>NC_133648.1:9545212-10145212 GCF_009905375.1 Apium graveolens | reverse complement strand
GGATTAATCTCAAATAAATTATTACAAATCTAGAATAAATTCGACATGAACTTTTTCTGTTTTTGCAATAAAAAGGATCAAATGCTAGAAGCAATTTGAGATTAAGTTTTAGGGATTTTGATCCGCTAGATAGTTACACAAGAACAAGAGAATGATTTCTAGTGGTTTAGATTTAACTTTAATTACTAGAAAATCAATGATCTTGAATTGCAGTTGAGAGATGAAATATTTGTGCGGCTGCTGCTGTTATGTTCTTGAGTGGTTGAAGATGTATTCAATTGTCTTAATAATGTTTGCTGTTGTTGTCTTTTAATAATTCAATCAACAGAGATCAAATGAACTGGCAAGACAATCGGTGAGACAATCTATTCAGCTAGCAAGACAATCGGCATGACAACCTGTTGAACTAGTAAGACAATCGGCATGACAATCACTTGTACTAGTAAGACAATCAGTGAGACAATCATTTGAACTAGCAAGACAATCCCATAGATGGTAGAACTTTCGGTATGACAATCCATTTGAACTAGTATGACTTTCGGTATGACAATTGATTGTCATACTGGTTCAATTGATTGTGTTAGGTCACACACACACTGTAGAGGGGGTGAATACAGTGTATAGTACACTCAAATCGAACTTTAAGAACTTAAGTAACAGAAAACAAACTTTTATTGAAACAATAAACTCTGTTACAGTATGGAACTGTTACCTCTCAGTGATGAACAAATATCACGAGAGCTGCTAGGGTTACAATGAATAATCTTTTCTAATAATGATAACACTTATAGTGTAAACCCTATGTCTGTGTTTATATACTACACAGTTACAAGATAATCGCTAATTGATATGGAATATAATTCTGCTTCCTAAAATATATCAATCAGATATCTTTTCTTCTAAGTATTCCATTCTTTACGGAATTCCTTCTTCATGCATATCTCTTCTTATGTTTATCTTGATCTTCTTTCCTTTAATCAGCTACTATCCTTATCTGATTATCCTTCAGCACTTAAGTTCTGATATTTATCTTCTGATAACATAAGTACTGATATCCTTAAGTCCTGACTTCCAGTATAAGTACTGATCAACAGTTAAGTACTGATATCCTTAAGTCCTGACTTCCGGTATAAGTATTGATCAACAGTTAAGTACTGATTTATCCTGTTCAAATAAGATCTGAAAGCTAAACATAAAACATATTAGCCATGACATTATCAAATATATCTAACAATCTCCCCCAACTTGTAAATTAACATAATATACAAGTTTAACAGATATTTGATGATGTCAAAAACATTAAGTACAAATGCATGAGAATTAGACTAGATAACTACAACTTACAGTCCTTAAAGCTTTTACCAATTTCAACTTCTGATAACAACTTCAGTCTGTATAAATATCAGTATTTAAGCAGATGTAGATCTTTGACTTGGCTTCATCATTTTCTGATCTCTCTGATGTCAGGATTTGTTCTGAGATAGTTCTTCAACAAGCATTTCTCAGCATATCTTAGTTCATCAATCATTCTCCTTTTGACATCTTTAAGCTCTGCAGTATCTTCACCAGTTTGAAAGATTGCAGCTCTGAGATCATTGATCTTTGCTTTTCTCAACTCCTGATCTAGTCTTATGACATAAGCTTTGTCAGACTCCAGATTGAATTCAAGTCCCTTAATACCAAGATATGTTCTGATCTGTGCAGTATTAGGCTTCATATCAACAATATCACCATTGTGATCTCTGTACTTTGGAACATATATGCTGTCAGACTTAACAGAATAAAGCCTTTTCTGTCTCTGAATCTGTTCTTTTAAGTAGTTTGCAGCAGTCTCTGTTATTCTGTCATCCACTTGAAGTAAGAAAAGTACATGCTCCAATTCTTCAAAATACTTCAATGGAATGGCATTTTGTCTTATATGATAAACCCTACCATCTATCATGAAATACAACATGATGTATTCTTTCAAGTAGGTATGGTAAACCATCTGTACAGATTCCAGTTGATTCAATCTCTCAGGAGTTGCTTCAATACTTGGTTCACTCAAGGAAGTTGGATCATTGGTAGTGTTGTGTACTCTTCTTTCATCAGCACTTCCCAATCCAGTTTTATCTCTAGCTTCCTTTCCAGTAACTACTCTTGCTTCAAAACCACTTGCAGTAGTCTTCAAAGATTGAGTCTGTTTTGCTTTAGTGAATCCTGGTAAGAGTGTCTTTGATCTATTTTCTGATATCAAGTTAACTTGAGCTCTGTCGCTTCTTCTGAATATCAGAACTTACAATTTCTTGACTCTGAACAACTTGAGCCATGTCAGAGGTTGTTTTAAGAACTTTTCTTGAAGTCAGAGCAAGATCATCCTTTTCATCAGTAATTTCTTCTTCCTCAGGAGGTACATAAACCTTGATAGGTTCACCAACCTTTTCTTTACCCTTGGATCTTGGATCTATCTGTGGTTGTGATCTAGCCAACGTTGCTTCAGTATGTGTCCTTTCTTTGATCACAATGCCTTTGAGTTTTGGAAGTGAATTTTTACCAGAAGCTTCAGATTTAGATGTGACTTTCTCTGATTTAAGTCTAGCTTCTTCTTCCTTTAAACTTTCCAAGTCCATTCCTGGATTTTCTTGAAGAAATAACTGTCTTGACATTTCCTCATCAAGATCTAGAAGTTCATCAGAACTTATCCTTTTACCAGCAGCAGAACTTATTCTTTTCCCAGTATCAGAACTTGTCCTGTGACTATCTTGTCTTGATGTAAACCTTCTACCTTGACTATGACCGCTACCCATTCCAGAGTATCCTTGATCATCATTTCCATCATCCTTTCCTTGCAGTGTCTTGTTAGTGTTGCATTTGGACTTAATTACCTTCTCCCCCTTTTTGGCATCAGCAGGTAGTAAAAGAGAGATAAGTAATTCCACTGAGGATTGGATTTCAGTAAGTTGCGATTGCTGAGAAGCTTGATTTGTCAGAATGTCATCAATCTGAGCTTGTTGTTTCTCTTGAGTTTTCTCAATATAAGCAATCCTGTTAATGGTAGGTTGAAAGAACTTTTTCCTATCAATTTTCTAAACTTGTTCTTATTTGATAAAGTTCTCCTGAATCTTGTGTAGCTCTGCATGAGTAGTTGAATAAAGACCTTGTAGATGTTTAGTACTCAATGCAGTGACTCTAAGCTGGGTTTTTAAATCACCAGAATTTAACATTTCATCAGCTTTAGTCAAGTGCTCAACAAGATGTATTGCAGTTGGAACACATGAAACTGAGTTCCATTCCTTAGTCCACTCCTGACCTGCAGGAGTTTCACTCCAAGGTACTGGTGCAGCCCCGGTAACAAACTTCTTTACCAGTTCAGACTTAGGAAGAGTCTGTTGAGGAGTATGTCCTGAAGGACCTGCTTCATCAGCATCTACAGTTGGAGCAGCATCACCAGTATCTCCAGCATTTGCAGCATCAGAACTTAAAGAATCAGTATCTTCTGATAAGACAACAGTGTGAGTAGCAATGGAGGCTTCAGCATCCTCTAATTGCTGATCTGATACTAAGTTCTGATCAACAGCCATATCCTGATGCTCACCTAAAGTCTGATCATCAGCATCTTGATGCAGAGAAGGTGTTGTTGATAACTCTGGAGTTTGAACAACATCAGTAACAGGTGTTGTGGAAGGATTATTTGCTGTTGGAGCTTCTAAGAGAAATACTTCAGACACAACCAAGTGTTGAACATCAATATCAGCACTTGTGCCTGGATCAACAAGAGACACAGATGGTGAGTTAGCCTTGTCAGATACAGCTTCCTGAGATGGAGTTGATGGAGAAGTGACTGGAGCAAATTCCTTGTCTTGTGAGATCAGAGATTCCTGATCCCCTTCCTTAGCTGCTTCCTATTCATCATCTGAAACTGGCCTTTGTGCCCTCTGTTTTTTGTACTTCCTTTTTGATTTGGATTCCTTGGGAGTTTCAGGAACTGTCATTCGTCTAAGCCTCTTAAGAAGCCTAGAACCCCCAATTTCAGAATCCTTCTGAGAAATCTCTTTCTCAGCTTCAGAAATAACAGGTTCTCTAGAAGAAACCTGTTCCTCAGAATCAGATTCATCTCTCAATGCAATCCTCCTTCTCTTTTGAGATGTTTGAGGAACATTCTTTGTCCTCTTTGGCTTGGAAGATGAAGCCTTCACAGTAGTTGTTGAAGATGAAGGTTGAGCAGTCTGTGAAGTGGAGAGATAGGATTTGAGATATGTTCTGAGGGTAGGTTGAGTAGAATGAGAGGTAGGTACTGAGGTTGATGGATTTTGGGTGTTTGGAGTTGGTTGGACATCAGAGTAAACAGATCTATAAGTATCAGGATCAACATTTACCAGGATCTGTTTTACAGACTTAGGAATCTGTAATGGTCTAACCATTTTTTTCTTAGTATCAGCATTTACCAGGTCATTAAAGTATCATTTTGCAACCTTAAAAGGTGGGGTTTGAGTGCTGACTAAATGAGGTTCATCAGTACAGTAAGTGTAAATAAGTTGACAGAATCTAGCAAAATAAACAACATCTCGATCCTCTGTCATCCTATCCCCAATAAAACCAATTATTCCAGTTGCAAAATCAAAATGAGTTTGATGAATAATAGCATACCCTATGTGCTGACTCAGAATTGGGATAGCATCAAAATTTGAACATTTGTTCCCAAAAGCTTTGGTGATGCAATCAAAGAAGAAACTCCATTCTCTTCTGATATTAGCCCATTTCAACTGTCCAAGTTTCATCAGACTCTTTTCATATCCCAATTCAGTCATTAACTCCTGAAGGGCTGAGTCCTCTGGAATTGAGAAAGTACAATCTTCTGGAAGATGTAAAGCCCTGCGTACTGTACCAGGAGTGACTACAAAGGATGAATCACCCACTTGGAAGATAATACTGGGAGTTCCACGTTGACCACCATCATCAAAAAATCCAGTCCTCCAAAACCTCAGAACTTGTTGGCTTGAAAAGAATTCAGGCTGTGTTAATGCATACCCAACCTCGCTATGTGCAAGAAGATCTTGCACAAAGTGCAATTCAGATGGAGCTTCAGTGTGATCAAGAACTGCAGCATAGTTGTTGGGGACAAACTTAGCTCCATCAATGATTAAATCCTTTGGTGCCATATGAAAAAAATGAGATTCAAATATGCCTGTTAGGTGTTTGAGATAATGTCTGTATGAAAAACCAACGTGGGAAATAGAGAGAAAGAGAGTAAAAGTAAGGAGAGAGATAAAATATGAAGAAAATAAAAGATTAAAGAAATCTTCTCTCTGTTGTACTTATACTCTGAACAAAAATGTTACCGTTGGACACCTGTCAGACATGCAGTAATAACAGACAGTTACTGGGCTCGAGAAAACAGGAATCATTACTTACCCATTTGCCTAGTTTCAAGGAAAAAAAACCGTTCCATTTATTAAGAGAAACAGTTTTAATTCAAAATTTAAACCGTTATCACTGGTTGAATTATTTTTCACTGCATAATTGATATTCTGAAAATACATCACATGAAAATGACCAATATAAATTAGATAAGTAAGTGCTGAAAATGAATCAGAACTTAATATAAAACAAAATTTAATGGTCATCAGAATATCAATCAGGATTTATCAACACAAGATAAAATAACTCAGAGACAAAATCTTGAAGTAAAAAAAAACTTTCATTAATATATCAAGACAATACATTTATGAAATAAAAATTACATAAATACTTATACAAGATTTTCCCTAAGCTTCTAAACCTAACATCAACAGCCTTAGTCCTAGCGAAGAAGCCTGACAAAGCTGATGATGAAGAAAAACAGGAAGAAGACGAGATTAAGTCATCTTCTTCTTCCTACTCTCGACATACAGAATGGCGAGTCTGATGACTCGCTCTTGCTGGCGGAGAGCTTCCAGCCTTTCCTCCTCCAATCGCTCCAGATGGCGATGGTAGTCCATATAGAAGAGCAGAAGGTGTGTCAGTACCTCCTGTGGGACAGAGTCCCATATCTCCTCAGGAATGGCTGTGACATGCCATTCCTGCTGCCAATCGGCACAGCTTAGCTCCATATTGAAGTTTTGGTAGTTCAAAAACATGTTGTATCTGACCATTGTGTTTTTGAAAGAAGAAGTATGAAGATAAGTGTGTGAGAAGAATTTGATGGAAAGACTGATGTGAAGTGGCTGCTTATATAGGCAAGAGAATGCCAGGAGATGCAAAGAAATTGAATGCTGACAGGTAGAATTAATTCTACCTCGTCTCCCTAGACTTTGAAAAAGAATAACATTCATTGGAAAGAGGAATCATGGTTTAAAACGCACAAGAACCAAGAAACAGTGGACTGTTCAAGGACGAATACCATTAATCCTAATCATAGTGACTATTAATCTTCCACTTCAACATATTCTAGTTCGAACTGAGACTGTTATCAAATTGTATTCACAGATAAGCCAAGTAAAGGATTAGACTGAGAAATCAGAACTTAGACCTATACCAGAACTTAACAGTCATCAGAACATAATTTCTTAACTCGAAAAAAAATGCCCATCTTAGTAACTCCTCATACAAGTTCTGAGTTATAGACGTCAGAACTTAATCATCAGAACATGTAACTAGAACTTGTCCTCAGAATTTGTGCAGTAATGACACAATGACTGTTTATCTAAAATAACATAGACCACCACCGAAATTTTCATCATTCAGATGGAGTGATTAGTGTGTGCATTAAGCTAAATAACAGACAAAGAGTAAAGTCTGATTCACTTCAGTACATCTTAGAAATAAGGCATAACTAAAATTTTGCTAAAGAGCTGTCATTGTCCTGAAACCTACTGATGAATGAGTTCATGCTTGAGTCCACCTCAGCTGTTTTGTGCTAATTTTATGCATCTTTTGAAATTCTATTTTACAGTGGCTTCTCAGTGTAAGTGAGTCACGACTGTTTATCAGAATTTATGCTATTATCAGAGTATTTCTCCAGTAATCATAGAGTGTGAAAAGTCACCAAGAAAATATTTTGCTTTTCTAATGCATATCTACTTAATACCAGCAATGCACTTGGGTCGTCCCTTCCACATTTTTACTCTAGATCTCAAAGGAGTACCTGATTTTATTCTTTGATCTTTTTCTTTTTTTTTTCTTTTGATAAGTGAGGTTTATCAGCACTTAGTACATTCAGCAGTTTTACTAGTATCAGAACTTAACAGATGAGTAGCATTATTCTAATTTGTGACTTAGTAATAAGATATACAAAGTAAACTTAACTAAGCTCAATTATCAGAATTTGCTAGTGTCATAGGGTTTCCACTGAAATAATTACTTCTTACATGGAATCATTTGTTTATTGAAGACTACTAGGTCAGTATCTAGCACAATTATCCTCATAGGATAGAATAGGTACTTGAACAGACATATCACTTATCAGAGTTTAGAAACATATATCAGACAACAGTCAGTACTTAAAGACATTTATCAATTAAGCACAGAATACACAATGAGATTAATTCTATAAATACTGAGCATAAAGTCTGATAACACAGAACAAGACTAATCAGATTTAGAGAAAGAACCTGAAACCATTCCAAGTTCATTTACCAATCGTGTAAAAGTAGCTTCACACAGTGGTTTTGTGAAGATATCTGCTAGTTATTGATCTGTGGGAACAAAATGCAATTCCACTGTACCTTCATCCACATGTTCCCTGATGAAGTGGTACCTGATGCTGATGTGCTTTGTCACTGAGTGTTGAACTGGATTACCTGTCATAGCAATAGCACTTTGATTATCACAGTAAATAGGGATTTTGAAATATGTTAACCCATAATCCAGTAACTGATTCTTCATCCAAAGAATCTGTGCACAACAGCTTCCTGCAGCAATATACTCTGCTTCTGCAGTTGATGTGGAAATTGACTTTTGTTTCTTGCTGTACCAAGAAACCAATCTGCCTCCAAGAAATTGGCAGCTTCCACTTGTGCTTTTCCTGTCAATTTTGCAACCTGCAAAATCTGCATCTGAGTAACCTATTAGTTTAAAATCTGATTCTCTAGGATACCATAATCCGAGAGCAGCTGTTCATTTAAGATACTTAAAGATTCTTTTTACAGCTGTTAAGTGAGGTTCTCTTGGATCTGCTTGAAATCTTGCACAAAGACAGGTAGCATACATGATATCAGGTCTACTAGCAGTTAGATAGAGTAGAGAGCCAATCATACCTCTGTAGTCAGTAATATCTACTGATTTACCGGTATCCTTATCCAGTTTTGTCGCATTGGCCATTGGAGTGGATGCACTTGAATAATCTTGCATTCCAAATTTCTTCAGCAAGTTTCTGGTGTACTTGGTTTGACAAATAAAAGTGCCTTCCTCATTCTGCTTGACTTGAAAGCCCAGAAAATAGCTAAGTTCCCCCATCATACTCATCTGATATCTTGACTGCATTAGCTTGGCAAACTTTTTGCAAAGTTTGTCATTTGTAGATCCAAAAATGATATCATCAACATAAATCTGGACCAGAAGTAAGTCCTTTCCGTGGTTGAGGTAGAACAGTGTTTTGTCTATTGTCCCTCTGTTGAATCCACTTTCCAGAAGAAACAGAGCTAAAGTCTCATACCATGCTCTAGGAGCTTGCTTAAGTCCATAAAGTGCTTTATCAAGCCTGTAGACATAATCTGGATGTTTGGTATCTACAAAACCTGGAGGTTGTTCAACATATACCTCCTCCTCCAATTCTCCATTGAGAAAAGCACTTTTCACATCCATTTGAAAGACAGTAAACTTTTTGTGAGCAGCATAAGCCAAGAATATCCTTATGGCTTCTAACCTAGCAACTGGTACAAATGTTTCATCATAATCAATTCCCTCCTGTTGAGAATATCTTTTTGCAACCAGCCTTGCCTTATTCCTTGTAATTATGCCATCACTGTCAGTTTTGTTTCTGAATACCCACTTTGTACCAACAACAGATCTATTCTTTGGTCTTGGCACTAGGGTCCAGACTTTGTTTCTTTCAAATTCATTCAACTCTTCCTGCATTGCTTGCACCCAATCAGCATCTTGAAGAGCTTCTTCCACTTTCTTTGGCTCAGTCTGAGAGAGAAAAGAATTGTAAAGATATTCATTTGAAGTACCTGTTCTAGTTCTGACACCTGCATCAGGATTTCCAATTATCAAGTCAGGTGTATTTGATTTTGTCCACTTCCTTGCAGATGGAAGGTTTTCTCTAGAACTGGATGCTCCCCCATGATCCATGCTATTTTCATTTTCATTTTCTGATGCTCCCCCTGAAACTATGCTCTCTGAGTTGGATTCTTCAGTATTTAGATTTTCAGCACTATCAGAACTTGACGAATCAGAACTTGAAGAGCCAGATGCATGTTCTGATGTTTCTTGAGATGTGGTAGGATCTTGAGTATGCTCCCCCTGTATAGGTGCATCTTCCTTTGACGTAGTCTCCACAGTTTCAATAACATCAGAGTTTAATCCATCAGAGTTTACAGTATCAGGACTTAGACTGTCAGGATTTTCTGTATCAAAATTTGAGTCTTCATTTTCAAATCTCAGCTGATCATGGTCAATGAAATCTTCAAGACCAGTAATCTTTTTGTCATCAAAAGAGACATTGATAGATTCCATGACCACTTTTGTTCTCAAATTATAGACTCTGAAGGCTTTTGTAGAAAGTGGATATCCAACAAAGATTCCTTCATCAGCTTTTAGATCAAACTTTGATAGCTGTTCAGGATGAGTCTTGAGAACAAAATACTTGCATCCAAATACATGAAAATATTTCAGATTTGGCTTCTTTTTCTTCACCATCTCATATGGTGTTTTTCCATGCTTGTTAATGAGTGTTGCATTTTGAGTAAAATAAGCAGTCTGCACAGCTTCAGCCCAGAAATAGGTTTGAAGCTTTGCTTCTTCAAGCATTGTACGTGCAGCTTCAATGAGAGTTCTATTCTTCCTTTCAACAACTCCATTTTGCTGTGGAGTTCCAGGAGCAGAAAATTCCTGCTTTATTCCATGGTTTTTGCAGAACTCTTCCATTATCAAATTCTTGAACTCAGTGCCATTATCACTCCTTAAAACTTTCACATAATCTTTGACCATTTTATCCAGATGTTTGATATGATCAATCAAGGTTGATGCAGTTTCACTTTTTGTATGCAAGAAATACACCCATGTGTATCTGGTGAACTCATCCACTATGACCAACGCATACTTCTTCTTTGCAATAGACATGACATTTACTGGACCAAATAGATCAATATGTATTAGATGATAAGACTCAAGAATTGATGATTCAGTCTTGCTCTTGAATGAAGATTTTCTTTGTTTGACTTTCTGACATGAATCACAAAGACCATCAGGAGCAAATACTGTGTTTGGCAATCCTCTCACAAGATCTTTCTTGACCAGTTCATTTATATTGTTGAAATTTAAATGAGAGAGTTTCTTATGCCAATTCTAGCTTTCTTCAATTGATGCTCTACTCATCAGACAGATTGCAGAACCATCAGTACTTGTTGAAAGCTTAGCTTCATAAATGTTACCACGCCTGTATCCTTTCAGAACAGCTTTGCCTTTAGATTTACTCACAATTTCACAGTGTTCTTCAAAGAAATCAACATGATAACCTCTGTCACAGATTTGACTTATACTCAGTAGGTTGTGTTTAAGTCCTGAGACTAGAGCTACTTGTTTAATTATGACATTTCCAAGATTGATATTGCCATATCCCAATGTTTTTCCAATGTTGCCATCTCCATAAGAAACACTTGGGCCAGCTTGCTCCACAAAGTCTGATAGCAGGGCCTTATTTCCAGTCATATGTCCTGAACATCCACTGTCCAGAACTAGAATATTTTTCCTGTTGCCCTGCAATCACAAAGACCACTAATTATTAATTTTAAGGACCCAGACTTGCTTGGATCCTTTGGCCTTATTAAGTTTGTTAACATTTGCAGCGGATTTAGCATCAGAGTTTATGTTAACATTTTTCTTATCAGAACTTACACTATCAGACTTTGAATCAGAATTTATACTAGAAGGAACAATGGAAACTTTCTTCAAAGAAGGTTCTATTTGATAATAATCATAGTACAAAATATGATATTCCTTACAAGTATAAATGGAATGCCATAAACTACCACAATGAAAACAAGGATTTTGTGGTTTGTATCTAACAGACTGACTCTTAACTCCTGATTTTGAAGGTAAGGAGTTAATATTCTTATTCTTCCTGCAAAAAGAAGCCAGATGGTTAGAACTTCCACAGTTATGACATATTTTCCTAGGAGCATCAGGAACAGGTTTATAATCATTGCTTTTATTCACACCTTCCTTTCCATTCCTATTTTTCCTAGGTGATTTTACCTTGTTTGCATTCTTGACATCTTTCAGCTTATGCTTAAGCTGCTTCTTTGTCATTAAGCCTATGTTCATTTCAGCTGTCTTTTCCTGTTTTAGTTTGTCAGAAGTTGATTCCTTTGTAACTTCTGATTTTTCATTTTCAGACTTTACAGTTACAAACTTAACAGGTTTTAACTTTGGCTTTTGCTTATCAACAGACTTAATTTCTTCAGTTCCTTTATCTTTCTTATCTTCTCCATAACCTAAGCCCTCTTTCCAGTTTCCACTACTTAGCAAATTTTGAGTTGTTTTGCCAGAGTTAGTCCAAGTCCTGATAATCTCTCTTTCCTTTTCTAACTCAGTTTTTAGAGATTCATTTAATTTTAGCACTTCATTCCTAACATAAAAAGCATCATCTCTATCCTTCTGAGTTTGATGGAACATGACTAACTCTTTTTCTAAAAAATCATTTCTTTTCTTAAATGCAAGATTTTCAGAAGTTAATCTTTCACATGTTAAAGTTTGATCTCTATAACTAACAAACATGGTTTTAAGATATCTTCTTAACTCATTAATATCATCAGTATGAAAAGCATAAGTAGTCTGAGGTACCTTTGTTTCAGCAGCTTCAGAAATGCTCTCAGCACTTTTTTTATCAGCATTTGCCATCAATGCATAGTTTTCCTCACTTTCAGAGTCTGAGGTGTCTGTCCAGTTTTTCTGCTTTGTGACAAGAGCCTTGCCTTTGTCACCCTTTACCTTCTTGCAGTCAGGAGATATGTGGCCTTTCTCACCACAGTTATAGCATTTAACATTGGTGTAATCTCCTCTGTCAGACTTTCCTCCTCTGCCTTCAGATCTTCTGAAATTCTTTTTATCAGAACTTATGCCTTTCCTGGAAAACTTCTTTCCCTTCCTGAACTTCCTGTATGCAATCTTTGTGATTCCTTTCACCATAAGAGCACGCAGCTTCATCATCTCCTCATCAGCATCAGTCTCAGGCAAGCTTTCAGAATCTGAGTCATCATCACTCTCAGAACTTGATGACTCAGTATCAGACTTTATGAAAAGAGCTTTACCCTTGTCTTTCTTTGAGGAAGCTGCTTTGGGGAATTCTTCTTCAGCCTTAAGAGCAACTGTCCTTGACTTTCCTCCTTTTCTATTGCTTCTTTGTTCCATCTCCAGCTCATGAGTCTTGAGCATTCCATAGATTTCTTCAAGAGTTGTTTCATCAAGATTGTAGTTTTCTCTTATTATCGTTGCCTTCAAATCCCAGCATTCAGGAAGAGCTAACAGGAACTTAAGGTTTGAATCTTCAAGATAATACTCTTTATCAACCAATGACAAATCATTCAAAAGTTTGACAAATCTATCATATAAATCATTCAATGACTCATTAGTCTTTGAGTCAAAGTGTTCATACTCTTGAGTGAGTATTGTCTTCCTGTTCTTCTTAATTGTGCCAGTTCCCTGAAACCTTGTTTCCAGAGCATCCCATATCTCCTTAGCAGTCTTGCAGTTGATTACCCTGTTTGACATTACATTATCAATGGCGCTATGCAGTAAGTGTCGTACCTTAGCATCCTTAGCAATTGATGCTATGTCTTCAGCAGTATAATCACTCTTCTCTTTTGGTACGGTCTTTGCTGCTTCACCTGCAACTGCAACAGCGAGCTTGGTTGGTTTGTGAGGGCCTTCCTTGATTCTATCAAGGTATTCTGGATCTGTTGCTTCCAGGAACATGGTCATCCTTACCTTCCATATGGGATATTCAGATGGTCTCAGTATGGGAACTCTGATGGTCTCATACCGACTCTGAATTTTTGTCTTTGGTGATTCCTCAGTTTTGGTAGGTTTATTTGGAGTTTCTGTAACACCCCAAATACGGGGTCAAGATTTGGTGTTACTAAACCATTATTACATAAATTAAAGAAATAAATAAATAACCCCTTGAGTCCGGATCTTTTACAGGTCATGGTATGATACAAGAATCTAACCTTCTACAACTCACTTCAACTATAATACAAGTATATATACCTTTGAACTAATGCTCTTGTCACATTCTTCTAACACCTTCAACCTCTCGCAACGGAAACTTCTCTAACTTCTGCTGTCTATCAAAGCTATTCACTTTAGTCCTTATCTGTTTCTGGCAGAAATAAGAATTGACAAAGCAAGAGTGAGCCAAAAATGCCCAGCAAGTATAAAATTTGAGTTTCAAATATTAATTTTAAAGAAAACTTCCAGACAAAATCTCCGAAATATTTTGAAGGGCGAAACACGAAATCATTTGAAGGATTATGAAAATTGAAAAGGAAAATTCTTGAATATCTCGTTATCTTAAAATCAATTTGATTTGCATTGCTATGAATCACTTAGGACATAATGACATTTTTGTAAGAACTTTAGAGATCGCGTGTTTTCCAAATAGCTTCTGGTATCATCTCATAATTGAGCAATGGATGCAATAACTATTCATAAAACTACGTTCAAGAAATTCCTAACTATTCAGTATCCATCATTATCGACTAAGTTTCTATAGACTTAGCCTGCTAAACCAGCCTGATAAGGACGGGTTGAATAATTAAGAAGATCTCAATTCATTCAAGATTCTAATTATCACTGAGCAACTAATGCTGCAGCAACAATCTGAATCTCGAATATATTTAGAAACATTGTAATTTGCCGAAACTGAGGGCTAAGAAAGAATAACTTTAACCCATAATCACATTTTATTTCAAGAGGGAATGCCATTAATGGCGAACAACAATAAATTGGACTGAACACTATAAACCAACATATGCACTATAACCTGCTGATCAGTCAGGAGATAGTGCGGATCTATACCCAACTGTATAGACCCAGCCAACATATGGGGCACCCAGGCAACTATGGCCTAAAGGGCCCGGTCCATCTCCGGCCCATAGGATCCAGCTCATTACTGGTCCTTAAATATATATATTTATTTCACGAATCACCGATCACATAACTGATTTATTTCAGAAATTAAGTAATTTCATCGAAATAATATAAATCAAATACGCAATAACAGTCACAGCAACAACCAGGGACGGGTCCCGCTACCAGCACGCGCAACACGCGCGGCAGCGGCGAGTTTCACTGGAACAGGGAAGAGAAACAACACAAAACAGCCACACCGAACATCATAACAGAGAAATAGGGGACAATTACAGGATATACACATCAATCGTGTATATACATACGGACACGAACCACACGCCGCAACTATCACCTCGCCGGAAAAGCGAGGGAAGGCGGCGGCGAAAGTAAGGGCAGAAGCGGTCGGAACAGGGGCACCAGAACAAGGACCAGGCGGCCAAAAGAAAGAAAGAGGAAAGAAAAAAACAGGCCAACAACACCTGGGACTTACCACTGTAGAGAGTAATTACAGAAAGAGGGGTGACAAAGGAGAGATTGAGGGAGTCGGGTAAAGCCCGGAAAAGAAAAGCAGCGGGTAGGGGGGGTGCAGGGATGATTTGGGGGCTTTGTATTCTTTTTTTTTTCCTTTCTTGTTATAATTATCCTGACTCGTACCGCACTTACTGATTTCAACGAATAATTTACGAGTAGGAACAGCCCAAAAATTTATCAGAACAGATTTAAAATTCTCAATATAATTTAAAACTAATATTCTAAATTTTCATGATTTTTAAACTATTTTTAACTTGCCAATCATATCCGCATTTTAACGAATTAACGAATAAATGCGGGAGTGAATAAAAGCCAGAAAATTACCAGAATAATTTTAAAATTCTCGAAATATTCTAAACTTAATAAAATATGTATCTCAAGATTTTTGAAGCATTCTGGAATTAAATACTGATTTTACAATTAAATAAAATCAGGAAATCATTTAAAATTAAATAATTAATAAAATATTGATTTCTAAATTTTATAAACCTCTAAAAATAATAAATAAAATTATAAAACAATAAAATAATTTTAGAGACAATTTTAGTATTTTTAAGAATAAATATTCAATAAAATCGCTTTAAAATGAATTAAATGCATACAACTCGATAATTTATTATAAAATTAATCTTCGCGTCCAACAATTCACAAACAATTGATAATACAGTAACACATAGCTGACAGAACCATCACATATTTTATTTATTTAATAATTTGATAATTATATTTACAGATCGGTTCCGAAAATAGGTTACTTAGCCGCTAAGTAACTGAAAAGACGATACCATTTTAATACCAGAATTAGATAATTATCAAAACAGAGCTTCCTATAAAATTCTTTATACGAAATTAAGGTAATAATGTCTCGCCTTTTGAGAATATGGGTTCTTATCGATATATAAAATGATTTGCGTATCGAAAATTTCATACCGGTACTCCTACAGGTCAAATCGTAACCCGGATCGAAAAAGTTAAAACACGGAAAATGTTCGGAATTACCAGATTAGGTTAGGAAGGAGTTTTCGGAAGAGTTTCGGGTTGTAAAAACGCAAAAACGATTGAAGTCGGACGATTCCCGGCTTTATAAAATAATTTTTATAATTAATCAGAAAATAATTAATAATTCATAAATCATCATAACATCATTTAACATTCCAAAAATTTTCCACAAAAATATCTTAATTATCTATGTTTTATTCTGGACATATTAAAATTAACATACTCGCATCTTATTAAAATTCACATAATAATCATATATTGATATAAATAATTACACGATATTTCCCGGATGTTACATCCTTCCCTTCTTAAAAGGATTCTGTCCTCAGAATCATGCTAAAGAACAGACACTGATACATTTTGAGTATCTACTTAAAATTTCTTAGGACTCACTACTCTAATCTCGTTTCAACGGTCTCCTGCCGTCATCAAATTTATCAGTTGCTCATGCAACTCCTAATTCAATCTTTTATTTCTCACATTGAGAGCTAAATTACTCTTCATAGTCATACACACATGAATGCCTTATAGATTCCTTATACCAGTGACAACAAGACCAACTCATCCACACTCACTCTATCTATCTCATTGCCTCAAAGGACTAACTTAATTCACACTAATCTTCTTCTCTTTCCACTTCTAATAGTTCGTGTTCATGAATTTTCTATTTTCACTGACTGTTCTATTCTACTTTTCATGTCTCCTTCTATTCGATTAGCCTGGCCTATGATCGTTTCTAATCGTATTCAAGAATCTTTAATCGGTCTCTTGCATTTCCTATTCGTCTGCACCCGATGTCCTAGGTTCATGACATCTGATGCTTCGGAATGTTCTACCTCTAATTTGGAAACTAAAAAGGAAAAATCTCGACAATTGCATCTACTCACCATCTGGTAGCATACTTTTATTTCTTTCCAATCACTATCGAGTAGATTTATCGAGCGAGAATCTCTTATCTGAAGAAAGTACATTAATTTGGAACGGAATGAATCATAACTTTATTAAAAACCCGGTCTCTTGGTACTAATACTCATTTTGTTGTCCTATCAAATTAGATATCAATACGAACTTTGATACTCATAACATTGCATACTGAAATCAACATCAATCATCTGCATTAATACCACCTTTAATATCTAACAACAAATTAAGTATCAGCATAACCCAGAAGACGGATCAAAACCTATTCGTCAATTTCTAACTTTTCCAATTCTTTTAACCATTTCCCAACAATCTTAATGATATTCACTCTTTTCTTTCTATTTGAACCTCTGTTCCTAAATGGACTTTTCCTGCTGGGTAGTTAACCACACCCCGGGAGCTCATAATCAATTATATCCAGAATTCATATCTTTGAAGCTAAGAATGCAGCTTCTATTTTCCAGCTCTTCGCAAGCATATCTTCAGGCGTTCGACTTGGTCTTCCTTAGTCCTTGAACTAGCGAGGATGTTATCAATAAATATGATTACTCTATCTCAATACTCCTGGTACATTGTGTTCATTTGATCTTCAAACTTGCAATTTCTAATAATCGATGCGTGACTTCATAACTCCTTTCTCTTTTCTCCATGATTGCTTTTGTGTGTAGCGCGAAGTACCCCTTTATTTCATTATTTTTTTTTTCATTCCATATTTCTGAAGTTTTCCTTCACTCAATATCTCATTCCCACTGGGTTGTACGATACAGGACTTTTGACACCAGCTCGACTCATACAGTAACCGCCGAAAATTATTACCTCATTTCACGAGGTAACCTTGGTAAATCATTCGTTAGAATCTTCAGGGCTTAACTTTAATTATGGAGAACTCCGATATGAGATTCATTGTATCGTTCTTCTCTAATAGTTTGCCACGAATACTGTTGTTTAATTTTCCCTACTTACGCGCATTCTTTGAATGAAATTCTTGTCTTCAACTTCCGATGTTTTACTTCATTCCCCTATTAGTTCTGGCATATCTGATGTTCACAACATATATCTTGGACTATTTTATAACATTTCTTTATCATCCTTTTGATTCCCCTTCTTTTCTTATTTAGTTCTTGAAAATTTTCCTCTTACTAGCATGTACCAATTACTTGTTGTTCCTCTTGTTTATCAAAAGAGCATATTCATTTAGATAAAGTCTCGCACATGTCTATGGTAACATCACGCTAATTCTACTAGCCTTTTTTAATTTACGGTAACGCCATTACTTTTTCTCAAATTTCTATATCTTTCATTTCGGATCTGGAAATTATGTTAGAGCTTGACTCAATCTAATTGGAATCGATTTCCATTTAACTAACCATTAGTTGGCAAAGTGGATCAATCAACTCCTTTAAATGATCACTTAAACCAAGTGCTAACTAGCTAACTGGAATCAAAGACCAATTACATAAGGTCAGTTTGGTCATAACAACTTTCTCAAGAACCGAGATTTCAATTATCTGGAATGCTGACGAGAATGACCATATACTTCTTTGTTCTTAACTATAGGGTAATTTCTGAAAATTTGGGCAGCACTTCCCCTACACCATTGACTACCAGTCGGACTCAAGCCGACACCATTAATCAACCAAATCATCAATTCCCACAATTCACCTTTGATCAGCATCTAACTAGTATAACATATCTCTTTTTAATTGGGATTGGATCTGAAACCCACAATGGTTAATATAACCACTCTTTTCTCAATTCTTTCAGAATATTACAAAATTTTATTAATAAGATTTAAAATTTATCTCGTGTCTCAAAATTTTATTACGCGAGTATTTTGACTTATTTATTGCAGTTACTAGTTGCGTATAGTTACTTTTAAAAAGTATACCGCATCCTTCTATTGGTCACACCAATTATTTATTGTTGACGATAGGCACTTAATTTTTATTAACTATTCTGTTTATCTTTCAATAACCACGCACGGTTTTCATTACTATCGTCGCAATCTGGTAGAACCTTAATCGTTATATCGTTATTTCTTAAAAGACTCCACAGTCGAGTCACCATTCCTTCATCTCCACTTACTTATACAAGTTAGAGAAGTTCATAATTTCTTGAAACACATGTTCGAAGTTTGATTACATTTAAGATTTCCCTCATCTTGAATCTTCACGACAAGTATCTTCCCGTGACGAAGGGATATTTCACGTAGTAATTGCATGTCTGAGTAATTGTTCAGAATTTCCTTTATTTATTTATTTATTATTTTTTTTAATCGTCGTCCCGATACTCGTTTGCTCCGTCTGACGTACACAACTTACTTCCTTATTTTGTAATTGATCTAATTATTACAGTTCACTAACGATTCATTTCACGTCGAGATCCTCTAATTTGATGTGAGTCATATTACTACAATCTATCGTACTGATGAGATCCTCATAACATGAACCACTTCCTGATTTGATGTCTTTGCCACGTCCATATTTGCCAGTGCATCTATTTTCCTTGCTTGCAGATGTCCACCATTTATCGATTTACAGTCGTATCTATGTTCGTTGTATAATTCCACGTATCACACTATTTCATTTCTTTTGAAATCGTCAGAGAACAGACTTTACGCAAGAGGAGAGTTTGTAAACATGATTTTGATTGAAAAACTGGATAAGAAATAACAATGTAGCAACCGATTGGAAGAATTTGTAAATCAGAAAACTGAAGGAAGAAAAATGAGTGAAGAATGAGACAACCATATTCGTACTCAAGATGGCCAGTCTTTCATACTATATGGCATACAACACATGATTAGGTGGCGTCCCACCCGACTCTTCATCATTTCGACAAAGCGTCATACCACAACACTGTTTGTCTCAATCAGAAATCAGTGATTTGAGGAGAGAAACAATTCAAAAGGGATATATAAGAAATTTTCTTTCATTTCTGCCTCATATAATTTATCAACAGAAGAAGCTCAGACATATTCACGAATCAAGATAAACATATACTATCGTATTAGAAGAAAGAATATCAGTGTTGATCACCTTCCATGCTTCACCTATATCTGCCTTCAGGATCGTGCGAATACAGGTTCACGATTCAAGTCACATCACTGCTTTGAAATGCTTCCTGGAAATGCCCTCACACCAAATTTAATCTTAATCGCGTCATTCCGAAGTTAAAATCACAGCTTCAGATTTTATCTATGTCGTGTAAAATACCCATTGATCACGTAATGCCTCTATTCCATTGATAGAAATACGATTCTTCTCCAATCATCTAGAAGATTCTGCCATTTCCTTCAATCATCCTCCGTCCATTCGAATCACGAATCTCGTTAAATTTTAATATTTTTATAAATTGGGTAAATATTATTTTAATATGTTGATTCAATTATTGATTTTTATTAAACATCATTTACTTTCATTTTTACATAAAACTTTAAACCTTCTTTCTGCTGATGGGTCTACTTGGCCCTTTGAATAACAACACTGAGTCTAATTCCACTCTTCTTTTTAGATCATTTTCTCTTTATAATAACAAGAACATAAGTAGTAGTTTGACAAATCATTTGTAAGACTCATTTCATGCAAAAATCTTCTGAAAGTTGATTAAGAAAATCTTTTCCGAAATCTCATTTTTAAAGTTTTGGAAATCAATTATTTGGTCGTCATTACTATATAAGTTACTTGCTATTTTCCTGATTTACCAATGAATTGTCTAGTTAAAAGAATACCCATATAAAGGTCTCTTCACTTCAGTACCTCTTTCACTATTCCTTGGATTACACTCACACTTATTAGTTAACGAGACTTTATTGGCCGTCGTAAAACATTTTATTCACAATTCCACCGCAATGCTGACATTTAGTACTGTCTTTGACATTCTTGTCGTCGTCCTTGACGTTATGCTCACAACCACGCATGCGATTCGATGTTCTGTCTGTAGATAGGGCCGTACCTCCTTGATAGACTTTCCTATACCTAATAAGGTAGATACCATTCCTTACGCAGCTCCCGATGAGTGATAAAGAATCTTCTCGCAACGGTGGTGCCTTCGAAATGCGCAACATCATTTCTTCATCAGCTTCCATCAACTGGTGGCCTTTGACGTGGAACTCGTCCTAATACCTAAGTTAAATCGTGGCTTCTCTTACACAAATTCTCACAAGAATAGATCGCATATTTTTCAAAACCACGTGAAAAGTAGGGTAACATACCCAGTCTCCGTCGATCCGTCGATTTCTCATTATTGTATGATCTGAGGTTTCAATATACCTATGATGTTGTGATATTCGCCTTACACTTTCTCATCAATCCTATCTTACCAACTCCTTATCGGATCTGCTAACCCTAATTCGCACTCAACTCAATTTGTCCTGAATATGTCTAGGGACTTTCCTATCTTGTACGACCTATCATTTCTATCCTACTCTCACCTATTCTTATTTCAGTGACCAATAACCTGCAGCTCTGATACCAAACTGTAACACCCCAAATCCGGGGTCAAGATTTGGTGTTACTAAACCATTATTACATAAATTAAAGAAATAAATAAATAACCCCTTGAGTCCGGATCTTTTACAGGTCATGGTATGATACAAGAATCTAACCTTCTACAACTCACTTCAACTATAATACAAGTATATATACCTTTGAACTAATGCTCTTGTCACATTCTTCTAACACCTTCAACCTCTCGTAACGGAAACTTCTCTAACTTCTGCTGTCTATCAAAGCTATTCACTTTAGTCCTTATCTGTTTCTGGCAGAAATAAGAATTGACAAAGCAAGAGTGAGCCAAAAATGCCCAGCAAGTATAAAATTTGAGTTTCAAATATTAATTTTAAAGAAAACTTCCAGACAAAATCTCCGAAATATTTTGAAGGGCGAAACACGAAATCATTTGAAGGATTATGAAAATTGAAAAGGAAAATTCTTGAATATCTCGTTATCTTAAAATCAATTTGATTTGCATTGCTATGAATCACTTAGGACATAATGACATTTTTGTAAGAACTTTAGAGATCGCGTGTTTTCCAAATAGCTTCTGGTATCATCTCATAATTGAGCAATGGATGCAATAACTATTCATAAAACTACGTTCAAGAAATTCCTAACTATTCAGTATCCATCATTATCGACTAAGTTTCTATAGACTTAGCCTGCTAAACCAGCCTGATAAGGATGGGTTGAATAATTAAGAAGATCTCAATTCATTCAAGATTCTAATTATCACTGAGCAACTAATGCTGCAGCAACAATCTGAATCTCGAATATATTTAGAAACATTGTAATTTCCCGAAACTGAGGGCTAAGAAAGAATAACTTTAACCCATAATCACATTTTATTTCAAGAGGGAATGCCATTAATGGCGAACAACAATAAATTGGACTGAACACTATAAACCAACATATGCACTATAACCTGCTGATCAGTCAGGAGATAGTGCGGATCTATACCCAACTGTATAGACCCAGCCAACATATGGGGCACCCAGGCAACTATGGCCTAAAGGGCCCGGTCCATCTCCGGCCCATAGGATCCAGCTCATTACTGGTCCTTAAATATATATATATATATAGTAACCATCCAGTCCGTGGAGTATTTTGATGTCAAATCACTTTGGGTACTTGCTCAAGAGAGCAATCGATGATAAAGAAATAATAGTGAAAGGAACTTGCATAAATAAGAGTAATTGCAGCGAAATATAAAACAGTTAACTATTCTGAACTTTGAATAGGAGCGAATAAATATTTGCAGTATTTAAGGAGAAAGGTTAGGAATACTTGCAGTATTTAAAAGAAAGTTCGGGAATACTTGCATAAACAGAATTATTTAATTCAGCGATCTGTTTATCGATTCTAAACTGAGAATAGGGAAAGCAATACTTGCATGATAAAATTTAAAATAAATATCACTTGAACAATAAGTGATGATAGAGATACTTGCCTCAATAAGCTTTAACCGTTATTACTGGTTGACTTTGGTTCGACTTTGATCGTTTGGCTTTATCGTCAACCTACTATCCTATTCTCGATACAATCCCAACATTCAGACCCTTTGGTTGGAACTTTGTTGATCTCGACGTCTAATCACTAGATCGTTCCTAGTCCGATGTCACGTCTCGGTCCTCCGTCTAAAACCTACAGGGTTCAAATACCCTAATTCAGATAACCGCTTAAACTTAACATCAAATCGTCATCCTATTCTACCCATATGATTTTATAACCGAATTCATATTTATATGTATTATCGAAATACACATAGCAGTTACGGTTCACATCTTCGAAATTTGGTTCGGTATTTATTTTCAGAAAATACGTATACTCGTCGTTTTGAAAACAGGGTAATCAATTATTTATAAATTATCTTGTCTTAATCGCAGTCCAGTTCATATAATATAATTGTATATGATTATTCGACGTTTCCTGATAATTATAGGTTACGTTCCCGATATTCCGGAATTAATTTCCCGAAAATCGGGCAGCGTCTCCTTGGTTTATCTGCCTACCCGACGAAATCAAATCGACGTCAATCACAACATAACAACAATCAATCATCCAATTCACAATCCAGACGCCAATCCCAATCACCAATACAATTCAGTTATTAACTATTTGTATTCGTACCTTTATTCATATTTTTATGTTTTTACTCATATTTTTATTTTATTCGTATTTTGTCTTTTAAATCATAGGACTCAGATCGTATCATCATAGTCCACCGTCGGCTCGCCGAGGCTCATCGCCGACGGCGATAAAATTTACGGGTTCTCGTAATTATCGGGCATCCTTCGTAAATTTCATCAATTAATTACTATAAGTCTCGCAATAACATATTTATTTCACGAATCACCGATCACATAACTGATTTATTTCAGAAATTAAGTAATTTCATCGAAATAATATAAATCAAATACGCAATAACAGTCACAGCAACAACCAGGGACGGGTCCCGCTACCAGCACGCGCAACACGCGCGGCAGCGGCGAGTTTCACTGGAACAGGGAAGAGAAACAACACAAAACAGCCACACCGAACATCATAACAGAGAAATAGGGGACAATTACAGGATATACACATCAATCGTGTATATACATACGGACACGAACCACACGCCGCAACTATCACCTCGCCGGAAAAGCGAGGGAAGGCGGCGACGAAAGTAAGGGCAGAAGCGGCCGGAACAGGGGCACCAGAACAAGGACCAGGCGGCCAAAAGAAAGAAAGAGGAAAGAAAAAAACAGGCCAACAACACCTGGGACTTACCACTGTAGAGAGTAATTACAGAAAGAGGGGTGACAAAGGAGAGATTGAGAGAGTCGGGTAAAGCCCGGAAAAGAAAAGCAGCGGGTAGGGGGGGGGGTGCAGGGATGATTTGGGGGCTTTGTATTCTTTTTTTTTTCCTTTCTTGTTATAATTATCCTGACTCGTACCGCACTTACTGATTTCAACGAATAATTTACGAGTAGGAACAGCCCAAAAATTTATCAGAACAGATTTAAAATTCTCAATATAATTTAAAACTAATATTCTAAATTTTCATGATTTTTAAACCATTTTTAACTTGCCAATCATATCCGCATTTTAACGAATTAACGAATAAATGCGGGAGTGAATAAAAGCCAGAAAATTACCGGAATAATTTTAAAATTCTCGAAATATTCTAAACTTAATAAAATATGTATCTCAAGATTTTTGAAGCATTCTGGAATTAAATACTGATTTTACAATTAAATAAAATCAGGAAATCATTTAAAATTAAATAATTAATAAAATATTGATTTCTAAATTTTATAAACCTCTAAAAATAATAAATAAAATTATAAAACAATAAAATAATTTTAGAGACAATTTTAGCATTTTTAAGAATAAATATTCAATAAAATCGCTTTAAAATGAATTAAATGCATACAACTCGATAATTTATTATAAAATTAATCTTCGCGTCCAACAATTCACAAACAATTGATAATACAGCAACACATAGCTGACAGAACCATCACATATTTTATTTATTTAATAATTTGATAATTACATTTACAGATCGGTTCCGAAAATAGGTTACTTAGCCGCTAAGTAACTGAAAAGACGATACCATTTTAATACCAGAATTAGATAATTATCAAAACAGAGCTTCCTATAAAATTCTTTATACGAAATTAAGGTAATAATGTCTCGCATTTTGAGAATATGGGTTCTTATCGATATATAAAATGATTTGCGTATCGAAAATTTCATACCGGTACTCCTACAGGTCAAATCGTAACCCGGATCGAAAAAGTTAAAACACAGAAAATGTTCGGAATTACCAGATTAGGTTAGGAAGGAGTTTTCGGAAGAGTTTCGGGTTGTAAAAACGCAAAAACGATTGAAGTCGGACGATTCCCGGCTTTATAAAATAATTTTTATAATTAATCAGAAAATAATTAATAATTCATAAATCATCATAACATCATTTAACATTCCAAAAATTTTCCACAAAAATACCTTAATTATCTATGTTTTATTCTGGACATATTAAAATTAACATACTCGCATCTTATTACATACGAACATCCAAATATTAGTATCAAACACCAAATAATTCACCAAAATTCATATAATATTCACATAATAATCATATATTGATATAAATAATTACACGATATTTCCCGGATGTTACAGTTTCTGTGTCCGACATGATTGTGTTTGGATCTTTAACTGTATGTATGTTAACAGATAAGTTCTGATACCAATTGTTAGGTCACACACACACTGTAGAGGGGGTGAATACAGTGTATAGTACACTCAAATCGAACTTTAAGAACTTAAGTAACAGAAAACAAACTTTTATTGAAACAATAAACTCTGTTACAATATGGAACTGTTACCTCTCAGTGATGAACAAATATCACGAGAGCTGCTAGGGTTACAATGAATAATCTTTTCTAATAATGATAACACTTATAGTGTAAACCCTATGTCTGTGTTTATATACTACACAGTTACAAGATAATCGCTAATTGATATGGAATATAATTCTGCTTCTTAAAATATATCAATCAGATATCTTTTCTTCCAAGTATTCCATTCTTTACGGAATTCCTTCTTCATGCATATCTCTTCTTATGTTTATCTTGATCTTCTTTCCTTTAATCAGCTACTATCCTTATCTGATTATCCTTCAGCACTTAAGTTCTGATATTTATCTTCTGATAACATAAGTACTGATATCCTTAAGTCCTGACTTCCAGTATAAGTACTGATCAACGGTTAAGTACTGATATCCTTAAGTCCTGACTTCCAGTATAAGTACTGATCAACAGTTAAGTACTGATTTATCCTGTTCAAATAAGATCTGAAAGCTAAACATAAAACATATTAGCCATGACATTATCAAATATATCTAACAGATTGTCATGCTGAATTAATATTGAATATAAATTCAAAATCAATTCTGAAAATTCATAATATTAATTCAAAATTAATTAATCAATTAATTCAATTAATAAATAAATTAATCTTTGCAGATATAATTTATTTTCTTAATTAAATTATATGACTTAATTAATTAATAGAGAATTGATACTAGTCTTGAACAACAACCATTCTTCTGAAAATCACTAAAAATTATGAATCAATTCCACCACTTCAATGTTGACACTCGATGTACTGTCTGGTTCATGAGTGACTAACTTCCGTGACGTTTCTTCATGTCTTGACTTTGATAACTTGATTTTCTTCAGATTAAATCCCTGTAATTATCTGATACCCTGACAAGATCTCTGTCACTTGATTAAATCCACAATCTTGATTATATCACCGAGGCTTGATCAATTTCTTGAACTTCTTCCAGTGAAGTAATTCCTCAAGTCTGCAGATGAACCTTGTTTCTGAATCTTTTGACAGATGTTACTTTGTGAGATCTGTTTGACGATAGATCCACTATTTACTTGTTACATTCTTATTTGAGTAGATTTATATTCTCGAATAAACAATTAGGCTATGACATATGCCTTTCAAGTGCCATTATCACTTCTTATGATTTTCACAGAGTCTTTAACCAATTTATCCAGTTGTTTGACATGATCAATCAAGATAGATGCAGTTTCACTTTTTGTGTGCAAGAAATACACCCATGTGTATCTGGTGAACTTATCCACTATGACCATAGCATATTTCTTCTTTGCAATAGACATGACATTCACTGGACCAAATAGATCAACATGTAGTAGGTGATAAGGCTCAAGAATTGAAGATTCAGTCTTGCTCTTGAATGAAGATTTTCTTTATTTTGCCTTTTGACAGGAATCACAAAGGCCATCAGGAGCAAATATTGATTTTGGCAGTTCTCTCACAAGATCTTTCTTGACTAGTTCATTTATATTATTGAAATTTAAATGAGAGAGTTTCTTGTTCCAATTTCAGCTTTCTTCAATTGATACTCTACTTAACAGACAGATTGCAGAACCATTAGTACTTGTTGAAAGCCTGGCTTCATAAATGTTACCATGCATGTATCCTTTTAGAACAACTTTGCATGTAGATTTGCTTACAACTTCAAAATGTTCTTCAAAGAAAACCACATGATAACCTCTGTCACAGATTTGACTAACACTCAGCAAATTGTGTTTAAGTCATGAGACTAGAGCTACTTTTTTAATGATGACATTCCCAAGATTGATATTGCCATATCCCAGAGTTTTTCCCATGTTGCCATCTCCATAAGAAACGCCTGGGCCAGCTTTCTCCACAAAGTCTGATAGCAGGGCTTTATTTCCAGTCATATGTCTTAAACATCCACTGTCCATAACTAGGATATTTTTCCTGTTGCCCTGCAATCACAAAGACCACTAATGATTAGTTTTAAGGACCCAGACTTGCTTGGATCCTTTGGCCCTATTAAGTTTGTTAACATTTGCAACGGATTTAACATCAGAGTTTATGTTAACAGCTTTCTTATCAGAATTTACAGTATCAGACTTTGCATCAGAACTTACACTAGAAGGAATAATGCTAACTTTCTTTAACGAGGGTTTTATTTAATAATAATCATAGTACAAACTATGATATTCCTTACAAGTATAAATGAAATGCCATAAACTACCACAATGAAAACAAGGATTTTGTGGCCTATATCTAACAGACTGACTCTTAACTCCTGATTTTGAAGGTAAGGAGTTTATGTTCTTTTTCTTCCTGTAAAAAGATGTCAGATGGTTAGAATTTCCACAGTTATAACATTTCTTTCTTGGAGCATTAGGAACAGGCTTATAATCATTGCTTTTATTCACACCTACCTTTCCATTCCTATTTTTCCTAGGTGGCTTTACCTTGTTTACATTCTTAACATCTTTCAGTTTATGCTTAAGCTGCTTCTTTGTCATTAAGCCTATGTTAACTTCAGTTGGCTTATCCTGTTTTGGTTTGTCAGAAGTTAATTTCTCTTTACTTCTGATTTATCAATATCAGACTTTACAGCTACAAACTTAATAGGATTTAGCTTTGGCTTTTGTTTAACAACTATAGGCTCAATTTCTACAATTCCTTTATTATTCTTATCATCTCCATAACCTAAGCCCTCTTTCCAGTTTCCACTACTTAACAAATTCTGAGTTGTTCTGCCAGAGTTAGTTCGAGTCCTGATAATCTCTCTTTCCTTTTCTAACTCAGTTTTTAGAGATTCATTCATTTTAAGTACTTCATCTCTAACATAGAAAGCATCATCTCTATCTTTCTGAGTGTGATAGAACATAACTAACACTTTTTCTAAATAATCATTCCTCTTTTTATAAGCAAGATTTTCAGAAGTTAATCTTTCACAATTTAAAGTTTGATCTCTATAAATAATGAACATGGTTTTTAGATATCTTCTCAACTCAGTAATATCATCAGTATGAAAAGCATAAGTTGTTTGAGGTACCTTTAACTCAACAGCTTCAGAACTGCTATCAGCATTTGCCATCAAGGCATAGTTCACCTCACTTTCAGAATCTGAAGTGTCTGTCCAGCTTTTCTTCTTTGTGACAAAAGCCTTGCCTTTGTCACTTTTTGCTTTCTTACAATCAGGAGATATGTGGCCTTTTTTATCACATTTGTAGCATTTGACATTTGAGTAATCTCTTCTGTCAGACTTTCCTCCTTTGCCTTCAGATTTTCTGAAACTTTTCTTATCAGAACTTGCACCTTTCCTAGAAAACTTCTTTCCCCTTCTGAATTTCCTGTATGCAATCTTTGTGATTCCTTTCACCATAAGAGCATACAGCTTCATCATCTCTTCATCAGGGTCCATCTCAGATAGACTTTCAGTTTTTGAATCCTCATCACTATCAGGACTTGATGACTGAATATCAGATTTTGTGATGAGAGCCTTTCCTTTGCCTTTCTTTGAGACAGCCACTTTAGGGGATTCCTCCTCAGCCTTAAGAGCAACTGTCCTTGACTTTCTCCCATGCCTCTTGCTTCTTTGATCCATATCAAGTTCATGAGTCTTGAGCATACCATAAATTTCATCAAGAGTGGTTTCATCAAGAGCATAGTTGTCTCTTATAGTTATGGCCTTCAAATCCCAACTTTCAGGAAGAGCTAAAAGGAATTTAAGATTAGTATCTTCAAGATCATATTCCTTATCCACCAGTGACAGATCATTCAAGAGTTTGACAAATCTATCATATAAACCAGTTAATGACTCATCAGGTTTTGAGTCAAAGTGCTCATACTCTTGAGTGAGTATAGTCCTCCTGTTCTTCTTAATTGAATCAGTTCCCTGGCATCTTGTCTCCAAGGCATCCCATATCTCCTTTGCAGTCTTGCAGTTAATTACCCTGTTTGACATGACATTATCATTGGCACTGTGCAACAAATGGCTTACCTTTGCATCCTTTGCAATAGATGAGATATCTTCAGCTGTATATTCATTTTTCTCCTTTGGTACAGTCTGTGCTGGCTGATCTGCAACTACAACAGAGAGCTTGGTTGGCTTATGTGGTCCTTCATTGATTCTGTCAAGGTATTCTGAATCTGTAGCTTCCAGAAATATAGACATCCTCACCTTCTATATGGGATACTCAGAAGGTTTCAGTATGGGAACCCTAATAGTCTCATATCGATTATGGATTTGAGTCTTTGGAGTTCCTTCAGTTTTGGTGGGCTTGGTTGGAGTTTGTGCTTCTTCAGACATGATTGTTTTTGGATCTTTACTGTATGTATGTTAACAGATTGCTTTGATACCACTTGTTAGGTCACACACACTGTAGAAGGGGGTTGAATACAGTGTTTACTATAATCAAATTGAATATAAAAACTCAAGTAACATAACACAGATTTTATTCAACACAATAAACTCTGTTACAAAGAACTATTCTCTCTCAGTGATGAACAAATTGTTGGATTTTTAATCGCAGCGGGGCGTGGAAAAACACTTTTACACATACAAAATCAAAATAAAAGCATATAAATCGTGAATAAAAATTCGAGGGATCGAATCTAACCTTTAAATATTAATCGGAGACAACGATCAGAGATCCTTAGCAGTTGCTCCTCAAGTGTGAAGCACTCCACCGGTATCCACCAAGAAAACGACTTTTAGGAGGAGGAGGAGGTGGAGAGAATTTGGTTTTCTGAAACTTTTGGGTTTCTGGGATTAGAATAAAATAGGGTCTATAATAGTGTATTTATAGGCAAAATTTTCAGCTGAAATTTTCCCATAAATAATATTATTATTATCCCATTTATTATTCTCATTAATAATTAAAATACCTTTTAATCATTAATTCTTTTTCTAAACACTTTAGAAATAATTCTCTCTCTTGATTTAATTTCCAAAAATTAAATCCTTAATTAATAATATTAAGAACTTTTCTTAATTAATTTATAATCAATTAAATCTCATTTAATCAATTATTAAATTTGCCAATTAATTATTTATTCACAAATAAATAATTATTAAACATTATTAATTAATTCCTCCACCATAAAATCATTCTCTTTTTATGGTGTGACCCTGTAGGTTCAATATTAAGCCGGTAGTAGAAATAAATAATAATAAAACTATTTTATCATTATTTATATAAATTCTCTAATTTATTAAATATGATTAATTAATTAATCACATTTATTCTACATCGTGAGTGATGCTTTTCAACATATCGCGACTATCCGGATAATATGAATTCACTGCTTAGAATACCAAGAACCTGTCAGTGAATAGTTACCGTACAATAAATTCCTTCTACCCTACAATGTCCCGATTAAATACAAGGCATGGAACTCGTGTCAAGCCTATCAAATTCAATCACTTTGCTTACCATTTACTATGCGTAGTTCTATGCAAATTAGAAACTTCTTTCTAATTTCATTTACTCTGGCCAGAGATTCCTGAACTAGCATAAGTGGATCAGCCTTGAACATTCGCTTCCTTCACTGGAAGGGGTAGATCCTTTATTGATCATACACTATCTTCGTGTACAAATTCCTATACCCAGAAGAGCCCTAATAATTGTCCCTGGAGACTAAGAACTAAACCAAAGCATAGTTCAGTGTACACAAGATGACTATGATGATCTCAAGTCTAAGGATACTTGTACAACTATCACTAAGCGAACAACTGCTGACACGTGAGTGAACTCCATCAGTTGTTCAGCTGGGCGAGTCATGTTCAGTGAACTTATTCCATAATAAGCACCTACATACTAGCTATAGTGTCACCACACAAATGTCTATGAGAACAGACATCCTTCATAATGAAGCAAGCATAGTATGTACCGATCTTTGCGGATTATTAATTACCAGTTAGTAATCCTATGACCAGGAACTATTTAAGTTTAGAGTTATCATCTTTTTAGGTCTCACTATTATGATCTCATCATAATCCATAAAAAGCTTTACTCTAAACTATGGTATATCTTATTTAAACACTTAAATAGATAAAGCCCGTAATAAAAACAAAACAAGTCTTTATTAATATCAATGAAATTGAAAACAGATTACATAAAAGTTATTCCTAAATCCTAATACATGATTGGACTTAGGACATATTCCTTTCAATCTCCCACTAGTACTAAAGCCAATCACTCTGGTATCTAATACCCATCTTGACGATCAAAGTGACTTTCATAAAGTAGCTTTGTGAGTGGGTCTGCTATGTTGTTATGTGTGTCAACTCTATTTCAATACAATACAAGAAATGTTATCGCGCTCCCACTAACCCTTTTGTAGACACATGGTTCATCCACGTTTTTGATAAAATCAAACTCTTTGATTGTCTCATCAAAACGAATGTTCCATCTTTCGAGAAGCTCGCTTTAAACCATATTAATCGCAAGCAAAATCCGAACTGATTTTAACAGGGCTATAGGTAAAAGGTTTCATCAAAGTCAATCCATTGCCTTTGTTTGAATCCTTTTGCCACAAGCCTGGCCTTATAGGTCTCCACCTGGCCATCTGCTATAATCTATCTTTTGTATACCGTATACATAGATTCCATTCTGGATTTCATGGCACTATGCCATTTCTCTGAGTCAACACTACTCATAGCCTCATTATAGGTCACAGGGTCGTCATCATCAAATGATTGACAACTCATTGTCATTCTCAATGACAAGGCCATAATACCTCTCAGGTTGGCGAGACACTCTCCCTGTTCTATGAATGGGCTATTCCACAAAAGGTTGTTCAGTCAGAACAGGTGTTTCCATTTGATCCGTAGTAGTTTGTGCTTCTTGAACTTCATCAAGTTCAATTTTGCTCCCACTGTTTCCTTCAAGGATAAACTCCTTTTCCAAGAAGGTAGCATGTCTGGATACAAACACCCGATGATCGATGTAAAAGTAATACCCTAAAATCTCTTTAGGATATCCCACAAAACTACATTTTACGGATCGATATTCCAGCTTATCTGGGTCAACTTTCTTGACATAAGCTAGACATCCCCAAATCTTAACGTGTTTAAGACTCAGTTTCCTTACTTTCCATATCTCATATGAAGTTTGAGGAACAGATTTGGAAGGCACCATATTCAGTAAATATACCGAGGTTTCCAATGCATAACCCCATAGGAATACTGGAAGATTTGCATAGCTCATCATGGACCGAACTATGTCTAACAAAGTTCGATTTCTCCTTTCAGATACCAATCTGGAGGAGTCCACTGGGAGACTATACCATTTACTTTGAGATAATCTAGAAACACTCCATTAAAGTATTCACCACCTCGATCTGATCGAAGAGTTATAATACTATGTTTGGTTGTTTCTCCACTTCATACTTATATTCTTTGAACTTTTCAAAGGCCTCAGACTTGTGTTTCATCAAACACATATCTGAATCTAGATCTATCATCTATGAAAGTAATGAAGTATGAAAATCCACCCATGGCTTGCGTAGACATTGGTCCACATACATCTGTGTGTACCATTCCTAGCAAATCTGCAGCCCTCTCTCCATGTCCACTAAATGGAGACTGCAGTGCCACTATGAAGTGAGATTTTCATCATCCCTTTTCTTTTATTAGTTTGTTCAATCTGAAGTAAATTATGTCACATATATACAGACCATTATTTAAAGTACCACGTCCATAAAGAATATTATCTCTAAGAATAGAACATTCATTATTCTCAATAATAAATGAAAAATCCAGCCAAGTCTAACATGGGAATAATATTCCTCACAATCGAGGGAACAAAATAACAATTATTTAAAACAATAGTCTTGCCCGTAGGCATATGTAAATGAAATGATTCTACATCTTCAGCAGCAACTCTTGCTCCATTTCCCATCAGTAGAATCACCTCCTCTTCCTCAAGAGTCCTACTTATCCTTGGTCCCTGCAACAAATTGCAGATGTCAGAACCATAGGCGGTATCTAATACCCAAGTAGAAATGACATATTCACTTCTTTCATGAACATACCTGAATCAGAAGCGGTAGTCTCACTACCCTTCTTCTTCAATTCTGCAAGGTAAACCTTGCAGTTCCTCTTCCAGTGCCCCACCTTATTATAGTGAAAGCAAACAACTTTGCTCTTGGGGTCTTCAGCTTTTGGTGGAACCGGCGTTTTCTCACCCACTTTCTTCTTCTTGGAAGAGTTCCTCTTCCTTTTCTTAGGATTGGAACCTTCACCAATTAGAAGAACAGAACTCTTCTTAGGGGGAAAATTCGATTCCGCAGTCTTCAACATGTTGTGGAGTTCAGGCAGGCTGACATCCAACTTATTCATGTGAAAGTTCACAACAAACTGCGAGAACGAACTCGGAAGCGATTGCAAGACCAGGTCTTGGCTCAGCTCCCCATCCATGGCAAAACCAAGTTGTCCAAGACGTTCAATCAAATTGATCATCTTAAGCACATGGTCATTCACAGATGATCCCTCAGACATCCTACAACCGAACAACTCCTTCGATATCTCATATCGAGCTGTCCTCCCTGCCACATCATACAACTCTTGTAGATGCATGAGGATAGTGTGAGCATCCATATGCTCATGTTGCTTCTGTAGCTCAATGTTCATGGAAGCTAGCATGATGCATTGAGCAACATTCGCATCATCTATCCACTTACGATACACAACGTGTTCATCATTATGTGCATCATTAGCAGGTTCAGTAGGCTTAGGTGAGTCAATCACGTATTCCGGCTTCTCAATCCTGAGAACAATTCTCAAGTTTCGAAGCCAGTCAGCATAATTAGGACCAGTCAATTTGTGAGCATCCAGTATGCTCCTGAGTGATAGTGCAGAAGACATAACGTACAAAGTAAATCTGTAAATGATAAACACATAACAACACTTAGCAAATATTCGATTTCATTTTAAAACACTATATGAATCGGGTCTTTATTCATAAGTGGCTCCCACTAGTTTTCCTAATTTATTCAACCCCCTACGTGAAAAATTAAGCATTCATAATGCTAGTGGGAATAGGGATCCTACATTCCATTACACAACCCCGGCTGTAGCACGAACCGCCATGCAATGTTCAATAGGCAGACAACTCTTGTCAATTACATCTCATGTTATTCCCTAATCAAACTTTAGCCTCTTGAATAATTGAGTCTCGGCTGTAGCACGACAAATTCAATATTCTAAGTCAAGTTTAACCCAACATTCCGTACAGTTGAATCAGTCCCCAAAGGCCCACGGCTGTAGCACGTACCGACCTTTAGATTCTTATTCAATGTACACATCTCTATGTAATAGACAAGTATTTCTTATTTCGAAATCAAAGCCCTCGGCTGTAGCACGAACCGACAATGATTCAAAAATAAGAACTACTTTTCTATCATGTTGGAAGGCTATGACCGACACAAGCCCGTTGTGTCATTGGCCAATTACTACTTGATATTATTTAATTTTAGAGGGATTATATTACGTTACAATCATAATCATATTATAAAGAGATTCTTCCTTTTAAATTAAATATTTCAAATCAATAATCAATAATCAGATGATTCCCAGATCGGGTGGAGCATTGTCAAGAGGCGTCACTTAATAACCCTTTCTTACAGATAGAAATCTGTTGTTGACAGAATCATCCTTTCTCTCATATCGAAAATTCATATTCAATTACGTGTTTCACAAACACAAGAATCTCATGATTGTATTCATAATATTTTTATTAAGGTTATGAAACAATTTCACTATACTAGGTTGTCTAACAAACGCCTTATGTTCATTCAAGTTCACCTAAATCTATCATCGCATGATAAACTAAGCATATATCACATATATAAACATGAATAAACATCAAGGTAGGCATGTTACATCATCTAGCACATTCGTCTAAGCATTATACATCTCTATGTATCACATGAAGCATTTAAAAGAAACTAAAACAGTCAAAAATAGCTTAAAAACACTTCATGGAAATATAAACAGTTCAAAACTTTTATATAAACTAAAATTGATCACTCCATTAGATCCATCTCGGAAAAACGAATCCAACGGTATATTGCACGCCCAAAACGGAGTTACGAAACTCCCAGAAAATCAATTTTAAAATCAACAGAAGGACTGTAACGCATTCCGGTGATGCGTTACACCCTTTTTAAGCAATTAAAGGGTATAACGCATGCCGTGAATGCGCCACGGGTGTGTAACGCATTCCCGGAATGCGTTACACCCCTATAAATTTTTTTTTTTTCTTTTTTCTTTACAGCAGCCGCCTGACATCGTCTCGATACCCGTGCCTGACATCTCTGTCTTCTTTGTCTTCCGTGCAGCACAGCAGACAAAACAGCAGCAGAGCATATACAATACAAATATATATATATACTATATATACATATATTTATACTTATTTAATTACGAATTTAATTGAAACAACTTCAAAAATTCATAATAAAAAATCTATACATCCTAAAATTATGAAAAAAATACCCAGACGATCTACAACACTTGTAGAACCCAGATCAACATTCAAAATTATTCTGAGAAACGATTTCTCATCAGACAAAATTAATCCATAATATAACTTGTAAAAATCATAATTAATTCATACAAGCACAAAAAATTCTGAAATTTTTACCACAGATCTATATGCATACAACCTATGCTCTGATACCATTGTTGGATTTTTAATCGCAGCGGGGCGTGGAAAAACACTTTTACACATACAAAATCCAAATAAAAGCATATAAATCGTGAATAAAAATTCGAGGGATCGAATCTAACCTTTAAATATTAATCGGAGACAACGATCAGAGATCCTTAGCAGTTGCTCCTCAAGTGTGAAGCACTCCACCGGTATCCACCAAGAAAATGACTTTTAGGAGGAGGAGGAGGTGGAGAGAATTTGGTTTTCTGAAACTTTTGGGTTTCTGGGATTAGAATAAAATAGGGTCTATAATAGTGTATTTATAGGCAAAATTTTCAGCTGAAATTTTCCCATAAATAATATTATTATTATCCCATTTATTATTCTCATTAATAATTAAAATACCTTTTAATCATTAATTCTTTTTCTAAACACTTTAGAAATAATTCTCTCTCTTGATTTAATTTCCAAAAATTAAATCCTTAATTAATAATATTAAGAACTTTTCTTAATTAATTTATAATCAATTAAATCTCATTTAATCAATTATTAAATTTGCCAATTAATTATTTATTTCACAAATAAATAATTATTAACCATTATTAATTAATTCCTCCACCATAAAATCATTCTCTTTTTATGGTGTGACCCTGTAGGTTCAATATTAAGCCGGTAGTAGAAATAAATAATAATAAAACTATTTTATCATTATTTATGTAAATTCTCTAATTTATTAAATATGATTAATTAATTAATCACATTTATTCTACATCGTGAGTGATGCTTTTCAACATATCGCGACTATCCGGATAATATGAATTCACTGCTTAGAATACCAAGAACCTGTCAGTGAATAGTTACCGTACAATAAATTCCTTCTACCCTACAATGTCCCGATTAAATACAAGGCATGGAACTCGTGTCAAGCCTATCAAATTCAATCACTTTGCTTACCATTTACTATGCGTAGTTCTATGCAAATTAGAAACTTCTTTCTAATTTCATTTACTCTGGCCAGAGATTCCTGAACTAGCATAAGTGGATCAGCCTTGAACATTCGCTTCCTTCACTGGAAGGGGTAGATCCTTTATTGATCATACACTATCTTCGTGTACAAATTCCTATACCCAGAAGAGCCCTAATAATTGTCCCTGGAGACTAAGAACTAAACCAAAGCATAGTTCAGTGTACACAAGATGACTATGATGATCTCAAGTCTAAGGATACTTGTACAACTATCACTAAGCAAACAACTGCTGACACGTGAGTGAACTCCATCAGTTGTTCAGCTGGGCGAGTCATGTTCAGTGAACTTATTCCATAATAAGCACCTACATACTAGCTATAGTGTCACCACACAAATGTCTATGAGAACAGACATCCTTCATAATGAAGCAAGCATAGTATGTACCGATCTTTGCGGATTATTAATTACCAGTTAGTAATCCTATGACCAGGAACTATTTAAGTTTAGAGTTATCATCTTTTTAGGTCTCACTATTATGATCTCATCATAATCCATAAAAAGCTTTACTCTAAACTATGGTATATCTTATTTAAACACTTAAATAGATAAAGCCCGTAATAAAAACAAAACAAGTCTTTATTAATATCAATGAAATTGAAAACAGATTACATAAAAGTTATTCCTAAATCCTAATACATGATTGGACTTAGGACATATTCCTTTCACAAATTATCACGAGAGCTGCTAGGGTTACAATGAATAATAATCTCGATAAAGATAACACATATAATGTAAACCCTATGTCTGTGTTTATATACTACACAGTTACAAGATAATCTTCTAATTGATATTGAATATGATTCTGCTTCCTAATATATATCAATCAGTTATCTTTTTTTCCAAGTATTCTATTCCTTATAGAATTCTTCTTCATGCATATCTCTTCTTGTTTCAATCTCGATCTTCTTTCCTTTCAATCAACCGCCTTCCTTATCTGAAAGCCTCCTTAAGTCCTGATATTATCTCTTGATAAATATCTCCTGATAACTTAAGTTCTGACAACTCAAGTTCTGATATCTTAAGTCCTGACTTCAGTATAAGTACTGATTTTCAGTTAAGTACTGATTTGTCCTGTTAAGTAAGATCTGAAAACTAAACACAAATCATATTAGTCATGACATCACAAATATATCTAACAATTGCATTCAAAATTTTATACTTAAAATGACATGCAACACTTAAACACAAATATTTGTTGTAGGAATCATAGAACTCAGTCATGACATCACTGTTCACCACCAGCTCACCGGAGTTCATCGTCGGTGGCGGCAGTTTTCGGTGGTTCCCTCAATCTCGAGGGTTTCCATACGCGAAAACCACCAATTTCAATTAAAAAATAACACGATTTCATTCTTCTTCATCAAAACCGAATACACCATCAAATTCAAGCATAAAACTCGAATAAAAATTTAAGGGTTTCAAATTTCATCAACTCAAAATCGACATGCAATACTCGAACAAGAATCTAGAAGAGAACAAGAACTCGACCATGGTTTTAGATTAATAATCAAGTAAAAATCGAGAGAGCAAGGAGGAGAGTGTTGGATTTTTAACGCAGCGGGGTCATGGTAAAACTATTTTACACATACAAAATCCAAATTAAAAGCATATAAATCGTGAATAAAAATTCGAGGGATCGAATCTAACCTTTTAAAATAATTCGGAGACAACGATTAGAGATCCTTAGCAGTTGCTCCTCAAGTGTGAAGCACTCCACCGGTATCCACCAAGAAAACGATGTTAAGGAGGAGGAAGGAGGTGGAGAGAATTGGGTTTTCCAAACTTTTTGGGTTTTCGGGTTGGTTGTGGGTTAGAATAAAATAGGGTCTATAATAGTGTATTTATAGGCAAAATTTTCAGCTGAAATTTTCCCATAAATAATATTATTATTATCCCATTTATTATTCTCATTAATAATTAAAACACCTTTTAATTATTAATCCTTTTTCTAAACACTTTAGAAATAATTCCCTCTCTTGATTTAATTTCCAAAAATTAAATCCTTAATTAATAATATTAAGAACTTTTCTTAATTAATTTATAATCAATTAAATCTCATTTAATCAATTATTAAATTTGCCAATTAATTATTTATTTCATAAATAAATAATTATTAGCCATTATTAATTAATTCCTCCACCATTAAATCATTCTCTTTTTATGGTGTGACCCTGTAGGTTCAATATTAAGCCGGTAGTATAAATAAATAATAATAAAACTATTTTATCATTATTTATATAAATTCTCTAATTTATTAAATATGATTAATTAATTAATCACATTTATTCTACATCGTGAGGGATACTTCTCAGCATATCGCGACTATCTGGATAATATGAATTCACTGCTTAGAATACCAAGAACCTATTCAGTGAATAGTTACCGTACAATAAACTCCTTCTACCCTACAATGTCCCGATTAAATACAAGGCATGGATCTCGTGTCAAGCCTATCTAATTCAATCACTTGCTTACCATTTACTATGCGTAGTTCTATGCCAATTAGAAACTCCTTTCTAATTTCATTCACTCTGGCCAGAGATTCCTGAACTAGCATAATTGGATCAGCCTTGAACATTCGCTTCCTTCACTGGAAGGGGTAGATCCTTTATTGATCATACACTATCTTCGTGTACAAATTCTTATACCCAGAAGAGCCCTAATAATTGTCCCTGGAGACTAAGAACTAAACCAAAGCATAGTTCAGTGTACACAAGATGACTATGATGACCTCAAGTCTAAGGATACTTGTACAACTATCACTAAGCGAACAACTGCTGACACGTGAGTGAACTCCATCAGTTGTTCAGCTGGGCGAGTCATGTTCAGTGAACTTATTCTATAATAAGCACCTACATACTAGCTATAGTGTCACCACACAAATGTCTATGAGAACAGACATCCTTCATAATGAAGCAAGCATAGTATGTACCGATCTTTGCGGATTATTAATTACCAGTTAGTAATCCTACGACCAGGAACTATTTAAGTTTAGAGTTATCATCTTTTTAGGTCTCACTATTATGATCTCATCATAATCCATAAAAAGCTTTACTCTAAACTATGGTATATCTTATTTAAACACTTAAATAGATAAAGCCCATAATAAAAGCAAAACAAGTCTTTATTAATATCAATGAAATCAAAATAGATTACATAAAATTTATTCCTAAATCCTAATACATGATTGGACTTAGGACATATTTCTTTCAATCTCCCACTTGTACTAAAGCCAATCACTCTGATATATAATACCCATCTTGTCTTCACGACGATCAAAGTGACTTTCATAAAGTAGCTTTGTGAGTGGGTATGCTTTGTTGTTATGTGTGTCAACTCTAATTCAATACAATACAAGAAATGTTACCGCGCTCCCACTAACCCTTTTGTAGACGCATGGTTCATCTGCATTTTTGATAAAATCAAACTCTTTGATTGTCTCATCAAAACGAATGTTCCATCTTTCGAGAAGCTTGCTTTAAACCACATATGGTTCGCAGTAGCTTACACGCTAGGTTTTCATTTCTCTTGGAAAGAAAACCATCTGGCTAATTGTCAGATCTCATAGTCGTAGTAAGCAGCAATCGCAAGCAAAATCCGAACTGATTTTAACAGGGCTATAGGTAAAAGGTTTCATCAAAGTCAATCCATTGCCTTTGTTTGAATCCTTTTGCCACAAGCTTGGACTTAAAGGTCTCCACCTGGCCATATGCTATAATCTATCTTTTGTATACCGTATACATAGATTCCATTCTGGATTTCATGGCACTATGCCATTTCTCTGAGTCAACACTACTCATAGCCTCATTATAGGTCACAGGGTCGTCATCATCAATGATCAATAACTCATTGTCATTCTCAATGACAAGGCCATAATACCTCTCAGGTTGGCGAGACACTCTCCCTGACCTATGAATGGGCTGTTCCACAAAAGGTTGTTCAGTCAGAACAGGTGTTTCCACTTGATCCGTAGTAGTTTGTGCTTCTTGAACTTCATCAAGTTCAATTTTGCTCCCACTGTTTCCTTCAAGGATAAACTCCTTTTCCAAGAAGGTAGCATGTCTGGAGATAAACACCCGATGATCGGTGCAAAAGTAATACCCTAAAGTCTCTTTAGGATATCCCACAAAACTACATTTTCCGGATCGATATTCCAGCTTATTTGGGTCAACTTACTTGACATAAGCTGGACATCCCCAAATCTTAACGTGTTTAAGACTCGATTTCCTTTCTTTCCATGTCTCATACGAAGTTTGAGCAACAGATTTTGGAAGGCAACTTATTCAGTAAATATGCTGAGCTTTCCAATGCATAACCCCATAGGAATACTGGAAGATTTGCATAGCTCATCATGGACCGAACTATGTCTAACAAAGTTCGATTTCTCCTTTCAGATACTAATCTGGAGGAGTCCACTGGGAGACTATACCATTTACTTTGAGATAATCTAGAAATACTCCATTAAAGTATTCACTACCTCGATCTGATCGAAGAGTTATAATACTATGTTTGGTTGTTTCTCCACTTCATACTTATATTCTTTGAACTTTTCAAAGGCCTCAGACTTGTGTTTCATCAAACACATATCTGAATCAAGATCTATCATCTATGAAAGTAATGAAGTATGAAAATCTACCTATGGCTTGCTTAGAAATTGGTCCACATACATCTGTGTGTACCATTCCTAGCAAATTTGCAGTCCTCTCTCCATGTCTACTAAATGGAGACTGCAGTGCCACTATAAAGTGAGATTTTCATCATCCCTTTTCTTTTATTAGTTTGTTCAATCTGAAGTAAATTATGTCACATTTATACAGACCATTATTTAAAGTACCACGTCCATAAAGAATATTATCTCTAAGAATAGAACATTCATTATTCTCAATAATAAATGAAAATCCAGCCAAGTCTAACATGTGAATAATATTCCTCACAATCGAGGGAACAAAATAACAATTATTTCAAACAATAGTCTTGCTCGTAGGCCTATGTAAATAAAATGATTCTACATCTTCAGCAACAACTCTTGCTCCATTTCCCATCAGTAGAATCACCTCCTCTTCCTCAAGAGTCCTACTTCTCCTTGGTCCCTGCAATAAATTGCAGATTTGAGAACCACAGGCGGTATCTAATACCCAAGTAGAAATTTGATTTAATGACATATTCACTTCTATTATGAACATACCTGAATCAGAAGCGGTAGTCTCACTACCCTTCTTCTTCTTCAATTCTGCAAGGTAAACCTTGCAGTTCCTCTTCCAGTGCCTCACTTTGTTACAGTGAAAGCAAACAACTTTGCTCTTGGGGTCTTCAGCTTTTGGTGGAACCGGCATTTTCTCACCTACTTTCTTCTTCTTGGAAGAGTTCCTCTTCCTTTTCTTAGGATTGGAACCTTCACCAATTAGAAGAACAGAACTCTTCTTAGGGGGAAAATTCGATTCCGCAGTCTTCAACATGTTGTGGAGTTCAGGCAGGCTGACATCCAACTTATTCATGTGAAAGTTCACAACAAACTGCGAGAACGAACTCGGAAGCGATTGCAAGACCAAGTCTTGGCTCAGCTCCCCATCCTTGGCAAAACCAAGTTGTCCAAGACGTTCAAACAAATTGATCATCTTAAGTACATGGTCATTCATAGATGATCCCTCAGACATCCTACAACCGAACAACTCTTTCGATATCTCATATCGAGCTGTCCTCCCTGCCACATCATACAACTCTTGTAGATGCATGAGGATAGTGTGAGCATCCATATGCTCATGTTGCTTCTGTAGCTCAATGTTCATGAAAGCTAGCATGATGCATTGAGCAACATTTGCATCATCTATCCACTTACGATACACAACATGTTCATCATTATGTGCATCACTATCAGGTTCAGTAGGCTTAGGTGAGTCAATCACGTATTCCAGCTTCTCAATCCTGAGAACAATTCTCAAGTTTCGAAGCCAGTCAGCATAATTAGGACCAGTCAATTTGTGAGCATCTAGTATGCTCCTGAGTGATAGTGTAGAAGACATAACGTACAAAGTAAATCTGTAAATGATAAACACATAACAATACTTAGCAAATATTTGATTTCATTTCAAAACACTATATGAATCGGGTCTTTATTCATAAGTGGCTCCCACTAGTTTTCCTAATTTATTCAACCCCCTACGTGAAAAATTAAGCATTCATAATGCTAGTGGGAATAGGGATCCTACATTCCATTACACAACCCCGGTTGTAGCACGAACCGCCATGTAATGTTCAATAGGCAGACAACTCTTGTCAATTACATCTCATGTTATTCCCTAATCAAACTTTAGCCTCTTGAATAATTGAGTCTCGGCTGTAGCACGACAAACTCAATATTCTAAGTCAAGTCTAACCCAACATTCTGTACAGTTGAATCAGTCCCCAAAGGCCCACGGCTGTAGCACGAACCGACAATGATTCAAAAATAAGAACTACTTTCTATCATGTTGGAAGGCTATGACCGACACAAGCCCGTTGTATCATTGGCCAATTACTACTTGATATTATTTAATTTTAGAGGGATTATATTACGTTACAATCATAATCATATTATAAAGAAATTCTTCCTTTTAAATTAAATATTTCAAATCAATAATTAGATGATTCCCAGATCGAGTGGAGCATTGTTAAGAGGCATCACTTAATAACCCTTTCTTACAGATAGAAATCTGTTGTTGACAGAATCATCCTTTCTCTCATATCAAAAATTCATATTCAATTACGTGTTTCACAAACACAAGAATCTCATGATTGTATTCATAATATTATTCTTAAGGTTATGAAACAATTTCACTATACTAGGTTGTCTAACAAACGCCTTATGTTCATTTAAGTTCACCTAAATCTATCATCGCATGATAAACTAAGCATATATCACATATATCAACATGAATAAACATCAAGGTAGGCATGTTATATCATCTAGCATATTAGTCTAAGCATTATACATCTCTATGTATCACATGAAGCATTTAAAAACAATTAAAAACAGTTAAAAACAGCTTTAAAACACTTCATGGAAATATAAACAGTTCAAAACTTTTATATAAACTAAAATTGATCACTCCATTAGATCCGTCTCGGAAAAACGAATCCAACGGTATATTGCACGCCCAAAACGGAGTTACAAAACTCCCAGAAAATCAATTTTAAAATTAACAGACGGGCTGTAACGCATTACAGGAACGCGTTACAAGCCCTGTAACGCATTCCGGTGATGCGTTACAGCCTTTTAAGCCATTTAAAATGTGTAACGCATTCCGTGAATGCGTTACAGGGTGTAACGCATTCCCAGAATGCGCAACACCGTTTTCCGCCGCCTGACAGACTTCTCGATCCCCGCACCTGACAACTCACCTGTACCTTGTCTTTTCTTTAATTCCGTGCATCATCAACAGCAGACAACACATGAGTACTTTTATACAAAGCAGATAATATATATATACAACATATTATATATATATATGATTAATTAATTACGAATTTAATTGCAACAACTTCAAAAATTTATAATAAAAAATCTATACATCCTAAAATTATGAAAAAAATACCCAGACGATCTACAACACTTGTGGAACCCAGATCAACATTCAAAATTATTTTGAGAAACGATTTCTCATCAGACAAAATTAATCCATGATATAACTTGTAAAATTCATAATTAATTCATACAAGCACATAAAAATCTGAAATTTTTACCACAGATCTATATGCATACAACCTATGCTCTGATACCAATGTTGGATTTTTAACGCAGCGGGGTCATGGTAAAACACTTTTACACATACAAAATCCAAATTAAAAGCATATAAATCGTGAATAAAAATTCGAGGGATCGAATCTAACCTTTTAAAATAATTCGGAGACAACGATCAGAGATCCTTAGCAGTTGCTCCTCAAGTGTGAAGCACTCCACCAGTATCCACCAAGAAAACGATGTTAAGGAGGAGGAAGGAGGTGGAGAGAATTGGGTTTTCCAAACTTTTTGGGTTTTCGGGTTGGTTGTGGGTTAGAATAAAATAGGGTCTATAATAGTGTATTTATAGGCAAAATTTTCAGCTGAAATTTTCCCATAAATAATATTATTATTATCCCATTTATTATTCTCATTAATAATTAAAACACCTTTTAATTATTAATCCTTTTTCTAAACACTTTAGAAATAATTCTCTCTCTTGATTTAATTTCCAAAAATTAAATCCTTAATTAATAATATTAAGAAATTTTCTTAATTAATTTATAATCAATTAAATCTCATTTAATCAATTATTAAATTTGCCAATTAATTATATATTTCATAAATAAATAATTATTAGCCATTATTAATTAATTCCTCCACCATTAAATCATTCTCTTTTTATGGTGTGACCCTGTAAGTTCAATATTAAGCCGGTAGTATAAATAAATAATAATAAAACTATTTTATCATTATTTATATAAATTCTCTAATTTATTAAATATGATTAATTAATTAATCACATTTATTCTACATCGTGAGGGATACTTCTCAGCATATCGCGACTATCCGGATAATATGAATTCACTGCTTAGAATACCAAGAACCTATTCAGTGAATAGTTACCGTACAATAAACTCCTTCTACCCTACAATGTCCCGATTAAATACAAGGCATGGATCTCGTGTCAAGCCTATCTAATTCAATCACTTGCTTACCATTTACTATGCGTAGTTCTATGCCAATTAGAAACTCCTTTCTAATTTCATTCACTCTGGCCAGAGATTCCTGAACTAGCATAAGTGGATCAGCCTTGAACATTCGCTTCCTTCACTGGAAGGGGTAGATCCTTTATTGATCATACACTATCTTCGTGTACAAATTCCTATACCCAGAAGAGCCCTAATAATTGTCCCTGGAGACTAAGAACTAAACCAAAGCATAGTTCAGTGTACACAAGATGACTATGATGACCTCAAGTCTAAGAATACTTGTACAACTATCATTAAGCGAACAACTGCTGACACGTGAGTGAACTCCATCAGTTGTTCAGCTGGGCGAGTCATGTTCAGTGAACTTATTCTATAATAAGCACCTACATACTAGCTATAGTGTCACCACACAAATGTCTATGAGAACAGACATCCTTCATAATGAAGCAAGCATAATATGTACCGATCTTTGCGGATTATTAATTACCAGTTAGTAATCCTACGACCAAGAATTATTTAAATTTAGAGTTATCATCTTTTTAGATCTCACTATTATGATCTCATCATAATCCATAAAAAGCTTTACTCTAAACTATGGTATATCTTATTTAAACACTTAAATAGATAAAGCCCGTAATAAAAGCAAAACAAGTCTTTATTAATATCAATGAAATCAAAACAGATTACATAAAAGTTATTCCTAAATCCTAATACATGATTGGACTTAGGACATATTCCTTTCAGAGAGAGATTACCGAGAGTTCGAGAATGAGAGAGATAGAATATAGTTTACCCACATTCTATTCACAATCGAATATAGTTTTGATTCTTATCAACTAAAACATAAAATTAGCTTTTCACTAGTATTTTTAAATAAATTTTTGAACGGATAAATAATTTGTTACGGATTTTACAAATAAATCCAAATAATAGAATTTAATTTATATAAAATTATTTTAAAATCTCAAGTCCTCAAAATAAATTCAACTATTATTTTTTTTTAAAGTCCCTTGGGCTATTTTGAAAATAACAAAGCAAATTTCATACCTTGATCACATTTCTATAATTTTATAAAAATGATTAAAGACCAATAGAATCCTTAAAAATCCATTTTAAAAACATCTAAAAATAAAACCGATCTAGAATTCGAACATGCACACATCAAACAGTATGTAACCACATGGGATCATCACATATATTTCACATTCACACTTTTAAATATTTTCATCCCTTTTTAATACGGGTTCCGTTCAACTTGACGGCCCGATGACACGACTTAATCCCTTATCCGACTCATCAAACTGGAACGAGTTTCTTTACGTTCCCAGTTACTATTATACAATGATAACATTTAAACCATGTAATCATTTAACCTTTTATTTATTCACATAAATTCACAATTACAACATAAAATTATACTTTATTCAGTTAATCACATCGCGAAATTCCCAGTCGTTACAATCTACCCCCCTTTAAAGGATTCTGTCCCCAAAATCTAGTATAAACAAATAGATGGGGATATTTTTCTTACATTTCAATTTCTAATTCACAAGTTGATTCTTCTATCTTTGGATTTCTCCAGAAAACTCTAACTAAAGGCACCACTTTATTTCTAAGCGCTTTCTCTTTTTTATCTAAGATTCGTACCGGTTGTTCCACATACGACAAATCTTGATGAATCTCCACTGGTTCTAACTCAATCACATGACTAGCATCAGCATTATACTTTTTCAATAGTGACACGTGGAATACATTATGAATATGTTGCATATGCGGAGGTAACACTAACTCGTATGCCACTTTTCCGACTTGCTTTAACACCACGAAGGGTCCAATATATCTAGGATTCAACTTCCCTTTCTTTCTGAATCTGGATAAACCTTTCCGTGGAGATATCTTTAACAACACTTTGTCTCCGGGTTCGAATAGCACATCCTTTCGACTCTGGTCTACATACTTTCTTTGTCGATCTTGAGCAGTTATCAGCCTTTTGCGAATCACTTCCACTTTCTCTTTCATTTATTGCACTAATTCGGGGCCCAACAGCTTGCGCTCACCAACCTCGTCCCAATACGTAGGAGATCTGCATTTTCTTCCATACAACGCTTCATAGGGCGACATGTCGATACCCGCGTGATAACTGTTATTGTAGAAAAATTCAATCAACGACAAATGGTCATCCCAGTTCCCTTTAGAATCTATTGCACAAGTTCTCAACATATCCTCAATCATTTGAATAGTCCTTTTGCTTTATCCGTCTGTCTACGGATGATACGCGGTGCTCATTTTCAACTTCGTTCCCAAATGATCATGAAATTTTTGCCAAAATCTCGAGTTAAATCTCAGATCTCTATCAGATATGATAGACATTGGTACTCCATGATGCATCATGATTTCATCCGAGTACAACTTGACCAACTTTTCCAATGAGAATCTTTCGTTGATTGGCAAGAAATGCGCTAATTTTGTCAATCGATCGACTATTACCCAAATCACATCATGATTAGACTTGGTCTTTGGCAATCCTACCATGAAATCCATCGCGATATGCTCCCATTTCCATTCAGGTATATCCAGTGGTTGAAGCAATCCACTCGGCCACTGATGTTCCGCTTTTACTCTTTGACACGTATAACATTTACTTATCCATTCCGCGCTCTCCTTTTTCATGTTTGGCCACCAATATCGTACTTCCAGGGTGAATCAAAAACCTCGAGTTATGCACTTCATGCAAAATCCCGTGCTTTAGTTCCCCAACGTTAGGAATCCAAATACGCAAGCCAACACGATAAATTCCTTTTTCATCCATTTGAGCTCTCATATCTTCTCCTGACAATTTATCCTTTTCGTGACTCATCACTTGTTCTTGACAACATCGAATCTTTTCCAAACTTTCTGGATGAAATGTCATTGTATATATTACTTCATTTACAAGTTCTGGGACTTGCACCTCTATTTCCAACTTCTCAAATTCCTTGATTAACTCTTTGGACAAAGTCAACAAATTCAACCTTTCCTTGCGGCTCAATGCATCCGCTACAACATTCGCCTTCCCGGGATGATAACTTATCGTACAGTTGTAATCCTTGATCAATTCCAACCATCTCCATTCCCTCATGTTTAGTTCTTTCTGTGTGAAGTATACTTTAAGCTCTTGTGATCCGTGTAAATCTCGCACCTTTATCCGTATAAGTAATGCCTCCAAATCTTAAGAGCAAACACAATTGCTGCCAATTCCAAATCATGCGTAGGATAATTCTGTTCGTGCGGCTTTAACTGCCTTGATGCATATGTTATTACCTTTTCATGTTGCATTAGCACACAACCTAGTTCTTTATATGAAGCATCGCTGTAGATTACAAATTCACCATTTTCGTCTGGTAGAACCAACAATGGTGCAATTACTAACCTGTTTTTTAGCTTTTGAAAACTTTCCTCGCACTTATCTCTTCAAACAAACTTCTTGTTCTTCCTTGTCAACTTAGTCAATAGAATAACGATCTTAGAAAAATATTGCACGAGTCTTCTATAATATCCTGCTAATCCGAGAAAACTTCATACTTTCGTAGGAGTCTTTGGCCTATCCCAATTCATCACAGCTTCTATCTTTACGGGATCTACCTTGATACCTTCAATATTTACTACATGTCCGAGAAACTGAACTTTATTTAGCCAAAACTCGCATTTAGAAAACTTCGCGTATAACTTCTTTTTCCTTAAAATCCCCAAAGAAAACCTCAAATGTTCCATATTTTCTGCCTCCATCTTGGAGTATACCAGGACACTATTATGAACTTATCTAGATATTGCTTGAATACTCTATTCATGAGATCCATAAACGTAGTTGGTGCATTCGTTAAACCGAACGCCATTACCAAGAACTCGTAGTGTCTGTATCTCGTTCGAAATTCCGTCTTGGGTATGTTGTGGCGCCCTCAATCTCGGGGTTAGGATATAAGGACCCAAATACCATTAAACTAAAATAAAAACATAAGATATATTAAACCCCGATTAAGCACTAACATGATCTAAACATGATTAAGTATGAGACAATATTACAACTACCAACCAGAATAAATATATTACAACCCAAAATAATAATAATAAATTCAAATTTATTCGATTCCGACATGGAACCGACAGATAACCCATTATATCTGAACCAACTAGAAAAGCCCTGCTAACTATCTCGCTTGCTCACACACACATCAGCTACATGCTCTGGCATCTGAAAACCTACGACACGGTAGGGACCACCAGGAACGCTCTTGCGAGCGGTGTGCCTAAGTCTGGCCATCTTCTTTCTTAACTGCCATGGTTAGATCAAAGAAAATATACGAGCAAAGAACCTCATCAAGTAACTATATAAACAGTTCTACAATTCAATACCATTTAGCAATAGCAGTATCTGAGGCATTCTACTTTAAAAATTCTAGGTGGCGAATTTCTATCACTGGCTATGTAAGGGTTATGAAGAAAGATTTGGGATTTCAGGAATCAAGGCTCAGGATAGGGTGAAAGCCGATATTCATCACAAATCATTAGCAGGACTTTAAAGTGTTTCTCAACAGAAGGAAACTATAAATCAAACTTTGAAACTTATCATCAATATAAAGTGACAGGGTTCACAATATTACAACCAAAATGAAGACTCGAGTTGTTCCATTTCATTTTATTTCATTTTTAAAGAATAAGGAGCAAACTACTCGAAGAATGTAAACATTTTCATCTTTATAGAATATAAGGGAACCCTTGATTGGAATATCTATCTTTTAATTATAATACGGGTGATCAGCCCGTACCGACCTCCATATGGTCGTTATGGTGCCTATGGCATTATAGCCTTATATTGGACTAGCCCCGCTAGCCTCTTACGTGATCGGACTAGTCCCACTAGCCTCTTACGTCTCTATCCAATTCATCAGGAATTCATTGGGAAATTCTTTATATTGGAAGAAGTAAAGGAGTTGACTAAATTCATTTTAACATTACCAAGAATGTGAAATCATTTGGACTCATTCAAGTCGAAAATCATTCTTAAGATCAATTTAAGATTCGAAAGAAGTGAACGAATCAAAAGTTAACAAAAGTCAATACCAAGGACCTTGATCAAATGATAAACAGGGTACACTGGCTTGGCAATTAAAATAGTTATAACAATCAATACATGACAAGGTATATAGATTATCGAAGAATCTAGGTTTATCAAACTATTACGTGAGAAAGTTTATAAGATATTCTTCGGAACAAGGAATCATAAGGTTATCGAGGAACAAGAGTAAAATATTAAGTAATAAAAACAATAGGGTTACTATTAAAGTTCGTACGGGAATTGATAACAATGTGTCAAGGAAACAATAGCAGGGTTTCTCGAAAGCCAATAATAGATTCATCATAAGATTTGATAGAGCATTATAACAATTTCTACTTTATCATGGCATCAATAATATCCTCTCTATTATCAAATCAAAGAGAAGGCAGAGTTACTTACCTTAAATCGTTTTCCTGCTTAACGGGAGTCGAGCTACTGCCACCTAAGATCACTTTTCCTTTCCTAGCCTGAATGCTTCCGCTATCCGAATCTATAATTCAAAAAGAAATCCCTAATTAGCAACTTATTCGATACTCGACGTTTCTCAGAACGTCTAGTGATTACCCCTTATCGCAATAACCCTTAAAGCATATACTCGACCATATTCACATAACATGTATTACGATATACTCGTATACTCCAAATTTACAAGTAATCGTCGAATCACAAAGTGTTAGGAATAAGTTATGAACTTGATGATAAGGTGAACAAAACACCTTGGTAGAATCAACTTAGTGTATTTTTTGCTCTCGACGGATGTTCTACAATAGTCCTGACGGATGAACTTTATAGTCCCAATGGATGACAACTGAACATCCATCGAGAGTGTAGCTTATGTAATAATAAGTCTTGTAGCACATGCCTGCAAACAATAATGTATTAGTAGATGTTGTAGGATTCTTTAAGTCATGTTGACTACTAGATTGATATTGCATAATAGGTTGACTAATTGTAAATATAAGATGTCTTGTAATTATGTATAAGTGAAATAGAGTCAAGTGACAAAAAGGCTCTCGACAGATGATCTACAATGGCTCCTGACAGATAATCAATAAGGCTCCCGACAGATGACCATCATAGTCCCGATGGATGATCATAATTCAAAAGAGCAGTTGACAGTGACAACACAGTCACATACATCGGGTGTTTGCAAATGGAATATGACAGCCTAATTGCAGGATTTAGAGAACAAATAAGCATTACCATTTCCATGCAATTTTGAAAATATTCAAATATGCTGGATAGAGTAATGAAGTAGCATGGAATTAGACTATAAATAATTTTTGTTTTACTTGTTTATCTTTTTATCATGTAAATTGGTAGTATATAAACCAAGTGTAGCAAGTAGAACAAATTAACTAAGTAAGCATCATTTTCAAAGAGATAGATAAAGTTGTATCTGTTAAGCATCTCCCTGTAATTCTGTAAGTTCACTTGTAAGCAGTTGTGTGTTATTCAAGCATCACAGAGTTCTCATCTTTATATATATATATATATCTGGTGGATAAGTTCAAATCCACCATGTTAGGTCACACACACTGTAGAAGGGGGTTGAATACAATGTTTAGCACAATCAAATCGATTATAAGAACTTAAGTAATAGAAAACAAATTTTATTCAACACAATAAATTCTGTTACAATATGGAACTGTCCTCTCTCAGTGATGAACAAATTATCACGAGAGCTGCTAGAGTTACAAAGAATAATAACTTCGATAATCGTAACACTTCTAGTGTAAACTATATGCCTGTGTTTATATACTACACAGTTACAAGATAAATTCTAATTGATATGGAATATAATTCTGCTTCCTAAAATATATCAACAAGTTATCTTTTCTTCCAAGTATTATATTCTTCATATAATTCCTTCTTCATGCATATTTATTTCTGTCTTAGTCTCGATCTTCTTTCCTTTCAATCAGCCGCCTGCCTTATCTGAAAGTGTTTTTAAGTCACGATATTATCTCCTAATAAATATCTTTTGATCACTTAAGTTCTGATAATCTAAGTTCTAATATCTTAAGTTATGTCTTCAGTATAAGTGCTGATTTCCAGTTAAGTATTGATTTGTCATGTTAGATAAGATCTGCAAACTAAACACAAATCATATTACACATGACATTATCAAATATATCTAACACACCAGAAAGTTTTAAAGCCTTGTGTTTTATTGCTTTGTGTTTTGATTTCCATTTTACTTTAATTTCGCACTTCTTGCAAAATCAAACACAGTTATATATTAAGTAAGAACATTCTTAAAATCAGAAAAAGAAGCCAGAATTACATTCAACCCCCCTCTGTAATTCTTGTTGCATTGATTGGGAATAACATATAGCATATTATACCTTAATACTCCAAACCCTAATTATACAACCTTATATCGAAACGACTCATTTTTCCTTTTAATCTAAAAAAATTCGAGCCAAGAAAACCCAACAATTCATACTAATCTAACATGCAACCATTTATCCTCACATGCATAACTCCAAATCAACATCCAAGCTTAACTATGACTTAAATTCAATAAATAAGTTTATAATATCTATTTATCACCAAGTTTCAAATCAAACAAGTCATTTGATCAATTTCTTCCCTAAAACCAATGGACCATTCGGCCATAACCAAATAAAACAACATGCACAACCCACAAGCAACATGCAAATACAATTTTATCACGTAAACTCCATTTAAATCCATTTTAGCAAGAACAACCTTCTAAAAATCACTTCCTTTTAAATAAATCAAACCCAAACTTGAATTTAAACAAAATCTCACATACATGCATCAATTTTTACTTTCTAACAACTTTTATCAACTTAATTAATCAATTTTCGAACTAAACTTCAAGAAAAACAAGAACAAATTCGATCGTCAAATAAACAACACATGCAAGGTTAAAAATCGAGGTTAAGGACATATAGGGCTTAGTTATGACATCACAGCCCACCACCGGTTCACCGGAGTTCATCACCGGTGGCGGTGGCTCTCGGTGGTGCCCTCATTCGAGGGTATTCAACCAAAACCACCAATTTATACACCAAAAATGCAACAATCATCACATGCAACACTTATATATCACATAAATGAGAAGATTCAAGTCGAAAATCAAAGGGAATCAAGAACTCGGGCTCTCGGCCTAAACACCGAACACAAACACACACACAAAACCCACATGCAAGCACATACACACACACATATATATACATATATATATTTATATATATTAAAAGGACATCTTTGATTAATTAATTATTTTGGTATTTGCATAATTTAACATAAAATTTAAAACACGTATATCATCTCCAAATAGGCATAAATTTAATTGACATAATCAAAAGTAAAAAGCCATATCTAGAAAAATATTTCAAAAATGTTTTTCAAAATGTATTTATATTCTTTAATATAAATATAAGAGATATTCCAATTTGCTGAAAATTAAAATATATTTTTAAAAGGAATATACTCCAAAGCAATGAGATCGTAAAAGAACTATCGGAAATATGTTATTTCTTAGGCTCTCTTGCAATATTAATAAGTCAACAAGTTTGAAAAAGGAATATCAGAACTTGAATATTCTTTAGAAGACTCGTGCTAAATTTATTTCAAAAACAGATGTTTTAAAAGGGATAAAATATATATATCTTTCACTCCATAAATATTTATAAATCCAAATATATATTTTTATACTCTTATAAATTAATATTTGATATAGGAATATTAATATCTCATTTTATCCCCCTTCTCATATTTTTCAAAGTAATTTTTCTCTTGCACCTCAAATATATTATTTATCGGAAAAAATACTTTTAAATACTTAAAAATATTTCCCACACTCTCAAAATATTTTATATTTAATTAAATATATTCTAAGTATTTATTTTAGCCCAAACTGAGCCAACAAGGTCTATCTGCTTTCATAAAAGACCGTTCATATTTTATTTGGAACCGAACCCTGATTTAATCGTTTTAAATCCAAATAAAATACTTCCACTTGCTAGAAAATCTTGAAACTTAATATTTGTCACTTAAATGGTATTTTCTATACATGGTTAAATTTTCGTAATTTTTGAGAAATTTTGTCCGGTGTGATTTTTCTAGATGTTGACCAAGACTTTGACCGAGCGTTTGACCAAGCTACCTTTGACTAAAATTGACCAAAACTTGCAGATCATCATTTTATGATATTAAGATACTTATTATATTTTTTTTATATTTATTAAAGAGTTTTCAAAGTCATTATATTTAATGGTGTTAATTACTTAATTAATTAAGTAATTAATGATTAATTGAAAAAACTAAAATCTATTATTATATAATTAATAGTTGCTGGAATTTTTCTAGTTTGTCCTATATGGAAGTTGCAAAATAAACACACCTTATCCTCCATGTCATCAATCCACACCACTATCTTCATCCACCATTCATTTTAACTCAATCTCAACCACTCCCTTCACCTAATTCTTTCTATAAATAAACACCCACCCTCATCATTTTTCTCACAAGCTAAAAACTAATTAATTGCTGAGTATTTTCAAGAATTATTCTCTCTACACACTCTCTAAAATCCAGACCCAAATATTTCATCTCAAAAACATTCTCTCTTACAAATATATCATATATTCAAGGTTTTTGATCTTCAAGCTTAGTTCCACCAACCAAGCTCTATCGTCCCAAGTAAAGCTCATCCACACCACTTTCTTGCCTCCCGAAGGGCTGCCCAAGTTCGACCAACAAGCCAAAACCCGGCCGAACCTCCAGCGAACTTTTCCGTTCATCTCTTATAAGTGGTAAACCTCTTAGTTTTCATCCGAGTATTAACCGATCACTCTTAATATTCATATAAGAATCTTAGTAACACCTTCTCTTCATCTCTACAAGCTCTTATATAGAATAAATTAAAGAAAAACACATCCGTACAAGGATTGTTTTCTACAAATTATACACTTCTAAGCACGAAGTGATAATTTCATACAACGCTTGGTTTATATTCCTAACTAGCACCTTTAGTGTTTCGTGGGAATTAAATTACAAAGCTACCATTTTATTCTTCAAACTTAAACGCACTTATTTTGGCCATATATTGATATATTTGTTATAATTGTTTAACAAGACTTAAGCGACTTCCCTTACTAACACCTTTAGTGTTCCGTGGGAAAAACTTAAGGCTTATATTACATATATCTATATATACATATTTATTATATTTAGTTAAAAGATTTGAGTGAATTCCCTTACCAGAACCTCTAATGTTTCGTGGGAAGATCTTAAAGTTTTTAAGTAAATATAAGTATATATATAATCGTATAAGAATTAAGCGACTTCCCTTACTAGCATCTTCGGTGTTTCGTGGGAAAAACTTAAAGCTTATATTGTATTATATATATACACATATAAATTGTGCTAATATAATTTAAACTTTGCTCTTACATTTTAAATTACGCACCTTTTATTCTCTCGGCCAAATATTTTATAAGTGCAAATAGTTAAAGAATAAGTGTAACGTTCTCGATTTATAAAAGTCTACACACGACCATATTAAATGAGAAATTATTTTATCAAAGATCCGAAAGATATAACGCTTCACCAATGACTTGATATATTTATTACTTCAGAAATAAGATATATTATTCAAAACGAAGTAATACCAAGTATACTCTAACATTCATTTAATATAAAGAAAAGTATACATTAATATTCTTTTAAGAATATTTGTACGTCATCCGGTCTAGTTAAGTATATCACTATTCTAAACTCTGTTTATCTACAACGGGTATTGTTTCGTAGATATTGTCTTCTTCTTTTTGCAGTGAGGTGAAGTATAGTGAGGTGATTCTCGTTCTAAGACCCAAGTCCTAGACGTACTAACGGGAAGTTAGTAGTTTTAGCACCGTGAGGAAGAGGAAAGGCCCAAGACCAACTACTGAGATCCACGACCGGTAAAAGTTCAGAAGGACAAAGATTACACCAAGGGTTCTACATCAACTTTGAAGAAATAACAGGGTGTTATTGTCTAAGATAGGTTGTGTAGGTTTGCATATTTATTCTGAGATGGTAACCCGAAGTTACGCACCAATACAGATATTTGTGGGGTTATAAAGGCTTCTCCACCTACATAAGGAGCAAGGTGATTTTAAGGGAAAACTCGGGTCCTGGAGAGGAGCTCGGGGACTGGACGTAGGGGTGAGCGAATCTATTACAGGTTGCGCCATCGCGAACCAGGATAAATCTCTCATGTGGTATTTTCTTCCTTGTCTTTTATTTCCGCATATATAATCTGCATCGGTCAAATATTTAAAATGAGATAAATATTTTTAAAACGTCATAATATAATTTGCATCGGTCATATGAAACTCAAATATGAAATGGGTGTGAAGTTTTAATGGTGGATTCAAAGAAAATGAGAGAGAGAAAGAGAGCTACCGGAGAGAGAGAGGGAGTGAGGAGAGTTCGAGAGAGACGAGAGGGATGAGAGAAGAGAGAGAGATGGTCGGGGTGAAGAAAAGAAAAAAAAGAGGGGGAGGAGTGTATAAATATACACTCAGGGGCATTTCAGTAATTAGCACAATCCACTTTCTTTTTATTCCTTTTTTCTATTTACAAAACAAAATGAAATAACATAATTTCTCTTTACACAAATTTTAAATAATTAAACTTTTATTTTTATAAAATAGAACATTGATATAGATCATTTCTTATATTTTTAAATAAATTTTGAGTGAGTAAATAATTTGTTATGGACTTTACTAATGAATCCCAATAATAGAATTTAAACCTTATAAAATTATTCTTAAATGTCAAACTACTCACATAAATTTAACTAATATTTTTAGAAAGTCCCTTGATTTATATTGAAGACAATGAAGCAAATTTCATACTTTAATCACATTCCTTTGATTTTATAAAAATGTTCAAAGATCACTAAATCCTTTGCATATTTTTTATAATTATTTAAAATCCAAAAAATGACCCAGATTCGAATATGCACATAGCACGCAACACACAGACACGTAGGATCATCAAGTAATATCTCTCATACACATTTCCAAATATTTTAATCCCTTTATAACACGGGTCCCGTTTAACTTGACGGTCCAACGACACAGCTTAACCTTTTAGCCGACTCATCAAACTGGAACGAGTTACTTTACGTTCCCAGTTACTAATATACAATAACGACAATTAACCAAAAAAATCAATTAGCCTTTTATCTATTCACATAATCCGTAATTACAACACAAAACTATACTTTATTCACTTAATTACGTCGCGAAATTCCTAGTCGCTACAATCTACCCCCCTTAAAAGTATTTTTTCCTCAGAATCTAGTCTAATCAAATAAATGGGGATACTTTTCTCGCATTTCGCTTTCTAATTCCCAAGTCGATTCCTCTATCTTAGGATTTATCCACAATACTCTAACTAGAGGTACAACTTTATTTCTGAGCGTCTTCTCTTTTCGATCTAAAATTTGAACAGGTTGTTCCACGTAAGATAGGTCTTGTTGAATTTTTATTGGTTCCAATTTGATCACATGACCGACATGAGCATTATATTTCTTCAGAAGAGAAATATGAAACACGTTATGAAGATGTTGCGTCTGCGGAGGTAACGCTAACTCATATGCCACTTTTCTACTTGTATTAGCACTTCGAAAGGTCCAATATACCTAGGACTCAACTTTCCTTTCTTTCCGAATATGGATAAACCTTTCCATGAAAATATTTTCAACAATACTTTGTCTCCGGGCTCGAATTGCATATCTTTCCGGTTCTTATCTGCGTAATTCTTTTGTCGATCTTGAGCAACAATTAACCTTTTGCGAATCACTTCCACTTTCTCTTTCGTTTGCTGAACTAGCTCTGGGCCAGTTAGTTTGCGCTCGCCAACCTCATCCCAATACGTAGGGGATCTGCACTTTCTCCCATATAATGTTTCGTATGGTGGCATGTCGATACTTGCGTGATAATTATTATTGTAAGAGAATTCAATTAATGGCAAATGGTCATCCCAATTTCCTTTGAAATCCAATGCACAAGTTCGCAACATATCCTCTATTATCTGAATAGTCCTTTCACTTTTTCCGTCAGTCTGCGGATGATACGCCGTACTCTTTTTTAACTTAGTTCCAAAATGATCATGAATTTGTCACCAAAATCTCGAGTTAAATCTCGAATCTCTATCATATACGATATACACATGTACTCCATGACGCATTACGATTTTATTCAAGTACACTTTGACCAACTTTTCTAATGAGAACTTTTCGTTGATTGGTAAGAAATACACTGATTTTCTCAGTCGATCAACTATTACCCAAACTGCATTATGATTAGACTTAGTCTTTGGCAATCCTACCACGAAATCCATCGCAATATGCTCCCATTTCCATTCGGGTATATCTAGTCGCTGAAGCAATCCACTCGGTCGCTGATGATCTGCTTTTACTCTTTGACATGTATAGCATTTACTTATCCATTCCGCGATCTCCTTTTTCATGTTCGGCCACCAATAACTTTCTTTCAAATCCTTGTACATTTTCGTACTTCCAGGGTGAATCGAAAACCTCGAGTTATGCGCTTCGTGCAAAATCTCGTGCTTCAATTCCATAACGTTAGGAATCCAAATACGTGAGCCTACGCGATATATTCCTTTCTCATCCTTCTACAATCATCACTTTCTGAACTAATGCGGCATAATTCCTTGCTGAAATCTTTTTGCCTTCTTTGTTTCGGTATTCACATACTCGGGCGCGAATCTTGATAACTCTGAAAACTTCACTTCATATTCAGCCACGATCATATCTTCCTGCCTAAGATTCAAAAACCTCATTTCCAACTGGTCTTGCATATAACTTGGCAAGTACTTCTCTAAGAACATCTCTGTAAATTTTTCCCAGGTCGTAACTTTTCCTTCGAGCAACGCCTTAGAAGATTCCCACCAATAACTGGCATCATCCTTAAGATAATGATTCGCATATTGCGCCTTCTTGTCATCATTAACTTCTGCTAACTCAAAAGCCTTCTCCATTTCTCTCAACCAAGACTGAGCTTTTTATCGGATCTGGCAATCCTACAAACTCCGGGGATGTACAGACTGAAATTGCTTGAAATTACCAACTTTAGGGGCTGAAGGTTGTTGCAAAAGTTGAAAAATTCGGGTCATCATAGGAGTATCTTGGTTTTGTTCTTGACCTTGGGTTTGAGTTTCTTCTTATTGGTGATTTGGTGAAGCGGCCATTTCTTACAAACCTGATTGAGCAATTATTTTGCTATGGACTTTACAAATGAATCGTAATAATACAATTTAAAACTTCTAAAATCATTCTTAAATGTCAAACTACTCACATAAATTCAACTAATATTTTTAAAAAGTTCCTTGATTAATTTTGAAGACAATGAAGCAAATTTTATACATTAATCACATTCCTTTGATTTTATAAAAATGTTCAAAGATCATTAAATCCTTTGCAAATCCTTTTATAATTATTTAAAATCCCCAAAATAACTCAGATTCGAATATGCACAAAGCACACAACATACAAACACATAGGATCATCAAGTAATATCTTTCATACACATTTCCAAATATTTTAATCCCTTTATAACACGGGTCCAATTCAACTTAACGGCCCGACGACACAACTTCACCTTTTAGTTGACTCATCAAACTGGAATGAGTTACTTCATGTTCCCATTTACTAATATACAATAACGGCAATTAACCGACAAAATCAATTAGCCTTTTATCTATTCACATAATCCACAATTATAACACAAAACTATAATTTATTCACTTAATTACGTCATGAAATTCCAAGTCGCTACATACGTCTTTCGCCTTGATCTTTAGTTGATCGTATCCAGATCTTAAATCAATCTTCGAGAAATAGGTAGCTCCTTTCAGCTGATCAAATAAATCATCAATTCGCGGTAGAAGACACTTATTCTTAATAGTCAACTTATTCAATTCGCGGTAATCGATACACAACTTCATGCTTACGTATTTCTTCTTTACGAATAGCACTGATGCACCCCACATGGATACACTCGGGTGAATTACTCCTTTGTTTAACAATTCTTTCAATTGCATCGCTAATTCCTTCATCTCGACAGGCGCCATTCGGTAGGGAGCTTTCCAAACTGGTTCCGTTCCTGGAGCCAAATCAATTATGAATTCGATCTCTCGATCTGGAGGTAATCCAGGTAATTCATCCGGAAACACGTCGGTAAAATCTTTAACTACTGAAATATCCTCAATTCTTAAGGATTTCGCCTCTATATCCTTTACATGAGCCAAATACGCTTCGCATCCCTGTCGTAACAATCTCTTCATTTGGATAGGAGTTAAAAACTTCCTTTCTTGCTTCTTCCCTCTAGATATCACTTCAAATCCATCCTTGGTTCTCAACTTCACTTTCTTGCTTTTACATTCAATTTGCGTATCGTGGTTTGACAACTAATCCATGCCTAATATAACATCGAATTCTCCTAGCTTAAAAGGTATTAAGTCAGCAAAAAAAATGCCGACCTTCTATAACCAATTTGCAATTGGGGCAAACCTTATTGACAGTGACTCTTTCTTGATTCGCTACTTCTATAATTAAATTGGGCTTGAGAGGGTACACAATGCACTTTAATTTATCAATAACACTTTCAGCAATAAAAGATCTAGTAGCTCCAGATTCCATTAACACTTTGACTTCTACTGAATTTATTACAAGCGTACATGCTACCACATCCGCATTTTGCACTGCATCTTTCATAGTTATGTTGAATGTTCTTGCCCTTGGATGGGCTGCTGGTGCTGATGGGGGTGGTGGTCCATCAATCCTAAGCATGTGGGGTCTATTATCATTCACTAGTTGTCCCGTCTTCTGGAAACAATTCTTTTGATTTCCGTTCCCGGGCTTAAACTTCTGAAGTTTCTGGTTTTGATTTCTAGCATTCTTCCCAAACTTTCCTCCAAACTTAGAACTTCCTTGATCATGTTCAGATTCTTCAAACTTTCTTTTATTTCCTTCACTTTCTCTCTTAGTTGCTTCTATTTCTCCTTCTACAATCATCGCTTTCTGAACTAACGCGGCATAATTCCTTATTTCAAAAAGAGCCACCTGACTTCGAATCCCTGGTTTCAATCCTTGCTGGAATCTTTTGGCCTTATTCACTTCGGTATTCACATACTCGGGCGCAAACCTTGCTAACTCCAAAAACTTCACTTCATATTCCGCCACGGTCATGTCTTCCTGTCTAAGATTCAGAAACTTCATTTCCAGCTGGTCTTGCATATAAATTGGAAAATACTTCTCTAAAAACATCTCCGTAAACTTCTCCCAGGTTATAACTTTTCCTTCAAGCAACGCCTTAGAAGATTCCCACCAATAACTAGCCTCATCCTTAAGATAATAACTCGTGTACTGCGCCTTCTTATCATCCTTAACTTCTGCTAACTCAAAAACCTTCTCTATTTCTCTCAACCAAGATTGAGCTTTAATCAGATCTGGCAATCCTATAAACTCTGGGGGGATATACAGATTGAAATTGCTTGAAATTGCCGACTTTAGGGGCTGAGGGTTGTTGCAAAAGTTGAAAGAGTTGGTTCATCATATGAGTATCTTGGTTTTGTTCTTGATCTTGGGTATGAGTTTCTTCTTCTTGGTGATTTGGTGAAGTGGTTGTTTCTTACAAACCTGATTGAGAAATTATTTAACAGTACGATAGCATGGAATTGATATACAACAATAATGATTTTGTTTGAAAAATAATTTTGCGAGTTTTAAGTTTTACCCAGTTGCGCATGCAATCCTATTACCGCATAATTCTCTCATCAGTTAGGGTTCTCACATGATACAATATATGATGTCCATAGTATGTTAAGTACGGTTGCTTGGAAACATGGTATGCAAAATTATTTATGAAAGTTCCAAGGTCCACAATATAAGACAAAATGCATGGTTTATTTAACGATTCAAAGGTACATAGAAAAAAAGGTTCTAGTACAATAAGTGTTGATATAAGGTATGAAAGGAATATGTCCTAAGTCCAATCATGTATTAGGATTTAGGAATAACTTCCTGTGTAATCTGTTTTGATTTCATTGATATTAATAAAAGACTTGTTTTGTTTTTATTACGGGCTCTATCTATTTAAGTGTTTAAATAAGATATACCATAGTTTAGAGTAAAGCTTTTTATGGATTATGATGAGATCATAATAGTGAGACCTAAAAAGATGATAACTCTAAACTTAAATAGTTCCTGGTCGTAAGATTACTAACTGGTAATTAATAATCCACAGAGATCGGTACATACTATGCTTGCTTCATTATGAAGGATGTCTGTTCTCATAGACATTTGTGTGGTGACACTATAGCTAGTATGTAGGTGCTTATTATAGAATAAGTTCACTGAACATGACTCGCACAGCTGAACAACTGATGGAGTTCACTCACGTGTCAGCAGTTGTTCACATAGTGATAGTTGTACAAGTATCCTTAGACTTGAGGTAATCATAGTCATCTTGTGTACACTGAACTATGCTTTGGTTTAGTTCTTAGTCTCCAGGGACAATTATTAGGGCTCTACTGGGTATAGGAATTTGTACACAAAGATAGTGTATGATCAATAAAGGATCTACCCCTTCCAGTGAAGGAAGCGAATGTTCAAGGCTGATCCACTTATGCTAGTTCAGGAATCTCTGGCCAGAGTAAATGAAATTAGAAATGAGTTTCTAATTTGCATAGAACTACGCATAGTAAATGGTAAGCAAGTGATTGAATTAGATAGGCTTGACACGAGATCCATGCCTTGTATTTAATCGGGACATTGTAGGGTAGAAGAAGTTTATTGTACGGTAACTATTCACTGAATAGGTTCTTGGTATTCTAAGCAGTGAATTCATATTATCCGGATAGTCGCGATATGCTGAGAAGTATCCCTCACGATGTAGAATAAATGTGATTAATTAATTAATCATATTTAATAAATTAGATAATTTATATAAATAATGATAAAATAATTTTATTATTATTTATTTCTACTACCGGCTTAATATTGAACCTACAGGGTCACACCATAAAAAGAGAATGATTTAATGGTGGAGGAATTAATTAATAATGGCTAATAATTATTTATTTATGAAATAAATAATTAATTGGCAAATTTAATAATTGATTAAATGAGATTTAATTGATTATAAATTAATTAAGAAAAGTTCTTAATATTATTAATTAAGGATTTAATTTTTGGAAATTAAATCAAGAGAGAGAATTATTTCTAAAGTGTTTAGAAAAAGGATTAATAATTAAAAGGTGTTTTAATTATTAATGAGAATAATAAATGGGATAATAATAATATTATTTATGGGAAAATTTCAGCTGAAAATTTTGCCTATAAATACACTATTATAGACCCTATTTTATTCTAACCCACACAAAACCCAAAAAGTTTGGAAAACCCAATTCTCTCCACCTCCTTCCTCCTCCTTAACATCGTTTTCTTGGTGGATACCGGTGGAGTGCTTCACACTTGAGGAGCAACTGCTAAGGATCTCTGATCGTTGTCTCCGAATTATTTTTAAAGGTTAGATTCGATCCCTCGAATTTTTATTCATGATCTGTATGCTTTTATTTAGATTTTATATGTGTAAAAGTATTTTGCCATGCCCCCGCTGCATTTAAAATCCAACAATGGTATCAGAGCATAGGTTGTATGCATATAGATCTGTGGTAAAAATTTCAGAATTTTATATGCTTGTATGAATTAATTATGATTTTTACAAGTTATATCATTGATTAATTTTGTCTGATGAGAAATCGTTTCTCGGAATAATTTTGAATATTGATCTGGGTTCTGCAAGTGTTGTAGATCGTCTGGGTATTTTTTTCATAATTTTAGGATGTATAGATTTTTTATTATGAATTTTTGAAGTTCTTGTAATTAAAATTCATAATTAAACAAATCTTATATATATATGTATTGTATGTATGTATATATCTGTATCTGATGTGCTGCTTGTCTTCTACTGTTACTGATTGCACGGAAAGAAAGAGAAAGAAGTCAGGCGCTGTCAGGCGCGGAGTCCGTGACAAAAGCTGTCGGCTGCTGAAAAAAAAAGGGGGTGTCACGCATTCCGGGAATGCGTTACACACCTATGGCGCATTCACGGAATGCGTTACACTTTTTAATGGCTTAAAAGGGCTGTAACGCATCACCGGAATGCGTTACAGGGCTTGTAACGCGTTCCTGTAATGCGTTACACCCCACTGTCCTCATTAAAATTGTTTTTTTGGGAGTTTCGTAACTCCGTTTTGGGCGTGCAATATACCATTGGATTCGTTTTTCCGAGACGGATCTAATGGAGTGATCAATTTTAGTTTATATAAAAGTTTTGAACTGTTTATATTTCCATGAAGTGTTTTAAAGTTGTTTTTAAACTGTTTTAACTGCTTTTAAATGCTTCATGTGATACATAGAGATGTATAATGCTTAGACCTATATGCTAGATGATGTAACATGCCTACCTTGATGTTTATTCATGTTTATATATGTGATATATGCTTAGTTTATCATGCGATGATAGATTTAGGTGAACTTAAATAAACATAAGGCGTTTGTTAGACAACCTAGTATAGTGAAATTGTTTTATAACCTTAAGAATAATATTATGAATATAATCATGAGATTCTTGTGTTTATGAAACACGTAATTGAATATGAATTTTCGATATGAGAGAAAGGATGATTCTGTCAACAACAGATTTCTATCTGTAAGAAAGGGTTATTAAGTGACGCCTCTTGACAATGCTCCACCCGATCTGGGAATCATCTGATTATTGATTATTGATTTGAAATATTTAATTTAAAAGGAAGAATTTCTTTATAATATGATTATGATTGTAACGTAATATAATCCCTCTAAAATTAAATAATATCAAGTAGTAATTGGCCAATGACACAACGGGCTTGTGTCGGTCATAGCCTTCCAACATGATAGAAAAGTAGTTCTTATTTTTGAATCATTGTCGGTTCGTGCTACAGCCGAGGGCTTTGATTTGGAAATAAGAAATACTTGTCTATTACATAGAGATGTGTACATTGAATAAGAATCTAAAGGTCGGTACGTGCTACAACCGTGGGCCTTTGGGGACTGATTCAACTGTACGGAATGTTGGGTTAGACTTGACTTAGAATATTGAGTTTGTCGTGCTACAGCCGAGACTCAATTATTCAAGAGGCTAAAGTTTGATTAGGGAATAACATGAGATGTAATTGACAAGAGTTGTCTGCCTATTGAACATTACATGGCAGTTCGTGCTACAGCCGGGGTCGTGTAATGGAATGTAGGATCGCTATTCCCACTAGCATTATGAATAAATTAGATAAACTAGTGGGAGCCACTTATGAATAAAGACCCGATTCATATAGTGTTTTAAAATAAAATCGAATATTTGCTAAGTGTTGTTATGTGTTTATCATTTACAGATTTACTTTGTACGTTATGTCTTATGCACTATCACTCAGAAGCATAGTAGATGCTCACAAATTGACTGGTCCTAATTATGCTGACTGGCTTCGAAACTTGAGAATTGTTCTCAGGATTGAGAAGCTGGAATACGTGATTGACTCACCTAAGCCTACTGAACCTGCTAGTGATGCACATAATGATGAACATGTTGTGTATCGTAAGTGGATAGATGATGCAAATGTTGCTCAATGCATCATGCTAGCTTCCATGAACATTGAGCTACAGAAGCAACATGAGCATATGGATGCTCACACTATCATCATGCATCGACAAGAGTTGTATGATGTGGCGGGGAGGACAACTCGATATGAGATATCGAAGGAGCTGTTCGGTTGTAGGATGTCTGAGGGATCATCTATGAATGACCATGTACTTAAGATGATCAATTTGATTGAACGTCTTGGACAACTTGGTTTTGCCATGGATGGGGAGCTGAGCCAAGACCTGGTCTTGCAATCGCTTCCGAGTTCGTTCTCGCAGTTTGTTGTGAACTTTCACATGAATAAGTTGGATGTCAGCCTGCCTGAACTCCACAACATGTTGAAGACTGCGGAATCGAATTTTCCCCCTAAGAAGAGTTCTGTTCTTCTAATTGGTGAAGGTTCCAATCCTAAGAAAAGGAAGAGGAACTCTTCCAAGAAGAAGAAAGTAGGTGAAGAAAAGCCGGTTCCACCAAAAGCTGAAGACCCCAAGAGCAAAGTTGTTTGCTTTCACTGTAACAAGGTGGGGCACTGGAAGAGAAACTGCAAGGTTTACCTTGCAGAATTGAAGAAGAAGAAGGGTAGTGAGACTACCGCTTCTGATTCAAGTATGTTCATGATAGAAGTGAATATGTCATTAAATCAAATTTCTACTTGGGTATTAGATACCGCCCGTGGTTCTCAAATCTGCAATTTATTGCAGGGACCAAGGAGAAGTAGGACTCTTGAGGAAGAGGAGGTGATTCTACTGATGGGAAATGGAGCAAGAGTTGCTGCTGAAGATGTAGAATCATTTCATTTACATATGCCTACGGGCAAGACTATTGTTTTAAATAAGTGTTATTTTGTTCCCTCGATTGTGAGGAATATTATTTATATTCCCATGTTAGACTTGGATGGATTTTCATTTATTATTGAGAATAATAAATGTTCTATTCTTAGAGATAATATTCTTTATGGACGTGGTGCTTTAAATAATGGTTTGTATAAATGTGACATAATTTACTTCAGATTGAACAAACTAATAAAAGAAAAGGGATGATGAAAATCTCACTTCGTTGTGGCACTGTAGTCTCCATTTAGTAGACATGGAGAGAGGGCTGCAAATTTGCTAGGAATGGTACACACAGATGTATGTGGACCAATGTCTATGCAAGCCATGGGTGGATTTTCATACTTCATTACTTTCATAGATGATAGATCTAGATTCGGATATGTGTTTGATGAAACACAAGTCTGAAGCCTTTGAAAAGTTCAAAGAATATAAGTATGAAGTGGAGAAACAAACCAAACATAGTATTATAATTCTTCGATTATATCGAGGTGGTGAATACTTGAATGGAGAGTTTCTGGATTATCTCAAAGTAAATGGTATAGTCTCCCAGTGGACTCCTCCAGATTGGTATCTGAAAGGAGAAATCGAACTTTGTTAGACATAGTTCGGTCCATGATGAGCTATGCAAATCTTCCAGTATTCCTATGGGGTTATGCATTGGAAACCTCAGCATATTTACTGAATAAGGTGCCTTCCAAATCGGTTCCTCAAACTTCGTATGAGATATGGAAAGAAAGGAAACCGAGTCTTAAACACGTTAAGATTTGGGGATATCCAGCTTATGTCAAGTAAGTTGACCCAGATAAGCTGGAATATTGATCTGTAAAATGTAGTTTTGTGGGATATCCTAAAGAGACTTTAGGGTATTACTTTTACACCGATCATCGGGTGTTTGTCTCCAGACATGCTACCTTCTTGGAAAAGGAGTTTATCCTTGAAGGAAACAGTGGGAGCAAAATTGAACTTGATGAAGTTCAAGAAGCACAAACTACTACGGATCAAGTGGAAACACCTGTTCTGACTGAACAACCTTTTGTGGAACAACCCATTCATAGATCAGGGAGAGTGTCTCTCCAACCTGAGAGGTATTATGGCCTTGTCATTGAGAATGACAATGAGTTGTCGATCATTGATGATGACGACCCTGTGACCTATAATGAGGCTATGAGTAGTGTTGACTCGGAGAAATGGCATAGTGCCATGAAATCCGGGATGAAATCTATGTATACGGGATACAAAAGAATGATTAGAGCAGATGGCCAGGTGGAGACCTTTAAGGCCAGGCTTGTGGCAAAAGGATTCAAACAAAGTCAATGAATTGACTTTGATGAAACCTTTTACCTGTAGCCCCGCTAAAATTAGTTCGGATTTTGCTTGCGATTGCTGCTTACTACGACTATGAGATATGACATATAGCCAGATGGTTTTCTTTCCAAGGGAAATGAAAACCTAATGTGTAAGCTATTGCGAACCATATGTGGTTTAAAGCAAGCTTCTCGAAAGATGGAACATTCATTTTGATGAGACAATCAAAGAGTTTGATTTTATCAAAAACGCAGATGAACCATGCGTCTACAAAAGGGTTAGTGGGAGCGCGGTAACATTTCTTGTATTGTATTGAATTAGAGTTGACACACATAACAACATAGCAGACCCACTCACAAAGCTACTTTATGAAAGTCACTTTGATCGTCATAAAGACAAGATGGGTATTAGATACCAGAGTGATTGGCTTTAGTACAAGTGGGAGATTGAAAGGAATATGTCCTAAGTCCAATCATGTATTAGGATTTAGGAATAACTTCCTGTGTAATTTGTTTTGATTTCATTGATATTAATAAAAGACTTGTTTTGTTTTTATTACGGGCTCTATCTATTTAAGTGTTTAAATAAGATATACCATAGTTTAGAGTAAAGCTTTTTATGGATTATGATGAGATCATAATAGTGAGACCTAAAAAGATGATAACTCTAAACTTAAATAGTTCCTGGTCGTAGGATTACTAACTGGTAATTAATAATCCGCAGAGATCGGTACATACTATGCTTGCTTCATTATGAAGGATGTCTGTTCTCATAGACATTTGTGTGGTGACACTATAGCTAGTATGAAGGTGCTTATTATAGAATAAGTTCACTGAACATGACTCGCACAGCTGAACAACTGATGGAGTTCACTCACGTGTCAGCAGTTGTTCACATAGTGATAGTTGTACAAGTATCCTTAGACTTGAGGTAATCATAGTCATCTTGTGTACACTGAACTATGCTTTGGTTTAGTTCTTAGTCTCCAGGGACAATTATTAGGGCTCTACTGGGTATAGGAATTTGTACACAAAGATAGTGTATGATCAATAAAGGATCTACCCCTTCCAGTGAAGGAAGCGAATGTTCAAGGCTGATCCACTTATGCTAGTTCAGGAATCTCTGGCCAGAGTAAATGAAATTAGAATTGAGTTTCTAATTTGCATAGAACTACGCATAGTAAATGGTAAGCAAGTGATTGAATTAGATAGGCTTGACACGAGATCCATGCCTTGTATTTAATCGGGACATTGTAGGGTAGAAGGAGTTTATTGTACGGTAACTATTCACTGAATAGGTTCTTGGTATTCTAAGCAGTGAATTCATATTATCCGGATAGTCGCGATATGCTGAGAAGTATCCCTCACGATGTAGAATAAATGTGATTAATTAATTAATCATATTTAATAAATTAGATAATTTATATAAATAATGATAAAATAGTTTTATTATTATTTATTTCTACTACCGGCTTAATATTGAACCTACAGGGTCACACCATAAAAAGAGAATGATTTAATGGTGGAGGAATTAATTAATAATGGCTAATAATTATTTATTTATGAAATAAATAATTAATTGGCAAATTTAATAATTGATTAAATGAGATTTAATTGATTATAAATTAATTAAGAAAAGTTCTTAATATTATTAATTAAGGATTTAATTTTTGGAAATTAAATCAAGAGAGAGAATTATTTCTAAAGTGTTTAGAAAAAGGATTAATAATTAAAAGGTGTTTTAATTATTAATGAGAATAATAAATGGGATAATAATAATATTATTTATGGGAAAATTTCAGCTGAAAATTTTGCCTATAAATACACTATTATAGACCCTATTTTATTCTAACCCACACAAAACCCAAAAAGTTTGGAAAACCCAATTCTCTCCACCTCCTTCCTCCTCCTTAACATCGTTTTCTTGGTGGATACCGGTGGAGTGCTTCACACTTGAGGAGCAACTGCTAAGGATCTCTGATCGTTGTCTCCGAATTATTTTTAAAGGTTAGATTCGATCCCTCGAATTTTTATTCATGATCTGTATGCTTTTATTTGGATTTTATATGTGTAAAAGTGTTTTGCCATGCCCCCGCTGCGTTTAAAATCCAACAAGGTACAATAATAAAGCAGGGTTAAACAGAGGAAAAACTGGAAAATATCCCCCTATCTACCCCTAACTTCTACCTAACTACTACTGCAAGCAACACTAGTTCTGAAATACAATACAACATAAAAAAGAAAAAGGGATCCCGACATCTGACCAAGTATCCCAAAGCCTACAAGCGCTAAAAAATAACCACAATAACTACAGGCTCCACTAGATATCATGTCCGATCTTACAACCTCACTAACCATCAAGAATCTCCTCCAACACTGTCAGCATCCAACGAATGATCTTATGCACCCTCTGGGCCTCAACATCAGCATCACTGGAAGATGATCCCTCATTCAATCTCCTCCGGGCAACCTGCTCCACCATCTGAATACGAACTCTCCACTCATCCTCTAGCACTGACGTCTGTTACCTAGACTCACGAGATAGTCTATCCGCCAAAGATCCCAACTCAGGAATACGAGAATAAACAAAATTTCGATCCTGGGCCAACTTGCCACCAACATTGACAGGCACAAGCACAGGCATAACAGACTCTCGCTCAGGGGCTGGGGTCTCTAGATCTGGTCTCAGGGGAGAATCATGTATAGGGGCCTCACTACTCTCAGATGGGTCCTCCTCAGGGTCTGAACTAACATACAAGGTCTCCACTGAAGGGGGTGGAATAGAGTCCACCGGGGAACCATGCAAACTATGCTAAGAGTTTGAATTGCTACCACTACTAGGGTCCTGAGATAAAACAAAAGCAATAGCCAAGAAATAACATTAGGGTTAAATAAGACTTCAACTGACTACACACCCTAACTTTAGTTGCTACCTTGACCTAATAACTTTACTTAGACCATACCTAATAGTCTAACTCAACTTTATATGAGTCGAACACTTTCGCAATATATATATATACACCCAAATACCATTTTATCCTAACTTGTCTCAGGGACTAAATCTTATAGCTCTGATACCAATTTGTGACACCCTCAATCTCGGGGTTAGGAAATGAGGATCCATACACCATTAAACTAATATAATAACAGCATATATAATAAACCCCGATTAAATACTAAAAGGATCTAAACAGGATTAAGTTTGAGACAAGATTACAACTACCAACCAGATTAAATATATTACAACCCAAAATATTAATAAATTCAAATTCATTCGATTCCGACATGGAACCAACAGATAACCCACTGTATCTGATCCAACTTATACATTCCTTCCAACTAATACGCTTGCTCACACACACTGCTACCTGCTTTGGCATCTGGAAACCTACGACACGCTAGGGACCGTCGGGAACGCTCTTGCGAGCGGTGCACCTAAGTCTGGTCATCTTCTCGCTTAACTGTCATGGTTAAATCAAAGCAAATAAATGAGGACAAAAGCTCAGCAAGTAGCTATATAACAGTTCTATAATTCGATAACATTAGCAATAGCAGTATCTATGGCATTCTACTTTTAAAACTCTAGGTGGTAGATTTATGTCTTTGACTATGTAAAGGTTATGAAGAAAGGTTTGGGCTTTCAAGAATCAAGGGTCAGGATAGGGTGAAAGCCGACATTCATCACAAATCATTAGTAGGACTTTAAAGTCTTTATCGGCAGAAGGAAATAATCATTCAGACTTTGGAACTTAACATTAGCGTAAAGTGACAGGGTTCACAAAATTACAACCAAAACGAAGACTGGAGTTGTTCCATTTCTTTTTATTTCATTGAAAAAGGATCAAACTGCTCAAAGAAGGTAAACATTTTCTTCTTTAAAGAATATAAAGAAACCCTTGATTGGAATATCTATCTTTTAAATATAATACGGGTGATCAGCCCGTACCGACCTCCATCTGGTCGTTATGGTACGTATGGCATTATTTCATCCTTATATTGGACTATCCCCGCTAGCCTCTTACGTCTCTATCCAGTCCATCAGGAATTCGTTTAGAAAACCTTTGTGTTGAAAGAAGGAAGAAAGTTGACTAAATTCATTTTAATATTAACAAGAATGTAAAATCATTTGGACTCATTCAAGTCGAAAATCATTCTTAAGTTCAATTTAAGATTCCAAAGAAGTGAACGAATCAAACGTAAACAAGGATCAATACTAAGGCACTAGATCAAATGATAAACAGGGTGTACCAGTTCCAAGTTAGAATAGTTTCAAAGATCAACTTATGACAGGGTTCACAGGTTATCGAAGAATCCTGATTAATCAAGACATTAAGTATGGGAATTCATAAAGGTTCTTTTAGGGTTTACGAGATCATAAGATAACAAAGGCAATAATAAGGTAATTAGGGTGCAAATCAACAGGGTTACTATAAAGGGTCAAACAATGTTTGATATCAAGTTGTCACAAGAAACAATATCAGGGTTTCTTAGAATCAATAACAGGTATAACAAAATTGCAATAAAGAGTAGCTACTTTATCATGGCATCAATAATTTCCTCTCTAGTATCAATTTCACAAGAGACGGCAGAGTTACCTGCCTTAAATCTTTTTCCTGCTTAACGGGTATTGAGCTACTGCCACCTAAGATAGCCTTTCCTTTACTAGCCTGAATGCATCAGCTATCTGAATTCACAATCCAAAACAGAACGCCTAATTAGCAACTTATTCAACACTCGATGTTTCTCAGAACGCCTAACGATTACCCCATATCACGATAACTCTTAAAATATAAACTCAAGTATAAACAAAAGAAAAGAAAAAAAAAACAAAAGAAAGGAAAAAAGAAAAACAAAATAAAAAAAGAAAACAAAAAGAAAAACAAAAACAAAGAAAACAAAACAAAAGAAAGGAAAAAGAAAAAGGAAAAAAAGAAAAAGGAAAAACAAAAAACAAGGAAATCAAATAAACAGTCGCTAGTTAAGTTAACTAAACAAACCAGGCAACCAAATTTGTTGGTCGCAGGTTGTGAAGTTAATAAACTAAAGGAAACTAGACGTCACAAGTTGGTTTACCACTTACAAATAAACGTCACAGGTTACCTGTACTAGTTTATTTACTAGTCGCATGTTAGCTGTTTGTGAGAATAAAAGATCCTTGGTCGCAGGTTACAAAAGAATATTTTCGGTCGCCACTTACTCCTCAGCTACATCTTTGTTCATACATTCAGTTAATTTGTGTGGTTCAATTTCAGCCACATATTTTAATTGATATAAAAGACTACACTCAGCAGCATAAGGTTTTTTAGCAATCAAGAAATTGTATTGTTCAGTTCATCTTCTCTCCCAAAAGAGGTGAAGAATTGAAGCAAAGAGATACATATGAGATATACACACAAATCCATATCAGTTATTCTTCTCACTGGAGTAACGTTATAATGCTCAGTTTAGCTCTTGTATATTCATATGGACATTATAATCGTTATCCGGTAATTAAATCCTTAGACAAACAAAAGCTAGATCATTGTATAGGATTTGATTTCTAAATCTTTGTAGTAGCTAGGAACTTTGTTGTTATTAGATTGTAGCCGGTTAATTTATTTACCGGAGTATAGCAACACCCTTCGCAGATTTATATATGAATATATATTTTCTCGAATATCTTGTGTTCCTTATTTTATTGTTCCAAACACTATTCACCTCAAGAACACGCCTAACCGAGCACTAAATTTTATATCCGCACAAGATTCGAAATAATTTTTTTAATTTAGTGATTATCGTATTCAACCCCCCATCTATGATAATTCGAGACCTAACATAGACAAGTTACAATAACCCGTCAGAAAGCGATAGTATATATATATTATAATTTTTGAATGCCTTAGTTTGAGCATCAACCTTAAAAAATTTAAAACTATCAGCTTACAACCTCGAGACATTGATTAGTATGCTAAGCAGTTTAAAGTCATGCCTATATTTTCTATTGTTAATGCTAAGAATAATGTTAAAGTTTGTTTTTTGTGGGCTATATACAAGTGCACGATTCTAGTGCTAAAATAATTTATAACGTGGGTGCTCAATACTGACATGATTAATACTTGTCTCTGAGATAATCTCACTATCATATTTTTCTCTTATTTTTACATGTCTTAATCTCCACTTGTTTGTCTTTATAAGGTATTGTTTGTACCCAGTTTATTTTTCACCGTTCACACTCAACTTTACATTTCCAACATTCCAACATTCAATTAAAGTAAACTAGAGGTTCAAACTAAATTCATTGTGTAAAATATTACAGTTTATAGATAAATATAGAACTCTTTGAGTATCCCCTAAGTTAGTCACATGTTAGGTATAATATCTACTTGTCAGTCTATTATACATAACTAACATAATAACCCGTGCGAGGCACGGGTCATTTTCTATATTTTCTTTATACACCATAAAATTATATTAGTAAAATTCTTGATCGTTTTCTTATTGATAAATATTGTATAACTTTCTACAAGATATCAAATATAAGTTAGTATTATCAATGTGTATGATTTTCATGTAAAATATTAATAATGTCCATAACGTTTCTAATATATCTCACTAATCATAATACATATTTTCTTGTTTGTGTCGTGTAATTTGTATTTACTAAATGAATATAAGCAGGGTAGTCACTGTACGTGTAAAAGGAAAAGATTGAAGTTAATCCATCAAATATTGTCAATATGTTTATAAAAAAAACTAAAAATTGACATATATGTATATTGCAGAGTATAGTAAATTTTTTGAGTTTTTATCAAATAAACCCGTAGTAATTAGATATTTTATTACTAAAGTCATTACTAATTTACAATCACCTTGCTTAATTTAAAAGGATTCGTAATGCATAATTAAAGTGGTCAAGACCTATAATCGTAATATTCAACAAAGTAGAATTTACACTACATAAGTTTATTTTTTTAAGAAAAATGTTTTTTTTAATTCAACGTTTATGTTGATTTAATATCATTGCTAATGTCTTAATTCATTAACTAAAGTTGATCTCATGCGTATATTTAGCTTTTAATCCTCTCTATTATACAAAGTTAATTTTATAAGATGTAAGATAATTGTCAATTTATAAATTAAAATTGACGTAATATATTTAGTTTTTAACACATTGAAAAAAAACTTAAATTTAATTGATCATTCTTATTTTTAGAACATAAAAGACTTTTGTTATTTTATTCTAGTATATATATCAATAACTCTAAAATACACCATTAAAATTGAATCTTTTAATCTTGCTAAAGATAAAGTCACATGTGTGCGTATGTATGTAAAATATTATTTATTATATTTTTGAGTAAATTATGTTGGTCTCGTTTATTTATATGCTAGATATATTGGTCATGTATATATCTAATTATTATTCAGTAAATTACTCAAATAACATGTATTTATGATTATTCAAAAATTATAATTATCTAATAAATAAATTACAATTATTTATATATCGTAGTCGAAGTAGCATTGACAATCAAACAATATCTATTTTTACTCAATAGAGCATCAGTCATGGATGTGACATAAAAATAATTCATATATCGTAAAGACTAACTACCGATATTGAGAAGTTTTTTTTAAGAATTTGAAGATAAATTTGTACTAATTTCATCATTCAAATTATTTTGAAGTTTCTTTCACATATAATTCTAATATTTCTTTTTATAGTAACTTGATAACACTGTATATTATTTTTCTAAAATAAAATATATTCAATTTGATGATTTTTTTTTCAATATTAGTTGAACTTGTTAATCCTTTCAAAATATCGACTAATTTTAATTTTTTTATTTAGATAGCATAACATGGATTAAATCAAATAGTACAATACATTATAATATATCATTTTTTCAAATAATTCAAAATAATTGTACCACATTTTCCAACACTAAATATTTTTTTTGTAAATTTTTTATTGCTAATTTTATTTTATTTTTAAAATATTGAATTCTATAATTTTTCAAGTTATATATATATATGTGAGTTTTTTTTTGTCGGTTACATATATGTGAGTTAAGTTCTATTGAGTACTTGTTTTTAGTTGAGTACGGGAGTCCATATATGTTCTGCAAGTAAAATAGTATAAAATATTTTGTAAAACGTATTATAATGTGAATCATATTCTACAAATATCACTATTTTAATAAATATCTTGCAAATCTCATACATTTGTGAAGTTGAACATTGGAGAACATATGATTTTATAGAACATGATCGGTTTGATGAAACATACGTATTCAAGTTGTAGAACACGTAAATATTCAACTTGCTAAATATTAATGATATAACACCATAACACACGTTTATATCATGTAGTTTATTGTTTTAGTTCTTAAATTATTAGAAACATAAAACCTGAACCATTAGATTGAATTTTAATATAAAGTTAGGATTTCGGACTCCAGAACTCCATAAAAATAATATGGACTTTATCATATGATTACTTATAATAATCATATAAAATTTAGGATTGTTCTAACACATATTTGAATATAAATATATCTTTAATTAAATAATGCAACAAATAAACTATTTTTGTATGAAGAAGAATCAAATGAAAACATGTTAATGAAAATTATTAATTTTTCTTTATAGTTGTAGTTTAGTTTTTTCTAAAGAGAATGAACAAAGTAGGACTTTAGGAGCACCTCTTTATAAATTCATCATCATTGAATAATAATTTAAACCTAATTTCTTTAAAGTGAAACATTAAAAAATAAATCGATTTAGTATATCTTCGTAGTTTTAACGGAGCTCGTGACATCTCATGTCAAATTTTGAATATATTTAAATATTCGGTCAAGTTCCAGATGTAATAATGTAAAACCAGTCACTTAGTAATTTTGATACATAATATCAATTGACTTGATCGTATAAAGACCTCAAAAATATTATTTTTTATTAATATAAGATATTATAAATTTATCCTTATTGGTAAGATATTCTCGGCGAGCTCGTAATTTAAATTTATTAAACCTACATAGTGATGATGTATTTTCGGCTGCGTCATGTAGTCAAATTTCGAGTATTTTTTCAAAATGGGAAAAATTCTGATTTTGAAGCTAGTAAAGACCTCACATATATTATTTTTTACCAAGATATGATACCACAAAACTTCTCTTTGTTGGTAAGATTTTCTAGTCGGACTCATAATTTAAATTAAACCTAGGTAGTGACGTGTTATTTACGTGTAGGTCATGCAGTCAAATTTCGAGTATTTTTTGAAAAATGGGTCAAGTTCTAATTTTGAATTCGAAATACGCTAATTATAACTTATCTAAATATGTAGTACACATATATATTATTTATATAAGTGTATCTCTTTTCAACATATAAAAAAATTAATTATATGTACAATTTATTTTTTATTAAAAAATATATATTAAAAATGTATAAGACATAATTTTTAAATTAAAAATTGTTTAATAAATAAGGGAATGATCCGTTTATGTACTATGCTTAACTTTATATCTCAAATTCAATTGTTCAAAACTAACTCTCCAAATATTTTAGTAATCATGTTTAAAATTATATAAATTATTGTTATTTACGACACTCACATATTATGTGTATGATAAAAAATTTAAGTGATAATGTGGTCTAGTGGTAAGGTGATGTGTTTGTAAATGCAAAGATTCAGGTTTAATTCCTCCCAACAACCTTTTTATATAAATTTAAAGTACATGAATAAATTAGTCATTTTAATAAGACTTTTTAATTTTTAATCTCATGAATATTATCACCATATTCTCTTATTATATATAGAAGAGACATGTAACATATGTATCACCTCAATGCTAAGTTCTTTTGGGTATATTTTTTGATAAATATAATCTTTTTCATTATCAATAATTATCCACGTCAGTCATAATCCTAATTCTAGCCCATTATTAGTTTTGTTATTCATTTATAACATGAGCATACTACATTAAATTATATTTCTCAATATTTAACTTAAAATGTATAAGATAATGGTAAGTGTAAAAATATTATTCTAATATTAATTAAATTTATAAAAATTCGAATATAAGATATATTTTTAGTTATATATTTTATTTTATATGTAAGTAAAATTTGTTAATTTATTATTTTCATTTATTTTTAAATATATTATACTTTCAGTTAATCATAAAAATTATTTATTTTTATTTTCATAATGTTCAGTTTAAAATTTGATATAAATATAAAAAATGTTATAATATTATTATTGATTTTCTTTTCATTAAATATTATTATTCTATTTTATTTAATATATATCTTTGAAATTAATAAAAAATGAGATTTTGAATATAGCTAGTGATTATAGCTAATAACAGAGGGGTACAATTACTTACGTGTTCAACAAAATTTTACCTAATCATATTTTATCTAACAATTTAACTATTGTCGTCGGAGATACTCTTACAGCTTTTCTTTTGTGTGCGAGCGTATTTTCGTGTCTTATATACTATCAATATTATTGCGCCTCTGTTTAACATGTGCATTTTTTAATTTTAACAAAGTTGGTTACTATTTTTAGCACAGTCACTTTCAGTTTTTCATGTTGATTGCATATAAATAGATCAATTTGAAATCCATACAACAGCCTTTTATCAATACGACTTGTGGCCATCAAAACCTATAAAAGTACAGCTTGATAGTTGTTGTAATACAAACATAATCATACGTCTAAACTCAATATTCCTCCATTTATCACGGGTAAAGAAATTACCCTGATATTTTTTTATGCTTCAAACCTATACAAGTGGTTAAGAGGCTTCAACATCATCCGTTGTACCTCACGATCACCGTTGCCACCACCAAGTTTCATTTGAATAGATCCATTATTTTCGATCTTATCTATAAATTATAATAGATGAAGCGTGCTCCCTGTTAAATAAAATTTATAGCAGACCCGTGAAATGAGATGTTATCTATGTCATCATAAAAATGAAATTATAAAAAGACTTTCAACGAATATCCACTAAAAACATGGATATATTTATGAATTGAATCTAGTGGGGCATAAAAAGGGTACTTATATCTGAGCAGAAAAGCATTTTAGAAGTTGTAAATCAGTAGAGACGTTCAAATTACATATCTTTAAATGAGAATAACCAATAACAATCAACTTAGCAGATTTTAAACACGCCTGATAAGAAATGAGATAACATTTTTCATGGGGCACTAAATACAACAATTTGTGAGAAATGTATTACAAAAGCATATAATTCCTCGATATCAATCAGATAATGTTCTATCTATATACATAATTGTAGAATTTTTATACTAAAAAATGGAATGACATGTTTGCACCTGGTTCATACAAAAAAAAATACTTTATGAAACCGTTTAAAATCATTCAGTTTGGTATGGATGAGCTCTTGGTCTTGGTTTTGGGAGCTTTAATATGTGAAATATTTAAGATAATGAGAAAAAAAAGACATGCAATTCATTATTGAAGTGCGTTAAACAAGCCTGACCATAACCAAAAGTTCTTTAACCATTCAATAGTGTTATGGATTAAAAACTAATATATAATTGTTGTATTTATTACTAAGGAACATGAGCTCAAGGCCTTTAATGGCTGCTCTTGTGTTTCGTACCTTAACTCCGCCTTTACGAGATGCCTACGTATCTCTGTGAATTAGAGAATCAAGCCAAAAAACGTAGTTTTGATCTGTGGGGTGAGGCCCCTTATATAGATGTGGGAGTCCTTGAATTGGACTTGGTATAGGAGACTTGGTAGCCAAGTCTCAGAATTAGAATGGACTTTGAAGTCCTAAATAGTAGGAAACTGATTCCTTATCCTTCTAGGTCCCTTTGAGGCTAATCTGCAAGGATTTATGTCCTTATCGGGACTCTTCTCAATAGCTGATTTTTCTCTTATTAATTTAATTATGAAATTAATTAATATTCAGGGTTTTTGGGCCTTCTTTGTTCCATCAGGCCTGATCTGGTCCATCAGGCCTGATCACTGTGTTAACCTTTTTGGTCTGAATATCATACATCTCCTTATTGGGCCTAACAGCCCAAATCATGTATAATTAATGTAATATTTAATTACACAATCAAGATTTATTTATCCCTATCATTTGCCCCCCAACTTTTGGGAAACCGTATAAGATTTCACAAAAGTTAAGTTCGTTCATTCCCTTTCAGGGTACCGTTTTGGGTAAAGTGTGGAGCGACCTACATGTTTAAAACGATTTACCTTGTACGCGGCTTCAGGGTCGTTTAAAAACTTCCCCCTCTTTTTTTTATTTTCTCACATTCTCCCTATTTTTAGGGATTTTTTGGTATTTTTTCAGGAATTTTCCCTTTTCCCCGAGATTTTTCCAAATTTTCTGCAATTTTCTATAAATATTTTCAAATTTCCAGCCCTTTTTCGACCAGGATCCTAGTCGAAATTTCGACCTGGATCCTAGTCGAATTTTGGGCCAGCTTTGCAATCCTGGTCGAAGGACTTCAACTAGGATCCACGACCTGGATTTCGACGAGGATCCTAGTCGAACCTTCGACCTGGATCTAGGTCGAAAATTTGTCCTTGTTTTGATTCCTGGTCGAAAGGTTTCGACTAGGATTCACGACATGGATTTCGACCAGGATCCTAGTCGAACCTTCGACCTGGATCTAGTTCGAAAATTCTGTGCTTACTTGCTTCCTGGTCGTTAGATTTTGATTATGATTCACGACCTGGGCTTCGACCAGGATCCTAGTCGATTCTTCGACCTGGATTTAAGTCTGGGTTTCTGTACCCCATACTTGAAAAATGTCATGCTTTATTCGACCTCGATCCTGGTCTTGGTTTCGACCTCAATCCAGTTCAATTATACCCGTAATTTTCGGGTGTTTGTTCGAAAGATTTCGAGCAGAATTCATTACTTGAAATTCGACCTGAATCCTGGTCTTTTATACCCGTTATTTTCGGTTGTCTGTTCGAAAGATTTCGAGCAGAATTTACGACTTGAATTTCGACCTCAATCCTGGTCTTTTTGGGCTTCCTTCTAATCCAATTTGGATTGGGCCTTTGTTTGGTCCTAATCTTCTTTTTGGACCTTATATATATTTTTTAGGGCTTTGATTTGGGCTTTGTATTTTTCGAAATCCTAATTGGATTTGGGCCTTTTAATTCCTATTGGGCCTCTTATTGATCCGGGCTTAATATATCAAAATACCCTATTTAGAATTCTCTAGAATTCTCGGGAATTTTATTTAATTTCTTTCGAATTCCCTTGGAATATTCTGGAATGTTCCATTTTCTGGGCTTTTTTATTTGGGCCTCTATCCTTACTGGGCTTTTTGTCCCTTCAACTTCACTTTTCCTCCTATAAAGGAGTGAGTAGAGTCTACTGGTCCTCACTTTCTCATTTCTAAATTCTTATTCTTCCTTCTTCTATTAAGAATCTCAGAGCAATAACAGTAAGTCGGAGTATCTTAAGCCCCAAAGCCTTCATTACTTCAGGTAAAATTTCTCCCTTTACTTCTTGTGCTTGTTTTTGCATAGTTTGCGCTTTTAAAATTATCTTTTTTATGTGCCCTTTTTTCAGATGGCTGATAAGAAAACAACTTGTTTGGCCAAGATGAATGTGGCTAGAAAGTCCAATGAATTCCCCATTCGATCAAGGTACACTTCCTTGATTGATATGATCAACACCCACGGGGACGAGTACCCTTCTGATGCGCATCTAGAGGGCACAACCATATTAGTGCCTTGCGGGATCCAAAGGAGCTGGAAAAGTCGAGTGGTTGTTTCAGAATCAAGGATCCTTTCAAGCTAATTCTTGCAGGTCCGGCCGACAGGGCCTGTCAGTGGAGGAAGGACGCACTATGCGTCTACAGGGATACTCTAAGGGCAGGTATCAGACTCCCCTTTCACCCCTTTATTCCTGTTCTGCTAGCTGATATGGGCATCAGCCCTTGCCAACTCCCTCCTAACTCTTGGAGGTTGATTCTGTGCTATCTGTCGCAATGCGCCAAGCACAACGTCCCTACCCCTGTTGCTGTTTTCAGAAAGATTTTTCAGTTCAAGAATAACCCTGACAAGAATCTGGGTTAGGTTTCTTTAAACCAGTGCCCAACCGTTCCTCACATAGTGACGGGAAGTCCATCCCTGACAACAATTTGGGGTGGAAGAAAGATTTTCTGTTCGTCATTTGGGAGGGTGGCGATTGGGGCACCCTATTTCGCTCATCTTTTGGGCTAGCCGTAGATGGGAGCCCAAACGATATATTTTTTTCTGAGGAGGAGACCAGGGCTTTCAACCTCCTGACGCAAGATAATGGGACTTCCCATTCTAGGGATCTTATCAGGGAGACCGTTCTTGTAGAACGCGACCTTTCTCCCGTCCCTAAGAAGAGTACATTTCCTTCCTTATCTAGTTGTTTTTATTTCCTCCATTTTCTACTTTGCTAATTCTCAACTTACTTATCTCATTTGTTGCAGTGGCTGAGAAAATTGAGGAGGCTACAAAGCTTAAAGACCTGGAGACGACCAGGAGGAAGCGTGCCGGAAAGGTCTTTAAAGACCCGCGCCTTGGGGATCGCTTCCCGGAGTTCCTACTCCAAGCAATGGAACCGGGCGAAAAAGGCCCCAGCCAAGTTTTGCGTACCAAGCAAAAACCAGGGTCTTACTTTCAACCTGCTTGGGGAATCCGGGGCAAGGATTCGATCGTCGGCAACACAACGCTTGCCAAGGAATGGTCTAAGCATTCTATCTCCCCGGTTGACTATCAAGATTTTGTCCTTCAACAGGACTTGGAGGGGAACGAGCTTTTCGGAGCTCAGGCTTTGGCGCCGGTACGTCTTTTTCCTTAGCCCTTCATAGTTGCCTTTTTGATTTTCCCGTCTCTTACTTTTGCTGTATCTCTTGTAGGCGAACGCCCATTTTCAAGGGGCAATTCACCAAGCCAAGGCTTGGAAGGTTGGCCTGGAGGACGCGAACAAGAAGCTGGAGGAGGCCAACCAAAGAATAGAGTCCCTTGAAGCCTAACTTGCCTCATCTACTTCGGATTTGGAAACGGCCCGGGCTGAAAATGTTATCCTCAAGGCTCAGAAGGATAAAGCCTTTGACGGCTGGATGGACACTCAGGAGTTCAAAGATTTAATGGTGGAGCATGATGCCCTCCTTCATCCAGTTAGCTATAAGGAAGGCTGGGATGCCGTTGTGGAGGCCATTCATGATGAATTTCCAGAAGTCTTCGAACAGTCCTCCTTCCCTTGCCCTGTGCGAGTTCCAGCACTTGGGGGTGTTACAAACAAGCTTGCTGATTTGATCAAGGACGACCCATCGGGGAGTCAAGGCCAAGGCCAAAAGAGGAAGAAGCTCGAGTTCAGCTCTGAAGAGGAGGAAACTTCTTCTGAGGAGGAGCCTGAGCCCGTTATAAAGAAGGCCAGGGTAGAAGAGCCTCCAAAGGCAGCGCCTCATAAACCAGCATCTCCTGCAGCATCTAAAACGTCCGAAGGTAGTTCCGAGGGAACCTCTGTGGGGACTTCCGAGGGGACGACTGAGACATCCGAGGGGACGACTGAGACATCCGAGGAGACTTCGGATAGTGGTTCCGAAGAATCCCAGCCTTCCAAGGCCTAAGTTTTTTATGTATTTCTTCTTTATTTGACAATATTTAAACTTTGTAATTGACTTTTATTGTTTTCAGTCGTATTTTGCCCAAGTATCGTCGTATTTTTCAAACTCAAGTTTATAACTTTGTTTTATCTTTCATAATGCAATTAATCTAACATGCCAAGATTAAGTTGAAGGTTTTATACTATAACTTGGTATTCTGGATACCTTACAAGAAATGGGTTCAACCCTGATAAAATCTAAACATATCTTCTATATAGAAAAATCCTAAGCAAGCAAAGCTTCAAGGTGCTTTTAAACCTACTTGTCATTCTGACAAGTGAGAATCGTACTTTAACTATTTACACATAGTAAACCTTCAGGTTTTGTGCATGCCAAGTTCTCGGGACTTCAAAACCATCCATAGTCTCCAGCTTGTAGGTTCCTCTACCCCGAACGCTCTTGACTTTGTACGGCCCTTCCCAATTTGGGGCAAGTTTCCCTTTCTGCCCTACACCAGAAGCTTCCACTTTCCTCAAAACTAAATCACCTTGTTTGAAGAATCTTTCTTTAACCCTTAAGTTATAGTAGAACGAAGCTTTTTTCTGATATTCCACTATCTTCGCATGTGCCTCATCTCGTACTTCATCAATTAGATCCAGGGCTAACCTTTGCCCTTCTTCATTTTCCTCAGCATTGAAAGCTTGAATCCTGGGGGAGGAATGTGATATCTCTACAGGAACAACTGCTTCTGCACCATATGCTAACATGAAGGGAGTTGCTCCAGTCGTGACTCTACAGGTAGTCCTATAGGCCCATAGTATGGGGAGTATTTCATCCACTCAGTTATTCTTTGACTTCTCGATCCTCTTCTTTAGTCCATCCAGGATTATTCGGTTTGCCACTTCCACTTGCCCATTGGCTTGCGGGTGGGCCACAGATGTGAATCGTAACTCGATTTTATTTTCCTCACAATACTTCTTGAATTCCTCGTTGTTGAACTGTGTTCCATTGTTAGTGACTAGGATGCGGGAAATTCCATACCGGCACATAATACTTTCCCACAGGAATTGTGCAACTTGCTTAGTTGTGATCTTGGCCAAGGGTTTGGCTTCAATCCACTTGGTGAAATAATCAATGGCCACAATCAGAAACTTCCTTTGTGTCGTGGCCATGGGGAAAGGCCCTAATATATCCATTCCCCACATAGCAAAGGGGATGGGCAAGTTGATTGAGGTCAGCATCTCGGGGGGTTGTCTAACAACTGGTGCGTGCTTCTGACAACGGTCACATTTTTTCACATATTCTTTGGCATCAGCCATCATTTCTGGCCAATAGAAGCCTAAATGAGTTATCTTATGAGCCAAGGCCCTGCCCCCCAAGTGTTGCCCGCATATGCCTTCATGTACCTCTTCAAGAGCCAAGCGAGCCTCATCAGGCTTGAGACATCTTAAGTAGGGAACCACGAAAGATCTTTTATACAGAATTTCATCTATCAAAGAGTATCTTAGTGCTCAAACAACCAATTTTCGTTCTTCAGTAGCATCGTTTGGTAACCAGCCGGTTTGAATGTGAGCCTTAATGAGATCAATCCATGACGTCCCCGGGCTTATAGGAGCCACAAGCTTAACATTAATGCTCCGTGTTTTCAAAACGCGATAGTATACACTTCCAGAACTTTCTTCCATCTCAGATGAAGCAAATTTTGACAACGCATCTGCCTTAGCATTTTCCTCTCTTGGAATGTGCTCAACATGGCATTCATCGAATTGGGTCATCACGGCCCTTACTAGGCGGACATACTTAGCCATCGTCTCATCCCTTGCCTCAAACTCTCCATTTACCTGGGATATGACCAACTTCGAGTCTCCACAGACTTTTAAGTTCTTGACTCTAAGTGTCCCTGCTAAGCCAAGACCATCTATTAGAGCTTCATATTCTGCCTCATTGTTTGTGGTTGGGAAGTCAAGCTTCATGGCATACTCAATTAAGAACCCATCAGGGCTTTGTAAAACCAAACCTGCTCCACTTGAATTCGTTTTTGATGCTCCATCAAAATAGAGAACCCAATATTCTTTTTCCTTATTCACCTTCTCTTTATCCTCCTTATCAACTTCCTTGTCTTGAGGTATGTTATCTTCCTGCCCCCCGATTTCTTGGTTGGGTATGGTACATTCCACCACGAAGTCAGCTAGTGCCTGGGCTTTTATTGTCGTTCATGGCTTATACTTGAGATCGAACTCTCCCAGCTCTATTGCCCACTTGATCAATCTCCCACTTGCCTTGGGACTGTGAATAATATTTTTCAGGGGCTGATTCGTTAGCACCTCAATCTGATGAGCCTGAAAGTAAGGACACAGCTTTCTCGAAGCCATTACTAAGGCTAGAGCAAATTTCTCAATAGTTGAATAATTCAACTCAGCACCATGCAGAATTTTGCTGACATAGTATACGGGTTTCTGGACTTTCAGTTCCTCCTTAACCAATACAGCGCTCAAGGCACTCTCTGAAAAAGCTAAGTACAAGAATAAAACTTCATTCAAAACTGGCTTGGCCAACAACGGGACCTGCGCCATATATTTCTTCAATTCTTCGAAAGCCTTCTGGTTTTCCTCACTCCATATAAAGTCCTTAATGTTTTTTAGTGACTTGAAGAATGATAGGCACTTGTCTCCTGACTTGGAGATGAATCGTCTCAATGCAGCAACCCTTCCTGTGAGCTTCTGAACATCCTTGATAGTTTTTGGTGGTTCCATATCTAGGATTGCCTTTATTTTATCGGGGTTAGCCTCGATCCATCTCTTGGAGACCATCAATCCCAAAAATTTTCCAGATCCTACTCCGAATGCACACTTTGTAGGATTTAACATCATTGTGTGGTACCTCAGGACCTCAAAAGCTTCCCTTAAATGGGCTATATGATCAGTCTTTACTAGACTCTTGACTAACATGTCATCAACATAAACTTCCATAGTCTTGCCAATAAGATCCTTAAAAATTTTATTTACCAACCTTTGATAGGTGGCTCCTGCATTCTTGAGACCAAACGCCATAACAAGATAACAATAAACACCAAAGTCAGTGATGAATGGTACCTTTGGAATGTCGTCCTTGTGCATCTTGATCTGATTGTATCCACTAAATCCATCCATGAAGCTCAACATTTCATGCCCAGCAGTGGCATCTATCAAAGTATCGATCCTTGGTAACGGAAAACAGTCCTTAGGACAGACATCATTTAGATCAGTGAAGTCCACACACATCCTCCATTTTCCATTAGCCTTCTTCACCATTACAGGGTTTGCTAACCACTCTGGAAATTGAATCTCCTCAATGAAACCAGCCTCCAAAAGCTTCTCCACTTCCTGTTTTATAGCTTCTTGCCTTTCTGGACCAAAACTTCTTTTCTTTTGTTTTACCGTCTTCCGATTTGGGTCCACATTCAGCTTGTGAGTAATCAGTTCCGGGTCTATGCCTGGCATATCAGCTGCTGACCATGCAAAAATATCACTATTTTCTTGCAAAAATTTCACCAACTTCCCTCTAGGGGGCTTCTCGGGCGTTGCTCCAATAAAAGTCACCTTCCCAGGATTTTCGGGGGCCAAAGGAATTGAAACTAAGTCTTCTACTGGCTTCCCCCTTTTCTCATCATTCTCTCGGATATCTAGATCTTCAATAGGAAGAACCTGCCCCCCAACTCCATCTGCCCTCAAAGAGGCCACATAACAGCTTCTAGCCATTTTTTGATCTCCTCTTTCTTCTCCAATCCCATCTCGAGTCGGAAACTTCATAACTGAATGATAAGAAGAAGGGACTGCCTTGAAGGCATGTATCCCTGTTCTTCCCATGATAGCGTTGTAGGTCGAACTAGCCTTCACCATCACAAAGTCCAACATCTGAGTTGCTTGCCTTGGTTCCTGTCCTATGGTTGTTGGCAACTTGATTATTCCTTCTACGGGGCATTCCACTCCTGTGAATCCATATATCGGCATGTTGGTTGAGGTCAATTGTGAGTCATTATATCCCATCCTTAAAAAGGTGTCATGGAGCAAAATATTCACTGAAGCACCATTATCCACAAGGACCCTTCTTACCGGGTTGTTCCCTATTATCGGGGTTATGACCAACGGGTCGTCATGGGGAAATTTCACACCCTCCAGATCAGAATCATCAAAAGCCAATGTTACTCCTGTCCTGGCCCTCTTCGGGGCTTCTCCGACAATATGCATAACCTCTTTAGTTTATGCTTTTCTGGAGTTTTTGGACAATCCAGCATCAGTTGGTCCTCCAAAGATTGTGTTTATCACAGGCCCTCGAGGGCGTGGCCCTCCATAAATTATGTTTATAACCGGTCCTCTAGGCCAGGTATTCCGCCCCTAATCGTCTTGGTCCCTCCTACGATCTTCAAAGTTCTTCCTTCCATTGTTATTTCTATCCCCTCCTTCTCCAGTGTATTTGTTCAATCTTCCTTTTGAAATGAGGAACTCAATTTCATCTTTCAGCTGCCTACACTCATCGGTGTCATGACCAACATCTTTGTGAAATCTGCAATACTTGCTTTTATCTAGCTTGGCAGGATCAGCCTTCAAGGGCTTAGGACAATGAATATCTCGATCTTTCTCGATTTCCATCAAGATCTGGCTTCTAGGAGCATTCAGCTTAGCGTACTCGGTGAACTTTTGCCCAGGTCCTCCCTTCTTGGGGGTTGAATCAGGGTTTTGCTCGAATCTAGGATACTTGTCCTTAGCGATATACTCCAGATCGGTTTTCCGCTTCTTGCCTCCAGTGGGCTCATTACTTACTACGGTCTTCCTCATGCTTTCTTCAACCTTGATATACTTCCCTGCTCTATCCTGGAGCTGCAACATGCTTTTAGGGGGACGTTTGGCCAATGACATCTTAAAAAACTCATCCCTAGTCCCTTGTTGCAGTGCTATCATGGCTACCTTATCATCAATGTCTGGGACTTTTAGAGCCTCTTTTGTGAAATGATTCAGGTAATCTCTCAAGGATTCTTTTGTTCCCTGCACAATGCTCATAAGAGATGCTGAACTTTTCTCATGAACTCTCCCACTGATGAATTGCTTAATAAAAGCCTAACTTAATTCTCTGAACGACCCAATAGAGTTTGGGGGCAAGCGACTATACCACCTTTGAGCCATACCCGACAGGGTTTGAGGAAAGGCCCGACACTTAATAGCATCATTCATGGGCTGCAACAGCAGTGCATTAGAGAATGTTCTAACATGATTTGCGGGATCTCCCGTGCCGTCATAAGCTTTTATGGTTGGCATCTTGAACTTCCTTGAGATACGGGCATTCATTATATCTTCAGTGAAGGGTGGAGTAGGATCATCAGGATCTCCAAGGGGAAGAAGATTGCTTGGATCAGCCCTTGGGACAACAGCCCTTCTCTGCACTGGTCCATCCAGGTCTACGATGGGTGGAGGATTTCTCCCCCTAGGAGGTGATAGGGGTCTGGTGGTCTGGTGTGCCTCCAGGTCGCGCCTCAGCCTTTGAATCTTAGCCTCGTGAGCCCTGATTCTTTCCTGCACTTCTTGGGGATTCGTCCCTTGGGTGCTTTGAGGGCGTTGGCTACCATCAACCATCGGCTCTTTCCCAGCACGTCTCCTTCTTGGGGCTACTTCATCATCCGAAGATTCAGAGTCTCTCTCAGTGTAAGGACCCAAAAATTCCTGATCCTCAGGGATAAGAGTCAAACCTCGTATGTATGGGGGCGATCACCCTCGTGCTTCACTCCGCCCAGCATGTCTGCTTCCTCCAACCTCAGGGTAAAGGGGCATCCCATAAGGGGGGTTAGTAGTAACAACAGTTGAATATTCATACCCGACGGGTCGAGAATTCACAGGTGCATGTACTTGTTGAACTTGAGGATTCGTACCTTAAGTAGCTGAGGGGATCGTCCCTTGTTGCTGAGGTTCAGTTGCCCCTATCTGGGCTTCTCCTTGCGTGGTTGCATAGGTTGAATGAGGAGGCACCTCCACAGTTGAAGAAATCACTTGGGTTACTCCCGTTGGTGTTCCTCCTCCAAGGGCTCTAACTGTTCTCCGTGTTCTCGCCATGGTTATTGTTGTTTCTGTCCCCACAGTCGGCGCCAAATGTTATGGATTAAAAACTAATATATATATAATTGCTGTATTTATTACTAAGGAACATGAGCTCAAGGCCTTTAATAGCTGCTCTCGTGTTTCGTAGCTTAACTCTGCCTTTACGAGATGCCTACGTATCTCTGTGAATTAGAGAATCAAGCCAAAAAACGTAGTTCTGATCTGTGAGGTGAGGCCCCTTATATAGATGTGAGAGTCCCTGAATTGGACTTGGTATAGGAGACTTGGTAGCCAAGTCTCAGAATTAGAATGGACTTTGGAGTCCTAAATAGTAGAAAACCAATTCCTTATCCTTCTAGGTCCCTTTGAGGCTAATCTGCAAGGATTTATGTCCTTATCGGGACTCTTCTCAATAGCTGATTTTTCCCTTATTAATTAATTACGAAATTAATTAATATTTAGGATTTTTGGGTCTTCTTTGTTCCATCAGGTCTGATCTGGTCCATCAAAACTGATCACTGTGTTAACATTTTTGGTCTAAATGTCATACATCTCCTTATTGGGCCTAGCAGCCCAAATCATGTATAATTAATGTAATATTTAATTACACAATCAGGATTTATTTATCCCTATCAAATAGCATTCACCAAATATTCACCAATATATTTTTGGACCTGGACCAATTCAAAACCAGATACCGTGATAAAAGTACACTAAACATGGTGCGCCACTACTCTAACCAACAATGTCTTTTTTAGTACCCAGTGGTCCATGGAGTAAGACTTTAAATGTTTCCATATTTCTATTATATCAAATATTAAAGTCGAACATTTATCTTAAAAGTGCAGACTGCAGAGACATGATGTGGATTTTTAAAAACAAAGTTGGTTACTATTCCTAGCACAGTCACCTTTAGTTTTTCATGTTGATTGCATATAAATTTATCAGTTTGAAATTCATACGATAGTCTTCTATTCATGAACTGCATCTGATAAAACGGACCCATAAATGAATCAAAAACTAAACATATAATCATGAAATTAGTGAAAAAAATAGTTCAACCCCACAAAAAGAGTATAGTTGTGAAAAACAAAAAAGATCGCGAATAGGTCTTACACCGAATCCATATTCTTGTATATACTTTGGATACTCATAAAAATTTATATCTTGAAATTTAGTAAAGTTGAATTTGAGTTTGAATCGCATTACAAGACATGTATAAACAAAAGTACGAGAACTAATTAAAAATACACACAATATTACAGAAGACAAAACACATAGCATGAATATTTATAAATTGAACCTAAATATAATATATGCAAACATTTGATCAACCATGGCCAACTTAAATCAAGGTTAAACAAAGAAACTCATGATAATATGAAAAAAATCATAGATAGTGAAAATAATTATCTTATTCCGAGTGGAGTAGATGTAGTGAGGTCCGTAAAATTGAAGAACTCAATTGAATTACGTAGAGTCTGTGTGTGTTTTGGATGTTTTCCAGTTACCATGAGTGATTGTAGTATAGTAGAATTTATATTGTATAACGCGTGTATTATTTTTTTCATTTATTAAATATTTTATATTATATAAATTATTACAAGAAATAACTAAAAAATTATGGGTTTAACAAATCATAGCCTATTCTGATGATAGTACTTCAGTTTAGATTTTAGTCAATGATGTACATGTACATTATATTTTAATTTCTTCCTAGATTAATGCTTCTAACCGTTTTTGAACAGTTTTAGACTACACATTCAATTACCAAAAGTACTTAAAAGACTCCCAATACGAAAAAATCCACAAAATACAATCAAATCAACTGAAATGATTGAATGGTGAATTAGTTATATCAATTACAAATCTTAAAGATGATACATAAGGGGATTGATAAGAGGTTTTGACAAAAAAATATAACGCCACTAAAGTACACTAAAAAGAAAAAAACTCAATTCTTCCTCCATTTGTTTCCATTCCATTATAATTCAACAAATATAAATCAAATTTCTCCGATCATTGATTTCTCCATTGCCTATAGTTGGTTTTTCTAGACAACGAAAACATGCATTTCTGAAAATTATTGGTTTTAAAATTTTTATTATATCTTTTATTTCGTAATTCATGAAATACCAATGTCATATTTTATCAGACGGACAAAATTATAATTGTGAATCAGATTTTCGACAAAGGACTATTATTTAAATTATTTCAAAACTTTCTTTAAATATAATGAATTTTCATTATTTTTAAAAAATGTCCAACGCCCATAAGCGGAGCGCGGACAAAAAAAACTAATTTATTATATATGATTAGGGATGTCAATTCATAAAAAATAAATATATACCCGAGCCATATCGACCCGGTTGAATTTTATCGAAACCGAATATTTCGGGTTCCGGTTTGATTTTCAAACCCGAACTATTTTCGGGTTGAGTTTGGGTATAGGGTCAACCGTTTCGAACTCGGCCCAAAAATTTAAAATCCATTCCGTTTTGAATCGAACCCCACCTGAAACCCGTATTAAAATATTATAATATGTTATATATACATGTATAGTCCTGTAATTTGAAGTAGTATCAGTTGGATATATGATATATTATATTATTAATGTTAGTGCTAAAAAGTAATATATTTTATACAAACTATTGCATAAATATCAAACATTATTGAACCAATAGGAGCATGACTCATTACATTCCCTCAACCGTCATATTCAATCCCAACAATTTTAATATTGTTAGACCCGAGAACCCTTTAGCTTGAATCAAATTATAATAATCATTCATTAATCATTTTGGTAATCAAGGTATCATTTGGTAGAGATCCCACTAACACAATCCGAATAAAATTCGACGAATTTGATCTTGAATTTAGTGATTCAAAATTTTCTGAATTCGGATATAAAAAAATCGAATTCGGGTTTAAGTTTTACTAAACCTGTTTATGTTTCGATCTAACTAAACGATTTCCATCCCAATATATGGTAAATTATTCACTATATTTAAAATAAAATGAGTCAATATTTTTGTAAAAATATAATATTAGAGGTGATTACGGATTGATTTGGCCCGGATTCTCATATTTATGGAAACGAACCAGTAAAAACGGTTTTTCAAAACTCATTTTTTGGAACCGAACCAGTAAGAACGGTTTTTCAAAAATGAAAATCAAATAGACCAGTTAAACGCCGAGACCAAACCAGACCATATAATAATGAATTGGTTTGATTCCGAACCACAGTTTGAACCTAATCATTTATTTTTGTTTCGTTTTTATAAAATTTACAATCAAACAGTTATTTAATTAATTGCAATATAAAATTTATTACGTATCAGTATTATAAATTACATATAAGTACTATGATATATATATTTATAAATATTTAGTTTATATTTGACTTTCATATACTTTAATTTAATTTAAATAATACCAAGGATATGAATTAGAGTTTAACTAGGACATATGCAATTTTAAGTTGTTAGACCCGAGAACCCTTTGGCTTGAATCAAATTATAATAATCATTCATTAGTCATTTTGGTAATCAAGGTATCATTTGGTAGAGATCCCATTAACACAACCCGAATAAAATTCGACGAATTTGATCTTTAATTTAGTGATTCAAAATTTTCTGAATTCGGGTTTAAAAAAATCTAATTCGGGTTTAAGTTTTACTAAACCTGTTTATGTTTCGACCTAACCAAACGATTTCCATCACAATATATGGTAAATTATTCACTATATTTAAAATAATATGAGTCAATGTTTTTGTAAAAATATAATATTAGAGGTGCTTACAGAATGATTTGGCCCGAATCTCGTATTTTTGGAACCGAACCGGTAAAAACGGTTTTTCAAAACTCATTTTTTGGAACCGAACCAGTAAGAATGGTTTTTCAAAAATGAAAATCAAAAAGACCAGTTAAACGCCGAGACCAAACCAAACCAGACCATATAATAACGAATTGGTTTGATTCCGAATCACATTTTGAACCTAATCATTTATTTTTGTTTCGTTTTTATTAAATTTACAATCATACAGTTATTTAAATAATTGCAATATAAAATTTATTACATATCCGTATTATATATTACATATAAGTACTATGATATATATTTATTAATATTTAGTTTATATTTGACTTTCATATACTTTAATTTAATTTAAATAATACAAATGATATGAATTAGAGTTTAACTAGGACATATGCAATTTTAAGTTGTTAGACCCGAGAACCCTTTCGCTTGAATCAAATTATAATAATCATTTATTAGTCATTTTGGTAATCAAGGTATCATTTGGTAGAGATCCCATTAACACAACCCGAATAAAATTCGACGAATTTGATCTTGAATTTAGTGATTCAAAATTTTTTGAATTCGGGTTTAAAAAAATCTAATCCGGGTTTAAGTTTTACTAAACCTCTTTATGTTTCGACCTAACCAAACGATTTCCATCCCAATATATGGTAAATTATTCACTATATTTAAAATAATATGAGTCAATATTTTTGTAAAAATATAATATTAGAGGTGCTTACAGATTGATTTGGCCCGAATTCTCGTATTTTTGGAACTGAACCAGTAAAAACGGTTTTTCAAAACTCATTTTTTGGAACCGAACCAGTAAGAACGGTTTTTCAAAAATGAAAATCAAACAGACCAGTTAAACGCCGAGACCAAACCAAACTAGACCATATAATAACAAATTGGTTTGATTCCGAATCACAGTTTGAACCTAATCATTTATTTTTGTTTCGTTTTTATTAAATTTATAATCAAACAGTTATTTAAATAATTGCAATATAAAATTTATTACATATCAGTATTATATATTACATATAAGTACTATGATATATATTTATAAATATTTAGTTTATATTTGACTTTCATATACTTTAATTTAATTTAAATAATACCAAGGATATGAATTAGAGTTTAACTAGGACATATGCAATTTTAATATTGTTAGACCCGAAAACTCTTTGGCTTGAATCAAATTATAATAATCACTCATTAGTCATTTTGGTAATCAAGGTATCATTTGGTAGAGATCCCACTAACATAACCCGAATAAAATTCGACGAATTTGATCTTGAATTTAGTGATTCAAAAATTTTTGAATTCGGATTTAAAAAAATCGAATTCGGGTTTAAGTTTTACTAAACATGTTTATGTTTCGACCTAACCAAACGATTTCCATCCCAATATATGGTAAAATATTCACTATATTTAAAATAATATGAGTTAGTGTTTTTGTAAAAATATAATATTAGAGGTGCTTACAGATTGATTTGGCACGAATTCTCATATTTTTGGAACCGAATCAGTTACGGTTTTTCAAAACTCATTTTTTGGAACCGAACCAGTAAGAACTGAGTTTCAAAAATGAAAATCAAACAGACCAGTTAAACGCCGAGACCAAATCAAACCAGACCATATAATAATGAATTGGTTTGATTCCGAACCACAGTTTGAACCTAATCATTTATTTTTGTTTCGTTTTTATTAAATTTACAATCAAACAAATATTTAAATAATTGCAATATTAAATTTATTACATATCAGTATTATATATTACATATAAGTACTATGATATATATTTATAAATATTTAGTTTATATTTGACTTTCATATACTTTAATTTAATTTAAAATTTAATTTAAATAGTACTAAGAATATGAATTAGAGTTTAACTAGGACATATTAACAATTTTCTCAAGTTTGTATTTAAAAATTTATTGTTGGTTTAATATGATATAAACCCACACATACACAATAACATAATTTATAATCTTAATTATACGTATATACTATAATTTCATATGTTATTATATAACCGTCCGATTTGGTTTAAACAATTTTATTTTATTGAAAACCATAATCAAACCATTTATCTGTAAATGGTCCGGTTAACTGAACCACTATAAACGGTTTTACCGGTTTTAATATTTCCTAGTTCGGATTACCGTGGTAGGATAGAGATTCACATTTTGACGAATTTTTTGAAACACACCAATATAATATGAATAAAAATAATAAAATAGGGACAAAATAGTAACTCTAAAGTGAGAAATCACGGAGCAGAGAGAGAGAGACAGAGAGAGAGATAGAGAGAGCGCAATAATCAATCGTCGGAGAAGATGATCGGAGTGGGGAAGAACAAACAATATGCTAACATCCTCGACAGACCTATGAGTAAAGGCAAACAAGAGGTATACACACACATACATATATAATATATATGTACCTACTTCATCTGCTTTTTCAGATCTATTGCATATATGTATATATGATTATCCATACATCATTCTCATTTCTGATTATTTACTAATTTGCTTTCAATTTCAGATGCTATGTATCCAATTGAACCATTCTAGTAGCTTATTGTAGCATTTTAACTAGGTTTAGCTAACTGATATAGTCTGGAGGCAGTGTGTGTGACTCGATGATGTTACGTGTTGTGGAAGTATAATATGGATTGGATTTTGATTGTGTAATTGTGTTGGTTGTTTTTTGAAAAGATAAGAAGTGATTGTTGTTTTGTTGTAGGTCAGTTTGAGTGCATTTGCGTTTCTGTTTTCGGAGCTTGTCCAGTATAATCAGACGCAGGTTGATAATATTGCTGAATTAGAGCGGAGGTAAGTAATTACGGACTACCTGATCTGATTATGCTTTTTTTTATTTGGATCTAATTGTGTAATTAATATATGATTCTGCGGTTTTGTTTAGTTATTTATTTACTGCGCAGCAATCTGTAGAGGTTTGGTACAAGTCATAGGGAGTGCTTGAATAATTCTGAAGTCATCCAAAAAGAATATCTGTTTTTACTTAATAGTTTGTTAGGTATGTTCTTTATAAATGCTGAGGTCAATATTAGCTATCAAGATTACAGCTATATTTGTATATTTTTTTTCTTAAACCGGTTGTTAGTCTTAGTGACGTTTAGAGACATCTTCTATCTAACAGAGCTGAAGAACCAAATTATAGTGAGTTTGACTTGAAAGAAGGATGGATGCACAACAGCACACATGGGAGCTTTAAGTATTATTTATAGTACTTTAAGCAGAAATATGACTGGAGCTCTCTTTCAACTTGACAGTGAAAATTGACATGGTTAATAATGTATTCTATGTGCGTGCATGTAGTAGTCCCAACTCCCAAGGCATCCAAAAGTCCCACAAGTATATAGTCTTCCTAGAAGAGAATGGACTATGAGGGATATTAGGTGAAACTACACACACTGAAGTTGAATTTAACAGATCTAAGTCAAGTTTTACAAGTTTCTGAATGAATCATATTTGCTTACAGATTCCCCACAAAAAAACAAGTTCATTTACGTTTAAAATTACATATCTTTTAACCCGTCATTTCTGTTGATAGGTAACATTTACATATTCTAAAAGAGTACATCTCCAACTTAAAATTTATATGAAGACATACCAGCATTGTAAGAGGTTCTGGAATTACAGTGGTCCAGAACTCACCTTTGTTTTACCTCCTACGTGTTTGACTAAACTATCTCCATTCGACTTCATAACAATGACCGTAGACATTGCAATATTCGAAATTTGAAGTTGTATTGATAGGACAATCAAAAAAGGTTGCCTGTCTTAAAAGATTTTTAAGAAAAATGTAAAGGAAAACAGATCAGTAACATCTGACTAGAGTTTGATCATCTTTTGTCTGACAAACCATACTAGTAAGTATTCAGCTATTCTCTTACAGAGCTACCTGTGAACTTAGTATATCATACTCGGTCTAAAGTTTTATATCTTCAACGTTATAATTTTGTGTACTAGCTGAAAGTGCCGCATTGCTGTGTAAGGATTAAGAAATTTGAAACACCTTTAACTTGATAAAAAGACATATTCAGAATGTCTAAACTAATAAAGTAGGGGGCGGCAACTAAAGAGGTAGCGAGACTGACCGTTTATTTTTTGTTATGCGGATATTAACATTTTTGTATGATATCTGACATAATAAAATAATTCATTGATTTTTCTATGCCTATTAGATTTTATAAAGCAGAAATATATGAAATACAGGTCTTTGCTTCAAATATAACAAAGATGTTACATTGTTGGTTAATTTGGAAGTTGCATATGATAATGACAACGTCTATTCCGGGTGATCTATTTGGATGGTGTACAGGTTGGAGGATGCAGGATATTCTGTTGGGGCACGTGTTTTGGAACTTCTTTGTCACAGAGAGAAGGTATGACATTATGCTAGTAGACTAGTACCCTGCATCTTTGTATGAAGTATATATTTTGACACATTAAAGATACAGTTTGGACGCGATGAAATTAATAGCGGCACAAAGTTCGCATTTTGAGCATAAATTTTGTTCTTCATACACTTTATGTACATATGCGTCAATGTGCTTTAAGTTCAAACTTCATATAGAAAATAATTCAAAGAAATCAGCTGGAAGGCTCTTATACTAGAAAGTTACTTGGTATTTGGTAAGTTGATGATTGTGTGGCGACCAGAGTTTCCTAGCTATATATTTTATTAATTCTTTTAAACATTATATAATTAGGATTTTCTTGATTCTTTTCTGACTATTTGGCACTTGAACTATGCTCGCCAAATCATTTTTTGATGAACATAGCAAATCTGCCTAAACATATTACACCCTAATTGTAGAGGCCAGAGGGGAGTTTAGTCTTAAAATTACACACTCTATTCAATTGATTTTAAATACTCTCAATACTTTGTTAGGCTATACATTTGGCATATCTGAAGTTTCTCATGTTAGTTGCAAGATTTATTAATAATTTAGTAATTTTCCAATCTTGTGGTTTCTCTAATGCCACAGGGAAACAGAAGGGAGACCCGCTTATTGGGTATATTGTCTTTCGTGCACAGTACAGTATGGAAGGTGTTGTTTGGGAAGGTTTGTACAATTCCTTAGCACTTCAGTTAATTCTGTAGTGTATCATTAAAAAAAATTGTGTGCAGTGGTTACAGTGAGAAATTAACTTTGATGATGAAAATATATGTCGAGTCCTGTCTGATGTCCTATACTATACAGCTTGCCACATATGCATAGGTATTTTCTCAGAGTGGGAGAAGGAACATGGGTACTTCATGCAACCTGTTTGTTGCTCTCACCATAATTTTTTGAATATATATTACTTGGATTTAACTTATTATTGCATAAATAGATACATGCCATCTCATTGCCCACAGTTAATTTGATAAATGATGGGAGGACAGAGGATTCAGATAATCATATACTGGTTAGTTGCACTTAATTAACATATATAGCTTAATATAATATTTTTAACGCCAGTTACTAAACTTCTCCCTGTATGCTCAAAACTCAAAATGATGTCTCTAGTATAGTATTCAAGGACAGTCCTTTTATTTATACGTAATTAGGATATGTTACAGAAGTTGCCCAGTGTGAATAATACATGCTTTACAAGTCAAGCATCTAAGCAAGTGATCAGTTCAAATTTATTAACGTGCCTCACAAGTTGTGTTCCAGTTACACTGTCGTGATTTAATAATTTGAGCACTTACTGTCAAATTTTCTTAAATTTTAATAGGTAGCCGACTCACTTGAAAAAGGCACTGAACATGAAGATGAATACATGATTAGTGAAAAGGAGCTCCTTGTAAATAGGTATCTTCATGATGTTGCTTGTTTCCACGTCGTAGTTGTATATAATTTTTGCTATGCATCTTAGGTGATATGTATCTGACTTTTTAGGTTTTGAATGTAGGTTTATTTCAGTACCAAAAGATATGGGAACATTTAATTGTGGGGCTTTTGTAGCAGGAATAGTGAGGGTGTGTATTCTCTTGGCTCTGACTGCATCAATAATGTATAAGTTAAATGCTCAAAGGATCTTCCTTTTCTCTTGCAAGGGTGTTCTGGACGGTGCAGGGTTTCCTGCTGTAGTAACAGCCCATTTTGTACCAGTGGAAGGGCAACAACGACCTCGGACAACCATTCTAATAAAATTTGCTGAAGAGGTAAACTGTAGTTTGAAGTTATTTCCTTATAAATTTATTTTCTTTGCACTTTCTTTCAAAACTTTGCCTGATTAAATCAAGATTATAAAATGATTATACTTGATTTAGGCCCTAGATCTCTTTGATGGTTTTTTTTAATGCAAGTAGCTAAATTTTGTTTGTACTGATTGTATATAATTTGTGGTTGGGGGCAAGGAAACGTGATCTTCTATGTTATATAGTTTTCTTTAGGGCACCATGTTACTTGACTGGTTAAGGTAAAAAAAAGCTGCATTCACAACATCTGTATTTTGTTAACAAGTGATTTTATTTGTAAATATTTTTCTATTAAAGAAACTTTTTGAGCTTTTTTTGTTGTTATTTTGCTGCCACATACAAATCACGACCCATCTTAATTAAATGGCAACTTGAGTTACTATTTCTGGTAAAGTCACATTAGCAGAGTGGAACCATATAACTGTTATAATTTTAATTTAGTCACTAAATTTCAGCTCTTATGGTGCTATCAGACCTACATATGTCTAATTTTTAATCTTACATAGATATTGTAGGTTTCCTGGCTTTTAATATCGTCCCTTTGACCTCTTTCAGGTACTAGTAAGAGAAGCAAGATTAGGATGACATCTGGGCGAACTTAAATTGTCATATGTTTTATGTTTAAAGAGCTGGTCAATTGTAGCTACTTCCTTGGTGGATGGTGGAAGAAATGGTGATACATGGCTGACTTTGGTCTCATATATGTGGCACAATCAGTACTGTCAGATTTGATATATTGAGCTCAACTGTCAAAGATTTATATTTTAATTTCAGTGTAAAGAAACTACATATTGAGTCAGCAACGCAAGACTGAGATGTTTGTTTACAGTAGAATTAGGTGTCAGAGCTGTGTTTCGGGAATTATTATCGTTGGCTTCATTTTTTAGTACTGGATGCCGGTCTTGCTTTATATATTTTCTGTTAAAATTTGATAATTGCCATTCAAATACCCTTCATCTGTAGATGTAGTACTTTTGCAGTCTGAAAAACACAAAATAAGATGGTTGTGGTTTTCATGTATCAGCAGCATTCAGCACCTTGGATGAAAACTAAGTTTGGTGCTTTTGCTCAGAAGGGGTTGGAGCATAGAAAAAAAAACAAAGTTGTAAATTAGTCGAGATCCAAGATAAATATGTTATAAAATTGATACATAATTTTTCTTATATATTTATTTTGTCATAATTAAAAAAATGTAATTTAACTATCTTTCACAGATCTGTCATAATTATGTATAGTCAATTTTGATCTAACTTCCCTATAATATAGTACACATATATAAAAGAAAAATACTAGGCACACAATTGGTTCTCAAAATAGTTACAAATAAAACGTGTCAAATTTTTATTTGTTAAATAAAAATGTACCCTCACATACTATTGTTAATAATGTCACATCAAACATGCTACATTATTTATAACAAATTTTTGTACCTATTTTTGTGTCTCTGGCGTTACAAAAGCAAGGACCTTGACCTGTGGAGGAGTTATTTATTTTCAACAAATCATTATTAGAAAATTAAAACGTTCAATTCTTAAAAAAAATGCAAAAAATAAAAAGAAATGTGAATATGAAGTGAGGCCCACCCAAAGTAAAATGAGAGTACAGAGTTAAAAGGGGGCGCTAGGGTTTTGGAGCACAATCGCATAAAAGTTTGAGGAAGAAGCGAGTTCAAAGTCGCCGACCAAACTCTTATCGTAGGTTAGCATTCTCTCAATTATTACACCCCCACCTTTTTCATTGCATCAAACATGTATGTATCTGTAAGTATTTTTAGTGATTCAATTGATTTAATTAGTACTTCATTTTATGATGCTTTCATTACATTTGATTAGTAATAAGCCCTAATCATATTTGTTTTTTTTTTTGCTGTCAGGAAGGTAACTGCTTATTTGCAAAGCACCAAACATGTCAGGGTATGTAATGTAACCACTTGTAACTCATTCCATTTTTCTATGTTGTCTTTTTTGTTTTTACCATTTTTTTCGGCATGTTAATTCGGGTTTTTTATGGACTATGCTTTTACTTATTCTCGAGTTTATAGATTGCGGATATTTGCATTATGGTTAATAATGTTGTAACTGGTTTATTTGTTCAAGTTATAATTGCCGATCAGAATCTTGGAGAATAATCGGAATTTATAGTTTTTTGTGTGATACATAGAGCATCTGTACATGGTGTTTTGCTCTTCCTCGGCCCTGACGAGTTTTGACTAGAAATGCAACATCTGTGTAGAAGAAAATTCGTATAGTCTGTCCAATTTTATCGGGGATGATGGAAATGTATTTTTAGTTTTATTTTGGCGAAAAAGAATCAATGGCTCTTTCCTATGATGATGAGTGAAAGACCTTTAGAACCCTACTCTTTGTTATCTTTTTTGTTGTAGACTTTTAGCCGTTCAAATGAAATGGGTTAAAAGCCTTATTGCATCAAGAAGAAATTAATTATAAAGCTGTTTTGTTTTTATGATTGGAAATGGTTATTTATGTTTAATGCTAGATGTTATTAATACAATCTATAATTGTTGTTATCTCACTGCAAATAGTCACCTGGTATGAACCTCTAGTATGTTATGTTGCTAACACAACATATATCCAGATGCCATTATCTCTATGTGACTACGTCTATGTATCTTTATTATGTTGAATAAAATGAATTGTATTATATAACTATCTATCTACCATTTTAATTGTTAGTTTGTTGTTGCAGGGAAGATGCAGTTGTTGTGGAAACTCCAGCTCCAGCAGCAGCACCAGCTCTAGGTGAGCCCATGGATATTATGACAGCCTTGCAACTTGTCTTGAAAAAATCACTTGCACATTCGGGACTAGCTCGCGGGCTCCATGAAGGTGCAAAAGTGATTGAGAAGCATGCTGCCCAGCTTTGTGTGATTGCAGAGGATTGTAACCAGCCAGATTATGTTAAACTAGTGAAAGCACTTTGTGCTGATAACAATGTCAGCTTGATAACAGTTCCAAGTGCAAAAACTCTTGGAGAGTGGGCTGGTGTAAGTACTTGACACCTTTCTATATACACACCTCAAATCCCCATCCCTTATAATAAATTATTTGTAAAATCTTCTGCTATTCGCCTTCACGATCAATGGAAGCAGAAAGTCCATCTTCTGCTATCCGCTCATCTTTATTGCTTATTACATTTGTTAGAGGATAAATTAATTAGTAATTGAAATTGGTTTGGGGAGTTTGTAAACTCAATAATGATCTGTTTTTAATGTCTGTATACAGCTATGTAAGATTGATTCTGAAGGCAATGCTCGGAAGGTAGTTGGATGTTCTTGCGTTGTTGTGAAGGTAAGGACAAATGAATCAAAAATTAATAACTCTGTCATGCCCACCCTGCTGATTATCCTGTCATTCCCAGAGTTTTGTTTATGTACACCAAGTATATGCACTTTTTTTACCCAATCACCTTAACATGTACTCTGTTTGCAGGATTATGGTGAAGAAAGTGAAGGGCTCAATACAGTTCAGGCACATGTGAAGGCTAACTAAAGACTGTGGAGCATTGGGATTGTTTCTGTTTACGAGACTTTTGACTGTTAGACACACACTTGTTTCTGTCCATTTCAGTGGTACTGGGGATGCTTATTTTCTCCTGTTTTATTTGCACTATGCTCATACATTTAATGGATTAATATTTAGTCTGCAAGATTTGCCTTAAAATAGATGTATTTTGCATTTCAGTCCTAAAAAAAAGAAAAAGAAATAGACTCTGAATGAGAAGATTTCAGCTGCTAAGGTGAGGTCTCAGTAACTGCAGACATTATGATGATGCTAAAACTTGTAAATTAAGAAAAATCGATAAAAGTGAAAAAGAAAAGAAAAAGATGGCACAAAAAGGATGCAGATATCTCTATCCAGATCAAGTGACATCCACAAACAATACTCCAACCTACAAAATGGGTTTGTGGTCCGTTGAAATTTATATCTCATTGTGGTGGGTCTAACGGGTTAAACAAGCCATGCATTGTAGAGCGTTGTGTGTGGTTCTACAAGAGTCCAGTGTCTGATTCAAAATGGACCATAGAAACAAAAGAGTCTTATTCTAAAATGGACCATGAAAAGAAACTACAACTATTTTAGCCACATAATCATCAACCACCACTCAGCTACTCATTCAATACATTACACTGTATTATCTGATATTAAGGATTAAGGGAATACTTTTTTTTTTCCGAACGAAAAAGGAAGACTATATTTTTTTATAATCTTACAATTTGAGTATTTGTTATAAGATATTTTTGAGGTGAGATAGAGTCAAATCGAAGATGATATATGATAAACTCTTAACCATTTGAATTATTAATCGCGACGGGAGAGTAATATAGGAATGAGGGAAGGAAGATAAGGTATGATTGTGGCCATTTTATGTAGCATACCATCTAGAATCAAGGAAGAGACGCACAAAGGGTTGTTTTGTTGTTGACATGCCCATGCTGATAGAGAGATACATATGGTGGTGCATGACATGCTAGCTGTGTTATATTTATACGGTTCCAACTTTTTTGGAATATCCACACATGTTTATGTAATTAATTCTATACCCTAAATTGATCTAATTGTGTTTCTACAAATAAACTTGAACTGATGATTATCATGTCCTTTTTCCACTTTAACACTCTACTTTAACTTAAATTTCATTTACCTACCTAAAAAAAGCAGTGTTTCATTTTATTTAGTATTACCTCCGTCCCAACGGATTTTATACGTGCACTATTTGCACGCATTTCGAGGCTTTTATAAAGTATAATTTGTTTTTTGTAATTTTTTTTTTGCGACTAAAAGTTTAAACATAAAATATTTATAAAAAAAATTAAAAAAATATTGTGAAACTATATTTTAAATAAAAATTGAAAAACGTATCAGGAAGTAATGTATAGAATTTAACCGGAAATAAAGAGGAGTAATAAAGAAAAAAAAGGCACTGTATTTGAGGGTGTAATAAGTGACCAACTTTGAATTTTCAACTACCAAGTGAGTACAAACTACAAGTCTACAACCACTTTGTATTCACATACTATGGTCATCTTGTAAATTATTAAAAAAATAGTGTCAAGAGTTGAAAACAAATGGATTACATAGTTAGCCAGTGGCTCACCTCACTCTCTTATATATATCACAAGGACAAGATAACTGAAGCCAGGCCACAACAAGAACCTGCATCATATTCTTTTTCTTACCATAAGAAAAACTATATATTTGTATCAGGTCTGCTGATTCAGGATCAGAAGTAGTGTTGTAAGAATGGCTGGAAGTGGTGTGTATGCAGATATAATTGAAGGTGATGTGTTTAAGTACTACTCTGATGGAGAGTGGAAGAAATCCTCTTCTGGAAAATCTGTTGCCATCATTAATCCTACTACCAGAATGACTCAGTTTAAGGTCCAAGGTATTTATTTACATATCAGTCCCTTGCACATGTGGATTTTTGATTATTAACAACATTTTTGTGTACAAGTATTTGTAGGGATCCTGTGCATTTGCATGTGTTAAAGTTTGTTCATGCATAGATTTACAGAACATATAACTAAGAGTTTCAGCTGCTTTGTGATCCAGCTATATTAATGTTTGTACTGTCATGGTGCGAGTAAACATGATTTACTTGAACAATGCAGATTTCGCGATTAGTTTATGGCATATTTAAGTTAGTAAATGAGAAAACTACCTGACAGCCTTAGGGGATTATGTAAATTTAATTTTTAAGGCAAGGAATCTTAGTTTTATGATTAACCTGAGTTGCTAAAATTCAACTTCTAACAATTAAAAACGGGTTAATCTAACTTAGAATTAAGAGTTTTGATGTTTTTTTTTTGTATATAAGATAAGACTTGTGGATTGTTTAAAAGGTTAAGTGCAGAGTTTATGATTTGGAAAAACTTATATGTCGTAATTTCAATTTGGTTACTTCGTTGTGTCATTATCAGCTTGTACGCAAGAAGAGGTCAACAAGGCTATGGAAACAGCGAAAAAAGTACAAAAACAGTGGGCAAAAACTCCGCTCTGGAAGCGAGCAGAACTCCTTCACAAAGCAGCTGCAATCCTCAAAGAGCACAAGGCAGCAATTGCTGATTGCTTAGTGAAGGAAATCGCAAAACCAGCCAAGGACTCAGTTACAGAGGTACTATGTGAACATATGTGTGTAGTGTTAAACTTTCAGTTACAAAGTTGTTCAATGATGCAACTTGTCACATTTCATATATGTTTAATGTGGTCTGAATCTGTGACTTAATAAAGGTAGTAAGATCTGGTGATCTGGTGTCCTATTGCGCTGAAGAAGGAGTTCGGTTACTAGGAGAAGGGAAGTTCTTGGTGTCTGATAGTTTTCCTGGAAATGAAAGGACCAAGTATTGCCTTACCTCTAAGGTACATGTCCACTATTTTGCTCACCTAGTTCCAGAACCTTTTTAAAATAATTATACTTATTTGTTATTGTCAATTGCATCTATAAAAATGTAGATTCCACTTGGGGTTATTTTAGCCATACCACCCTTCAACTATCCTGTCAATCTCGCTGTCTCCAAAATTGGTCCTGCACTCATTGCAGGAAACGCTCTTGTTCTGAAACCCCCAACTCAGGTAATTTTCAGATCAAACTATGATACCTACTTCAAAGTGCGTGCATAGATATCATCTAGCCTATATATCATGCAATGACAAACTTATATTGCGTCCAGTAGCTAGGATCACTTTGTTAGAAGTGTCTTGTGCTTCACAAACAAAGTAATTTATCACTTCAAATAAAGAGATTACGATTACAATTTTGCCAACAGGGGGCTGTGGCTTGCCTGCATATGGTGCATTGCTTTCACTTGGCTGGTTTCCCAAAAGGCCTGATCAGCTGTATTACTGGCAAAGGATCAGAAATAGGAGATTTCCTAACAATGCACCCGGGTGTAAACTGTATAAGGTAAAGCAATGCTCATGAACTGTCTGTTATTGGCATCAGTTTCCCATATCTTTACTAATGCCTCTTTTATTTCTACAGCTTTACAGGTGGTGATACCGGCATTGCAATTTCAAAGAAAGCAGGGATGGTCCCTCTACAGATGGAACTGGGAGGAAAAGATGCGTGCATTGTGCTTGAGGATGCTGATCTAGATTTAGTAGCGTCCAATGTTATCAAAGGAGGTTTTTCTTACAGGTATGTATATATTTTCTGGTTTTGTCACACATAGCATGAACTGTATCCTTTTCTAGGTTATGAGCTCGGAAATCATTTTTCTAGGACCCCTAGCTCTTAGGACTGGGGACCCTGAAAATCATTTTTATTACCCTAGAAACGGTCCATAGGAAATTACAGTAATATACTGGCTGGAACATAACCTTAACCTTATAGATCATTTGTTGTCTGCCTGTCTAGAAAAAGCTTCCTTTCAAATGCTTGATATCTCAATCTTCATGCAGTGGTCAAAGATGCACAGCTATCAAGGTTATCTTGGTGATGCAATCAGTTGCCGACACTCTAGTCGAGAAAGTGAATGCCAAAGTGGCGAAACTGACAGTTGGTCCACCTGAGGACAACTCAGACATCACTCCCGTTGTCTCAGAATCATCTGCAAACTTCATAGAAGGATTGGTCAAGGATGCTAAAGAGAAAGGAGCAACATTTTGCCAGGAGTATAAGAGAGAAGGTAACCTTATATGGCCTCTGTTGTTAGATAACGTTAAGCCTGATATGAGGATAGCATGGGAGGAGCCATTTGGACCTATTTTACCAGTTATCAGAATCAACTCTGCTGAAGAAGGAATCCACCATTGCAATGCTAGCAACTTTGGCCTCCAGGTACACAATCTTCACCTTAATTTTTAACCACGAACCTCTCCTTTGAAGGCAAAACTAAAAGTAACCATCCTTAACATCGTAGCTTAGTGGATATTCCTTTCCTCTTGGTAACAAGATATTTGAGGTTTTAAACCTCAGCGACCCTCTGCTAAAATCCAGTCTGCTTTCCAAAGAGGAAGAAAGAAGTTAATCGACCCTGTCAAAATAAATTGTTGCTATTACTGACTTATACTTGTTTGCCAATGACCACTACAGGGTTGTGTCTTCACCAGGGACATCAACAAAGCAATGTTAATCAGTGATGCTATGGAGTCGGGAACGATTCAAATTAACTCAGCTCCAGCTCGCGGTCCAGATCATTTTCCATTCCAGGTAAAACCAACTCAAACCAACCTACAGTTTATCAGTAAACATCATACATTTTAAGAATCAATTTTAAGAGAGATATGCTTCATTTGCAGGGATTGAAAGACAGTGGAATTGGATCGCAGGGCATCACAAACAGCATCAATATGATGACAAAGATTAAGACCACTGTTATTAACTTGCCTTCCCCTTCTTATACCATGGGCTAGTACCCACCTCCATGCAAATAATAATCTATCACTTTGTTGCAAATGTAGCTGCGAGACAATCAACATCCCAGTTTTAGCACCTCATTGGATGTTTCAAGTTGCAGCATATTCCATTTCTTTTCACTCTCTTTTGTAATATCTTTCATGAGATTTGCTGTAGTAATGAGTTATGAGCGTTGATTGACAAAGAAGATTGAATAAAGTACTTGGGAGTGCAAGTTACATATTTATTTTGCGAAAGGCTAGTAGGTTTAACACATGCTAATACACACTCACACACACAAAGCTACTGCAAATGGTTTAGAAGCTTTTAAAAATTACAGTCACGTCCCATAACTATAACATGCTAATGAGTTATGGCTGCAGATTGTTTTCGCTTTCTAGTCCACACATCTTTCTCCCGATGCCATACTTTAAACTTCACAAAATCAAATCTATACTATTATATATATACACACTGTAATAGCCGAAAGTTTGGTTAACCCTATACCCAAATACTTAAAATGTAATAGCTGAAAGTTTGGTTAACCCTACACCCAAATACTTAAAATAATTAGAACCGTTAAACTCAAATACTAAAAAAATACATCCCCGGATTTTCAGGTTCGAGTCCCGTCAACAAACATTTATATTATTATTTATAAAGATACATTTAACATTTAAGTTTTCAGGTTCGAATCTCACCTATAACAATAACCGGGATGAACTATAATTTGTAATTTGGTTAACCCCTCATTTTTAATTATCCCTTTATATCACGACCGTCGGATCTTCTTCAAATAATCAAAAACGTTAGACACAAATGCTAAAAAAAAAAATACACTCCACAACAATAAGTTTTCAAGTTCGAATCCCATCAATAACAAATATTTATATTATTATTTATAAATATATAAAAACGTTTTCAGATTCAAATCTCACCAACCAACATTACATTATTATTTATGAATAAGATCTCATTAATCACATACTATTTAGACTATTTGACCTTGAAATTATACACGATGAAATTATTATTATATAATAATTATTTAGTAACTAATTTTTTATATAAAAATTTTAATAAAATTATATAAAATACAAAAGACAATATATAAATATTAACCAAGATATTAGATATGTGCCATCTTAAGCTAGTATTTGTTAATACAATCAGATGCAAAGACGGTAGACTACGAGAGTTTCCAGAACTGAAATTAAACATTATATAAATTTGTTTACACGTTATTTGATGGGTAGGTACACAAAATTTGGGGACATGTTACAAATAAATTAGAACCTTAGCACAATAAGAGATTACAACATCAAAAATAGGACAAAAAATAATGTCAGGATAAATCAGGCTCCTGCTTCATTTTTTAGTTGGAGAGTCAATTTTATGTTCATAGCTGCTAATTCAGCAGCTAAGTATCTAAACACGTATGGCATTGCAACAGTTTCCATTCCCTTGCTCGTTTTGCAAGCAACACATGCAACCTTCTTGGGGTCTCTACCAGGAGGGATGCCGGCAATTTCCCTAATTATTCGCTTTTGAGGCTGTGCTACTGTCGTTGTGAGGATACTTCCACAAATTGAACAAACATCAGCAATGTGATGATCAGAACTCAGGTGAAGCCTATCATGCAACAAATATGCTGCCCCATGAGCAAGAAGGGAATCACGTTCCATTTCTCCAAACCGAATACCTCCTCCCTGCTTTCTTCCTTTGACAGGCTGTCGAGTTAATGGATCAACTCTTCCACTAGAACGAACCTGCCCGCACCAACAGTGAGCACCATATTGATGTTTATACATCGGATGATAAGCACATGGAATTGTATACATTTAAATGACAAGACAAAAATACTTGTCCAAAAAAAGTAAAGTAAAACTATTACTCTATTAGAATGTGATATTGCATAGCATATTACTGAGAAATCAATTAAAAGAATTAAACTACAAGAGAAAATCACAGTAATGAAATAACCATTTTTTTTATGTTTAACACCGAGTGATATAACCCACGATGTCTCATATACTTCAGTTTTGAAAATGGGTTTTAAGAAGTTCCGCCTCCAAATATGAAAATTCTGGTCCTGTCCCTGCTGGTAGGCACGAAAAAATTTCCTCCCAGAGATAGGATTGAGAAAAATTAGCAAGCTAAATACAAGATAAATACAGGCATAGCTTATATGTTACTCCATCCGTCTAAAAATTACAGAATACACAGACCAGCTGTAAAAATCCATCACAAGTGCTATAATCGAATATGAAAAAATAGTAAAAAAATAAGCCACATAATTACTAGGTCAACAAGCAGGGCATAGAACCTCCTTTTTTAGGGAATATTACATACCTGATATTTGTCTGAGACCATATGACGGAGCCGCTGATAGTAGACAGGGCCAATAAAGATCTCGCATGTTAGTTCAGTCCCATAAACGCCACTGTACAGTACCTCTACACCATGGTAATTAAACCCAAGAGCAGTCAGCTTAGAACCAAGTTCATCAACAAGAGTATCAGACTCCGATGCTTTCTTTTCATCTGTCTTCTTCAATGACCCAGAGAATGGTGTTGCATCCACAAATTCTCCATGCAAGCAACCACCCTGTTGTAGCAGAATAAGAGCCAAATTCATTTTGTATCAATCATTGCAAAGTAGATTTTCCAGATATTCTAGGACCATATAGAAGTACTCAAAAGCTATTGCTTATAAGCTGTAACATATATGTATATTAATTTTTTTTTTTGTTCCAATAGCCAAATTTATTTATTCCTTCACAGCAATAATGTTACTATCAGAAGCAAGCCTAAAAATCATGTTCAGAAAGTATTCCTTCTGATTTGGCCCACCAACTGAAGAGCCTACGTGAACTAACCTAAAAAAAAGGAGAGGCCTCGAAATCCTTTAGACATGTAGATATTCAAACTGACATAATCCTTTTTAATACAAGCACATATTTGTGTACCTCTATATTAACATTATATCCTCCAGCTTTTCTGTCATCAGCCAACTGGCCTTAAAAAGGTATTAAATAGGCTCATCAGAGCTACCGAACCAGCTAAACAGCTAAAGAGCAAAATACATTTAATTAAATAGTAACATCTGCTTAATATGCCTATAGATAGATCCTTCACAATTTCTCGACAAAGTAATCTCGCCAATAAAATATATCATATGAGCACATGTGCCATCACCAAAACAAAGCATGAAATGAGAAACTAATCATCTTTCTTGATAACTAATAATTGTATTAGTTGTACCTTAGCAGCCATGGATTCCAAAAGCATTGCAATTGTCATCCTTGAAGGAAATGCATGAGGATTGATGATGAGATCCGGGCGCATCCCAGTTACTCCTGAAAATGGCATATCGATATCTTGCCACAACTGTGAACAAACACCTTTTTGCCCATGTCTACTGCTAAATTTATCACCAATCACAGGATTTCTTTGACGTCTAAAGCGTATATTAACCTGTTTATAAAAAAGACAAGGTAAATAAAACAAATAATTAAAAGATACTAAGCACTAAAGAGAACACATCAATGATTTGAAATGTCTTCTTTAGCTGATAATGCATTATAATTGTTAAGTAACCGGTCCATCTAAAACCTTAGGGTGTTAAAGGAAGGCCCCAACATAATCTTATACTCTTAACACTCCCCATCAATCGTACGATACTTTTCGTAAGGGTTGACAAGAAAACATACATAACCAATAGAAATAGCAACAGCAATACCAATACCAATATTTATACCAATACCAATACAAATAATTAAATTAAACAAATGGGAGTGTCAAACTTTGAGTCCCTCCCTAAACCGGGCTCTGATACCATGTCAAGTAATCGGTAACTCTAAAACCTTAAAGTGTCAGAGGAAGGCCCCCAATATGATCTTATACTCCTAACAATAATATTAAACTAAAATGGGAGCTGACTTGCTAAAAATACTAGTTTCATATGTTGTGTAACAAGCAAAATGAAAGTCTGAAACATGCTTCTAGTTTCAAACAAGAGAGACTACAATGTGCATTAAAAACATAAGACTGCATAAAAGAGGTATAAAAAGTGTACCACGTAAAACATGCAAGGCTGCAGCAAAACTGTAATAATATTGTATAACAATGAATAGAAAAATATTTATTTTTAAAAATTCTGTTTTCGTGAATTAAAATTTAATTCACAATTTTTTTTCACCAAATGAAAACTTTAAAGATTATAATTCTAAGTCTCTAACTATGCGGTCAAAGCACTTTGTAATGTCGGTAAGAAAGTCAAACAACAAATCTTTGAAAACAAAGGTAGTACTATAAGTTACAAAGGGCAGTACACAAATGCTGAATGGAGATGAACTTTTTTTTTTGTAAAATCCACCATTCCAGTATATCTCGAGAGCCATTTACCTTTTGAAGATGCTTTTTGTTTTTAACATCAACTGCAACATAATCAACAATAGCAGGTTCTGTGCCCTTCAACCTTTGAGTTCTTGTTCTACTTGTATCCGCGTCGTAGATATTACAATATGGCTCATCTGGTCTAATGGTCTGATAAAGCCAGCATGTCGGTTTAAATTTGTTACTGCTTACTAAATATCATTAAGCATGGGATAATGTAGTTGTAAGAGAAGGGCTAACCTGGCCAACATGCGGAAGACCATCTGAATCAATCAATGATTTTGATGACCTCATATCTCTTCTAAACATCTGCACAGACTTTTTTTGCTCTGCCAAATCAATAGATTCTGTCTGCAAGATCAATAGGGATTAAACTGATAGAATCATAGAACTAATTAGCAACTCACAAGGCCTCACACATTAAAATTTAACCTCAGTCTATGTACAATGTGACGACTTAAAAACAAAACCAGCCGATGAACATGAGCATACCTGGTATATGTGGCCATGACACATCCCACGGTCCACTGATGATTTATTTAAAACCATGGCATCCTCCATATCATACCTGTAGAACACAGAAGCCATAACATGCTGTCGTCCTAAAAGATGTTCTTCCCTCTTCTTTCAAATGATAATAAGAATGATAGATGTTCACATAAACGGTAAATTTTACAAGTTAACTAACCCTGAATAAGCCAGAACCGCCACAATTGCATTTGTCCCCAACGGAAACTCATCAATGCCATACTTTTCATATGTACCGGTGCGTACTAATGGAGTTTGGGGAGTCTGTGATGTGAGAAAATAACAATTAAAACATTGAAAGGTGCAAGATAAAATCAGACTGTCAACCCATTAAATGAAACATACTTCAAAACAAAACAGAGTGAATCATATGATTAAGATTAACAGTGATATTAATATAGACGCCTATTGAATAAAAATAATATATGATTTATAAGGCACCGATTTCCTCATGTGTTACTTGATAACTATATTCTTACATGTACTTATCCAAAAACTATATATTACTTAAAATACTGATAGACACAGAAAACCATTTATAAAAAAAAATCACTTTTCAAGGGAGAGCATCTAAGGAAGCTCTGTTTGGGATTGCTGTTAAAAATTGTTGTGCTGTTAGAAAAAGTGCTGCTGAAAAAGTGCTGTTGTAAAAATCAGATGATTGTTTGGTAATTTTTTTGATAAGTATATGTTTTGATGCAAAAAATTAAAAATAATAATGCTTTTGTTAAGGTTTGATGGTGAAATCAACATCTGCTTCCCGCAACAGCTAAAAAGTAGCTTTTTCTAAAAGCATGGGAGCACTTGCTTTCCGTAATAGCAGCTTTTAGGCCAAAAACACTTTCCCGAAAAACAACTTTTAATTTTTACCAAACAATATTTTAACCGCTTTTCAGCGAAAAGTTGTTGTTGCTGTCTGCAACAGCAATACCAAACACACCCTATATCACAAGTCGGAAATGTATTCGAAGGCAACAACAGGTCTATCAACTTCACGAGAGAATATGCGAGTTTGGTAAAACCGTAAAAGAGGATTCTATGCTTGAAACAAATAGAAAAAAAAACAGCCGACAATGAAAGTCGAACTCTGAACAAACCTGAAGATGATATAGTTTCTGATCAGCACGGCAGTTAATAGCTTGCGAGGCGAAACCCATTGTTTGTTTTCCCATCTATAATGTTGAGTCCATGATATTACATATTAATTTGATTAAAAAACACCTAAATTAACAACAGCATTACTCAATTAACAAGTAAAACAAACCTGACACTGGTACATGTTACGTGGGCTCTGATTATGATCTGACCATGGCGTTAAATTGGCGACCATGCTGAGTATTCCAGTTGGATGAATTTCCTCATGAGTGGCCGGACCTAAATCTTTCCTTCCTCCATCTCCACCATCCGGACACCTTATTTCCATGTACACCTAACACAGGGTGACATTTACTAAAAATTTTATATGCAAGGAGATTGACATTTAATTTGTACAGGTTCAATATTTTACTCCCTCACAATTCATGCAAGCCTCTGACTTTTAGCACACACTTAAAGGGAAATAACCTTAAAATGTGCGCAGAAAGTCAAAAGCTTGTATAATCAAAGATAGAGGGAACATATTTTATGGAGGAAAAAAATGTACATAAAAATATATATACCTGCTCAAATGGTCCGATAAGTTCAATATTGTTACTTTCTGTGGGAGGAGGCAACAGATTCTTAGTAGGCCTGACAAATCTAGAAGGACATGTAAACAGGTACAGACCAGGGTATGTTCCACCAATGCTCAGAGGAACATATCCAACCTCAAGATCATCAGGAATCTGCAATATAATCAGAGCACTGTTAAGAATTACCAAATGGAATAATAGCTTAATGTCTATCATTAACACACCATTGAGTTTGCTGATAGCTTCAATCTTCGCAAATGAGTAACAGCCTTTTCAACTATATTGGAAGATATAGTGCCAACAACACAACCATCTAATAGAACAGAAAAAACTTCAGGAAGAGCCGATTTTACAAGCCTTGGCCATGAAGGGATCATTCCAACTCCAACTAGGATGGTCAATATAGACTTTCTCATTTTCAAGAAGTCCTTGACATTTCCACCCGAATCATAGAATGATGTTATACCTAAAATAATCAAAAAAACAAAACAAGGCAACATAATCAGTAAAAACAAGAGAGTAGATTGTTCAAAAGAAACTAGCAAAACTCAGAGTGAACCATTTATTAACATTAAATTAAGTTACGCAAAATGAAATATATACAGGATGCTATATTGTCGCCAAACTTGCACAGATGGATTTAACTTAAGTGTAGATGTATAAAAAAACTTCCACAACTTGAACTATAGATAGATAGTGGATTTCTCAACTACTTGCAATTATAAATTTTCACTATGAAGCAAAAACGACGAGGTAAAGAAGTAACCTGAATTTAACCACAGGCCCAGTCTTTTGGACTGACGACATATTCTCCATCTTCATATTATTTTTAAAATTGTAATGCATTTTTAGGATAGGTTCGCACAACAAGCCAAATCATGCCGCATGAGCAATATTAGAGGACTTTCAACATAATTTTTAAGTAAAAGATTTATTACTTCCATTGGATTTCGATTTATATAAAACAATGTAACTGACTTTAGTCAGACAGAATATGATACTGCTACAGGTTTGTATGTATTAAGGATAGATCTGAAAACAGAAGAAGGGATCACAAGTGAAGTTAGATATTTTAGCAATTTCTACCCAGGTCCAATAAGCCTAAAGTTAAAGGAATATACAGTTCTCCAAAGATACACATAGTTTATCACGCAGATAAAAAAAAACTTACGACAGCATGAAGTCATATGGTTTAGCAATCCACATGGCTCTCCATCTGGTGTATGGACGGGACATATAAAACCCCATGATCTGCACATTAGTTGAAACACAGCGAAAGAGAGACTAAGATAACCATTAAACACAAATATAATAGGAATCACACAGACAAACACACACACATACTCAGGTAACAGCTTGCGCACACTAGTGGTACGAAGCCCAGCAACTGAAGCTCCACGATGAACAGCTCGAAAATGCGAAATGAAACGAAGAAAATTAAGCCTGTCTGCTTGAACCGACATGCCAGCACTCTAATAAACAATCGTTAGCCATTAATAATATCCTACATTCTCTTAGAAGTTCAATAAGTCTTATTAAACCATACACATATACTTAAATCATATTTTAATAAACAAATAGTCCTCGAATTCTTCTACAAACTGGTAGGTAAAAATTATAGTACAAAGAAACTGAAAGTAAGATAAATCAGTTAAGCAACTCCATAATCCGGTCAAAGACTGAAAAGACATAAGCAATGAATTAATACCTGAGGCAAGTCTATACCATGTCGTGTAAGTAATCTACCGGTTTTCAACATATTGTCAATAGATGTGCCAATCAGTTTTGAAGAGCTTCTTTGCATGACCTTTCTAACATCAAATACTGCAGGAATGTTAGGATGATTAAATATTTGAGTGTTCATAAAGTACACACATGTCAATTTCAACTTATATTGCACTACGAGTAGACTTACTTTGTAGTTCCAATTCATTTCGACCTTTCAAAAACTTCAACAAACAAAAAATTTAAAAAGTCCAAAGTACTGGTCCTTAGAGAGTACACAGAAAAGACTGATTGTGTTCCTCAACTATCAGTTTGTAATATAAAGAAATAATCAGAGACTATTTTCTTTTTTTCACATCCTTCTCTTCTTACATTAACTGGTTACAAATGATTGCTGAGATACTGGATCATGTTTTGACATGCCTAAGAAAAATAGAAATCAATTGATGCCAATGTTCTCTGCAATTTTGAAACTATTGTTAAATTGTCCATTCAGTTTTATGCCTTGAAGAGGACTCAAACCACCAAGCTCTTTAGCACGAGATTTAATTTCACATGTACCTATCCACCACGGGCATCTTGAAAGTGAATCCCATCCATCTATGATACTCTAGGGTGATGTATATATATATTCCAATTGTTTCCAACACTTCAGTTTTAAGTTGAAACTCTTACAACCACGGATAAACTATGAAGAGTCTGCAACAATGGGTCCTCATAGGAATGCATTGTAGGTTAACTATATCTCTTAAATTTCACTTCACGTAAAAAGGAACTACCAAAGGTTCTATTTTTCCTTTTCTCCTAAATTTTACTGATCACTGGTGATACCGAGGATAGCATGTGCTGATAGGCCTGTGGAAAAATTAGCACTATATGCTATTGTATTGAGTATTTTGAAACTATCAATGAATTAGCCATTTAGTGAGCATTCTCATTATTATGCATCAACCAAACTCTGGCTTAATATAAATTAGAAGGTTCCTCGATAAACCACAAGTCCACGAGTCTTGAGCATTGTCTAGGACATGCTTAGCAGTTCCTATTGCTTCCAAGTTGCAACTAAATTTAGGCAATATAAGTAAATAAGTGTAGTTCACACATTTATGTAACAATAATCATAGATAGCTCCAATGATAAATAATGTTAAGTGTGAAAAAATCTGTACACTGGATTAAAACTAAGTTTGCTGCCAGAAAGTAATTGAATGATATAATGCTATAGAAGGAAAAGAAGCAAGAAGAAGCACAAAGCATGGACTACTTACTTTTCATGAACTCAAAATTTTTTCTATCGCTATTAAGAACATTTCGGAGTTCTCTTGCGCCCTTGAGCAGCCAATCTTCAATTTTTTCCTATAATAACCAAAAAGAAACATGTCATGCTCATGGGCAATTAAACATATTAATGGCTCAAGGCTAAATTGTAGGTTAAGTATAATAATAATTAAACACAAACAGGTTGGTAAAAAAAGATGATGTAAAAAGTATAGCTAATACATGAAATTATATTAATACAAAAACAGTTCACCTTGGTGAAACATAATTATTAGTGTTACTACTTCAGATTATTGAAAAGTGATATACTGAATGGCTCTTAGAGGATAATGGAATAGAGACGCACATGCTAGGGCCCAATACCCGCCTACTAGCAAAACCAAATAATTTCTTTTCAACGTAACTAGAACTAAATGCGTATTAGATAGAGGTGCGGTCCTAGAGGTTTTTGATCTCATCACATATATCTGGACAGATATAAAAAGAGAGAGAACCATTAAAAAAATTGACTGATGTTAGTCTTACTTGACATCAACTACAGGGGATTTGATGTAGGACAAACTATTTGTAAGCAATGAATTATACGATATACCAAGAATAATTAGTTGATATTATACACAAGAAGTGTATAATCAAAGCTGAATAATATGTGGGGATTGCATCATTATATACAGAGACTAGAATACCTAATTAAGAAATCTTATTAATTTTCATTCCAGTTCCTCGTCAAAATTTCAACCTGTTCTTTAGAGACTAAGGTCATCAGATTTCCATTATCAAATTTTATTTGAAGTGAACCTAAAAAAACATATTTGACTGTGAACAGCATTTGCCTCGAACAAATCATAACGCTACTTAACAAAAAATTGGTGTACATTCCGTTTGAAATTACTAGATACGTTGTACACGCGTGCATATAATTTTTGCCCTTGTAATACTGGGTTGCCGTAAAATTGCATATATACCTCACTGTCAGGATATAAATTTAAAAAAAAAACAGTATTTCTACATAATTCAGCTTGATGACTTTTCGAATTAGGATCTACCTTGAGATAAACTGTAATTAAGTGGCCTGGCAATAGAACCTCCTGATTTTGTAATGCATCCGGATTGTCTGGTACAGATGTCTGATCTACAAGAGAGAAAAGCTTCTGCAGCATGAAACTGAGGTATACATTTGTCAATGATATTTTGAGAAGATAGACGGTTATTTATTTAATACAGGTTAGAAAAATATTTCATGCAAGTTGCTTACATTAGAAGATTGAATTTATCTCTATTATCATCAAGGTGAACCAATATGTAATCCTTGAGAACAGCATCGCCAACCTGCAACAGAAAGTAGCACATATTCATTGCAGGTACTAATGCATTTGTTTACACCCTCATTCTTGCAGAAAAAACATACCAACATAACATCTTAAAATATAACAAAAACCAAAAACAATTTTAACATACCACAGAGTGACTTTCATTGTCCATTCCATGCATAATTTGTTGAAAGTGCTTTCCTGAGGCCAATAGAAAGATATATAACATTCCCAATATAAAAACAAAGAAACTGAAATATATACTGGAATAATATTAGTACCAATATGCCGCAGACACTGTTTGTGAGTTATAAGAGACAAGTCCTGAACTTCATCAAGAATAATTTTAACCCTTTCACCCACAAGCTGAGTGCCAACAGATCCCTTCACCCTCTCATATTTCTCATTATAGCAACATGCCAAACTAACATAAAGCTCCTGATCTGTAGTGTCAGCAAGAGCCTGTTTCATACACACACTTATGCATGTTAAAATTTGCTCAGCTAGTTAGTCCTCTCTTCCACTCCACACAACAACTATGTTCCCTTTTTACTCTGTAAACTTTGTAAAATCCAAGTCTTTTACATGTGTACATTCACATAATCTCAGTAATAAAGCTATTGCCCTTACAAGTATAGCAGAAAAAGCAGCTAGAGATCAAATGTTCAAAACTGTGAGCGCTTTCAAGGGTTCTGATGTTGCTAAGTAGTTGAAACTTGAAACGATATCTAGTAGTTGAAACTATTGTGGTCCAACATACGACCGCTTCTTTCTTTATCTATTGATTGTCTATTTTTAAGGACACCTGAAGGTCACTCCTTAGGATCATGTATTTCGAATAAAAATATATAACAAATATATATGAACTACTGCAAAACTAGTGACTTCATATCAAGAATTCCGCAAGTACAGCTTACAGTTTTACTGCAACCTCACAACTTCTGCTTACCTATTCATTATAAAAAAAAGTAAAAACAAAGAAACCACGAGACAAACATCTGCATATATATTCTGAGCATATAGAAACTACTTAGATACAGAAAATCACACTCATCTCACTGGCATCCCAATTATGATTCACTAACTATATATGGATGCGCCGCTATGCTTCCCATTAGCATATGAACAAACCATAGTAATCATGGCGTAGTCTAGGCGAAAAGTCAACTGGAAACAGGTAGGCTAGGAAGCATGAGTGCGGGTGCAGGTGTGCGGTACGGGGACCAATGAATTTCGGCAAATTCAAACAAATGGGGATTCGGGCGCGGGGGGATACGGCAAATATTATAATATTAAAACATATTACATATATTATGATATATTATGATATATATAGATAATTCAAGAGTTGAATTTTAAACAAACAGAGTACTCAAATAGATAAATAAGTTCAACATCCTAGATATAAAAATACTTAAGTCATCATCCTTAATGGTAATTAAAGAGACAACATTAAACATGATATTAAAGTAACTCAATCCTCCTCAAAGAATGGCTTCCATCTCCGGCTCATCAAGAGAAAGACTAAGATCCATAAGTAGGGAAGACACATATATGTAATATGTGTACATACATATATACCACAATCAAGAGAAGAGAAAGGCCCAAAAAGAATAAAAGAGAATGAACCCAAGTGGCTTACCAGTTAAAAGAGAAGAGAAGAAGATGACCGGAGAGAAGAAAAGAAATGACCGGAGAGCAGAGAGCAGGTCTCCCTCGAGAAGCTCTTGCAAATTAAAGTAACATAATTTAAAAAGGAGGATATACTTCTATTTAATTTGACTAGAGTCTTTGCTGAAAAATTACAAAAATTGCCACTCCAGCACCCCATCTGCGCACCCCCTCGTATCCCCTTCTCTAAATTCGCCGACACGCCACCTGGCGTATCCCGTACGTATTCAGGCGTATCCTTGCGCACTACGCACTGCATACGCACGGGATACGTAGTTCTTCACAGGGGTGAAGTATCCCTGCTTCACAGCAGGTAGGCGTCCGACCTGCCTAAAATTTATGGATAAGAAACACCTAGGGTCGCCTAGGCGTCCTTGGCTATATCCGTCCCAAGTCCCAACCCATTTCTGAAGCTGTCCAGCCCAAACTTTTAGAAATATAACACGTCATTACATAAAGAAAACAGCCATAATATCCTAATCTTCAACAGTTTAAAAAGGAAAGAGGCATCATCTGCTATTATGCTATGCTCTGCTGCTTTCGGAATCGAAGTTTTTTGACTTTCTAAATTTTTCTCCCAAGAGTTATGCATGATATCAATATATAATACACATACATGTAAATATATTTACATGTATTTATTGTTAAACTTTTTTACTATAACATATAAATGCATGTATTTATATGAGAAAAAACATATCCTTATATCATTATAGTTAAAACGTATAATCTGCCTAATGGTCGCCAAATATGGACAAAACCCAGTAAGAACATGATTAGCAAAAGAGCAACAAGCTTAAGATTTATACACATGCTTAACAAAGGTAATCCATGCTTAACAAAAAAATACAGTAACAATGAAGTAAAGAAATTTGACATAATACCTTCAAAACAAGACCCACAGGAAGCAAGTACTCCTTCCCTTGTGCCCTGTAATACAAACAAAAAGGGGTTATATTTGCATTGCACTTCAATAAAGGAATCTAACATGTTTCACTTCATGATCATCATGCTCACCAGAATCCAAGTCTTGCACTACCATTACTAAGATAGTACAGTTTAACTGTTACTGCAGATTGATCTTCTCTTACACACCTGAAAGAAAAATAGTAGAATACCTCACTGTTAAAGTAATGCTTCTAATGTGAAGTAATAGCATAATTCCTTAGCCATTCCTTTACTAGCAATATTATATGATTAAGATATTTATTTATCAAGCGTTTTGAGTATGGTGGCAGATATCTACTAGCAATCCGACCAAAAACATGGTTTATTTTCTTAATACTCAAGATTTGTTTCCCTCCTACATATGGAGATGTATACATATTATTCCAGTCAGAAATGACTTCTCATAATACACACAGCCATACTAGTCAGTTTATGTTAAAAATCGGAAAATACCATATGAAATTTGCAAACAAGATTCGGTAATTAAAATTATCTGGCAGAGTCAGCAGAGCCAAAAATCAACATCGTCAGCATACCAGTACAAAAAAAAATTACTATAAAACAATTAAAGAAAAAATTTTGTGGGGAAACAATTACCTTATTACAACAGCTTTGTCAGTGTGTCCTTCTCTTCGATCACGAAACGAACTTCTAACCATGCTCATTGGCTGACATTATACGTGTAACTATTAGTAAAACTTTGAACAGGATACAAATTAAGAAAACAATAAATACAGGTACACTGGAATACATATCAATAGTAAACTGAAAGCTGCAAAAAGTAAATGGAGAGATGCGGAAGAAGTTTGAGGATCTTGAAACAAAAAGAAAAGGTGATCATCAACAGTTAACACACTTAAATGTCTTTCCGCACTCTAATGGTATGCCAAAGAAGCAGAATATGAAATCAAAAATGGCATGCTTAAAAGAAATTGAGATATTACATAGTTCCGTTTTTGCAATATTAGAAGGCGAACAACTCTCTCAAGCCCATTCAATATGAAGTACCTACAACATCAAAAAATTAAAATAGATACTGAGGTAGAAAAAGTTATATCACTTTAATATATACTGCTTATACTATTTTTAAATTTGAAATGCCCTGCATTATGTTATAATTTTAACATAGATCAATAGTTTGAAAGAAGGCAGGCATGCATGCAAACCCCCCCCCCCCCAATACAGATACACACATATACAGGGAATCGAAGAGAGGGTGAGATATTTAGCAAAAAAAAAGAGAGGGGAGAAAAAAAAATTCTGCTATAGCCTACAGGGGACTATGTGGTGGCTTTAATTTTTTTCACAAACATATATTTAGGAGGACAGCTTACAACACACATATAAAAAGATTGCGTTATAGAAGACCAAATTTTAATTTGTATTTTTTTTTAATCTTTGTTTACTTGTATGGAACAGCCTACAAATTTAAGCTTACTTACCCACCAGCTTCTGAAGCTTCTTCTTTGAGCGAAACTAGTTTCTTGGGATCAGCATTTCTTAAGGTACATTTATTTGACTGCGAAAAATAACAAAAAGATAATAAACAATTAATCAACAGATCCGTATGTCAATCAAATACAAGTATGGATGGTAATACGTTAGTAAACTGACATTTAATCCAATGGGTAGTGAAAATCGACACATTTCCATAACCAGTGACTATGAGCAAAAAGCTTCGACAGAGGTATACATGTTTATTATGTCACCTAAAATAGCTAACTATGCTCGAATCTCAATCAATTGTAAAATAATAAGAGATGACAAGAACGAAAGGGCAGTAGTGTTCGAATAATTACACTTTCTTATGAAGGAAAAAAGAGTAAAGGTAAAAACATGTTAGTATCTTATGCCATATCTGCCTATCAGGTAAACATTATGGCATAAGAGAATAGTTGGCCTCAATCAGGTATGGCTCTGGATATTATTTCCTCTTTAACTTTCAGTTCTTTTCTTGATGATTAATCATACCATTATTTAATAAAATAGCAAAATTCAAGCCTTGTAAGCAGGGAAAATAAAGAATAACAAATATGTTAAATATCAAAATTCAGTGAGTTCAACACTTGGACACGCATCAATGTTGGAGACCTCCAGCTAAGACTGGGTTATAAAGAATCTGTCATAAATGCTAGGAAGCATGGGTGCGGGTGTGGATGCGGTGGTGCGCGGTGCGGGGATACGGGAATTCGGCAAATTCAAAAATATGGGGATTTGGGTATTTAAAATAATATATATATATATATAATATAAATATAGTCAAAGAGTCACATTTTAATTAAATAAAGTAGTTAAATAAGTAAGTTCAATATCCTAAATAACCGAATACATTCTTAAATTATTTATTTGAAAAAGAATTATTTGATTATATTTAACGTATTATTATTTACTCAAATTTAACATATAGGAGTACATTATTAATAAGAGCCAATTAAAGAAAAAATCAATTAATTTTACAAAAAAAAAGTTGTAACAGTTGGTGACTGGGTCCCAGCAGAAAGAAGCAAGCAACACAATAGTCAAACGCTCTAAGTAAAGAGACAAGTTATACATACATGACTATACATACAAGCTATACATATAAAAATGAAAAACACAGATCGAAGATGGAGGTTGATAACAGATAACAAGGAAATTCGCCTCAGTAGTCTCTCCTCTCTTCCTAGTCTTTCAATTGGGTAACTAAAGTCGGTCAAAAAATTACAATATATGCCACTCCCGCACCCCCAACCCGCACCTCCACGAATATGATCTGTGAAATACGGCGACGCGCCACGGTGGCGCACCCCGTACGTTTCCCGGCACACCCCCGCACATCGCCGCACCCGAATGTATCCGGTGCGCAGTACGTCAGGGTCAGGAAGGTGCCGCACCCCTGGTTTCCAGCATAAATGTTATTTACATATTGACCTACAACTTCAAAAGATCAAGATTCTACTGCACAATAAATTTTTTTATCCAAAGTCAGCAACTTGTCAATCTAAACTGTCTACTACGTTTCATAAAAGAAATTAATATAGAAACACAAAACACTTGTTTGTCAACCCCATCAACAACAAGGTTCGTGTCGACATTCAAAAATAGTTCCTTGACAGTTATAGTTAAGGAGCAATGACAGAGGTCCCAAATTGTTCCCAAATGCCATGTGTTGGTTCTCATCTCATGGTCCAAGCGCAAACGGGCAATCAAAAAATGCCACATAAGCAAATAAGCAACTCCAATAGTATCTTTGTGTGTTCCTTAAAAATAATATAAATTAATAGCATCCTAGTTATTTAAGACATTATAAGATAGCATAACTCCAACAACAATTCTTATATTGGTTCCTTACTATTATTATAATACTAAATTAAAATTCTATTCATATTTTTTAAAGATGAGAGAGAAAGAGGAGTGAGAAAAAGAGTGTGAAAACGGAGGGAAATGAATATTTAATTAATAAAAGTAAGCTAGGGAATGGTTAAGCATCCCTTATCTTTAAGGAAGCAAAAGAGGATCTTAACTTTTTAGGGAATTACTAGAACGCTGTTGGAGTTCCAATTTTGATTGAATCCTTATAATTTTAGGCAAGGATCCTTTATAAGTAAGCTGTTAGAGTTGCTCCAAACATTTAGTACCCAATTTGGGATAAATTTAGGACCTCTAGCATCCTCCATAAAAAAAATACAGACAAGACAGGTATAATTCCCGTGAACTCAAAAAAACAACCCTAAGAATAACTGAATATCACAATTACTTGCCATCAACATTATAGGAAGCTGTCCAAAGTGAATCTTCTCTCTTATAACCATTCCATCATCATATTGAAAGCATACTTCCATCATAAGCCTTCCATCATACGATGTTCTCGCTTGTCTACACTGCTCAGCAAATCATAATACAACATATCACCTCAACCGCAAAACTATCATCACATTAAACAAAACTGGATAAATGCGGTTAAAGATATAAATACCTCAAAAGGGTATAGAGCAGCAGGAATCGCTCTCCCGCTTTCCCTCTGAGGTGGGAAAACCATCGGACTTCCAACCCATAGTATGACAAGTTAAGAACCAAACAAACTCAATAAACAAATTCATTGTAATTTTAGCCTCACCAACTCAAAAAATTAAAAATCTCAAAAAACATAAAATCCCGAAAAGCAAATTCGAACAAATAAAACTAACATAACAAAACTACCTCACAGACATTTCATCAAACACCTTATCTGCAATAAATAAAACACAAACAAACAAGCATAACCAAGTACAATTAAGTAATTAACTAAGCATAAGAACTAAAAGGGTCACCAAAATGAAGGATATTTCTCAATTTTGTTTTCGAAACAGGATCGATAACTTCGACAGGCTTGACTTTCTTGACCATAGTTTCGAGCCCGATATCAATCATATAATCAAACGACTCGATGTGGTGACGAACCATCTCTTTCAACGGCGTAAAATCAGGGTTAGTTGTCCGATGAGGCGGTGCTTTATTGGAGCTCATTGTTGCAATTGTGTTTCTAAAACCCTTGTAAAACCCCTCTTTTTGAGGTTTTGTGTGGGTTTTTATAAGTGTGTGGGTTTAACAACGGCTGTTTTTTTTAATGATTTAGGGTTATTGTGGATTGGGTCGACTGTTTAGAGTTTTGAGCTTGCTTGTTTGGTCCAAGATTATAAATCCATGATTTTGGCCCAGTAGAGTTGGAGGAAGCCCGGAAAGTTTAAGAGGGGTGTGATTGTAATTTGCAACTTGTTAGACCTTTTTGCGGTTGCTAACTTTGTGTAACCGCGGGACATTTCATAAATCGGAATTATTCAGTTTAAATATTGATTTTTAATTTATTAGATGATTTTTAAAAATCAAATATTTTATCTGTAATTTATCGAGAATCAATTAAATTAGACAAATATTTTTTATCGAACTTTAAGCGATTTATCGATAAATTTTAAAAATTGACTGATTTCTATAATCATGGTGATAGGTATTTACATTTATTTTGTTTATATTATAATCTTTTTCTTTATTTTTGATGTAAATCTTTTTTCTTATATTGCTATCTAATTTAATCTTTTAACAAAAAACAGTGAAATTATGTCGGAACTGATTTTCGTTTTATTTTCGTTTTACCGGGGCTTAATACCGAATAAATGTAGAATTTTGTTTTTCGATTTTGAAAACCTTTTAAAACTAATTGCACATTCCATTTAAAATTTATGATTTAAGTAATATTGGTTCAATCTTTGTTAGAAATGTACGTCATAAAAAATTTCTACTTCCGAGTGGGAAGAATCAAGTTCTATGAATCAATGTTCAATCAAAATTAGCGATGTCGGAACCCGAATTTGATGAAAAATCCAGACATGGAGGTGACTAGGTTCTAGGGGCTGAGGAGGCATCTGTTAGGGCCTAGGCTCCCAGATTCCATTATACTTGTGCATATCTCTTCATTTTACGTCTATCACTACTTTATCTCCATCAATGACTCACTAGCCTTTCATTATCAAGTTGAATTTCGCTTTCACAAGATCTATTTTATATGTTGTTGCTGAATGTCTAAAACACGATTTGTGTTTATGTTTTTGGAAGCTGGTAGAAGCGTAAACGAGTCAAATTGTTCGTTAGCTATTTGAACTCGACTTGTAAAATTGAATTCGGTTAACAAATAATCGATCATATTTGAATTCGGCCGTTGTAAAAGCGGCTTATAAAAAAGAACAATTCCAGCGATTCCAAATTAATATCCAAAATAGATTTCAAATATCACATGTTGTGATTTGATTGGCTACAAATTAATTAATAATAGTGAATACTATACATTCACATAAATTTTACCAATAAAAAACAACTCAAATTGCCAAAACATCTATGTCACATCATTTACGATCAATTCCAAAATTCCAGTTAAGATTGTTTTGTTTTACAAGTATGGCTTATAACCTTACAAATGAGTATCTTACAAATGAGTATCTGTTCTCAGAAATTCTCGGGAACGACAGAGGATAAACTCTTAAGCACTTGAGTTATCCAACTGTGCTCTCCAATTGATAATACACATTATTTTTAAATAATAAGTTCCGATCCAATTGTTTTAATATGAAAAATAGAACGTAATAATAAAAGCCTTCCTAACTATAATTTGAATAAATATTCGTTTACATTAAACGCGTGGAGTTTTTTTTATTTTCGAAGCCCAGAACTGTATCTGCATCAAAGGACCTGGATGAGAATTTAAAAAATGAAAAGGTCAAATGTTTTTGCAGCAGTTACGGGATCGGGGGGATTTGGAAATATTGGATACATAATGAAGTCATTGGGAAGCAAGGCACGATTTATGTATAGTCTTTAAAAGAGAGTTTGTAAGAGGTTATTATCTATATTTATTAGCTAAAATAGTATAAAATAGATATTATATAAAATTTGTTGAAACCGTAAATAATTGTACTGCAATTTTATTAGCAAAAATGATTAGCTATATTTGATAAGAGTTTTTTTGTTATTTTCAAATTCCAACAATTATATTAAATGATTATTTTTAACATATATAGTTGTGAAGAAATTATTAATAACAAACTAATTATTTTTTTAGTGAATACAAGTGAAACTAAAATATTAAATTAATTAAAACATATTTAAGGATATCATTCTTATAATTTAAACATCAGGAGTATTAGTTAAAAACATTATATATACATATTATAAAATATTTAATTAATTTTATTATTATATTAGTTTATTAATAATTTTAAAAATATAAAATATATATTAAAAATTTTATATAAGTATTTAATAAATTTGGTTAACAATGGAAAAAATATAATTTTTCATAAAATAATTTCACACTTCACATTACATAAAATTAAAATAATATATATATATGTGTGATAAACAAGTATATATACATCAATATCTACCCTAATTTAAAGCGGGAGAATTCTTCATTTTAGAGGAAAATAAAGCTGATGATAGAGTTTTTTGAGAGGAAAAATGACGTGGAGTGAATATAGATGATGGCTCTTCAATCAACAAATCTGACGTGTTTATTTATCGGCATCTAAAAATATACCTAACAGGTGTGTCCGTTGGAGTTAAGATTTTTTTACATATCATCTATATTTTTGAAATTATTGTTGTCACCTAGGTTTTATTGCTAACAGGTGCATCTGTTGGGAACCACGGACTTAGGGTGTTACTACGTTTTACGATAAAGATTACGAAAAGAGGATTAACTTGTTAATGGTTGATTCCACGCTCTTCTATTGTATTCTCAAATTCCCTTGAGCGAAGTGTGACCTCCGTCTTCTCAAGTTATCCTCTCTTCTTACTCCTTGGTGGCTACAATATATTTTCACACAATTCCAAGCAAGAAGAGAATAAGAATATATATAGGCTACAATAGGGACCATGGATAATTAGGTTGGGCCTTCTAATTACATCTTGAGCCTAGCCCAATGTAATTAAATATTAATTCAATCCACTAAAGAATTAATATTTGCACTACCTTTCCTAATACCGTAATTTAATTAATTCGGTTCCAATATTATTTGCTTATTAAATTTCCCATGTTTAAAATATCATATGTCCATTAATTAAATAAATTACTGATAATTTATTTAATTAATATCTTTTATCCTTGATCATCCACTCAACCTTTATTTAATTATGTCAGAATAAATTCCACCTGCAGGGTTTCACATAATTAAATCTTTTTGAGCTTTCAAGGGGACATCATTAACCCGAATATTATCAGGACATGGATTCCTTCAATAAATAATATCCATCATGTATATAATTCCATCACCCATAATATAATGATATAATTCAAAAGAATTATTTCATATATAAATCAAAGCATGTAAATAATATACACGTGTCAATTACTATTTCCGGATTAAGAACCTAAGCATTAATAATAACATAGAATCTTAGTTCTCCTTCTTAATCAGTATTAAGGGAACAATTCTAAATTTGATCATGTTCAATATACACAAAGTATACTAGTATTATTTATTAGTCAATATAAACTAATCTAAATAATACTACAGTCATACCAGTGGATTGTCCAACACCACATGTGCTGTGAACCTTATTATATTATATAACCGTATTTAACAATCTAATATTTTGTATCACATTTGATACTAGATTGTTCACAATATATAATATTAGACAACATGTAAACATTCAAATGATTCTCAAATAATCTGGCCAGAAATAAATGTACATACTTCAAATAAATATTTTCAGTATACACTAACAATCTCCCACTTATACTCAAAATATTCTATGTGTACATCAGTGTTTATTTAATCCACTATTACATAAAAATCTATGTGTCCATCCATCTGACTCCTATCGCTTCCAAATGCTTGTCAAAAACCTTGGTTGGCAAGCTCTTTGTGAAAGGATCTGCTCGGTTGTCTTCTGATGATATGTGAGCCACAACTATATCCCCTCGCTTTACGATTCCTCGTATGAGATGATACTTACGTTCAATATGTTTAGTTGCTTTGTGGTCTCGCGGTTCCTTTGAATTTGCCACAGCACCAGTGTTATCACAATACACCGTCAAGCTCCTAGGCAAATTAGGTACCACATCTAAGTCCAAAAGGAAGTTCCTGAACCATACAGCCTCCTTGGCAGCTTCAGAGGCCGCCACGTACTCGGCCTCCATGGTGGAGTCTGCAATGCATTTCTGCTTTACACTCCTCCATATAACGGCTCCACCTCCCAAAGTAAAAACATATCCCGAGGTTGATTTTTTCTTATCCCTATCTGATTGGAAATCTGAATCAGTATATCCCAAAGGAAATAGATCTGAGGCCTTGTAAATTAACATATACTCCTTAGTCCTTCTCAGGTACTTGAGTATAGTTTTTACTGCACTCCAATGTTCCTGACCTGGGTTCGACTGATATCTACTAACCATGCCTACAACAAAGAAGATGTCAGGCCTCGTACATAACATAGCATACATTAAGCTTCCACATGCTGAAGCATAAGGAACTGCTTTCATGCTCTCTATATCCTTAGGTGTCGAAGAACACTGCTTCTTAGATAGAGCAACTCCATGCTTAAAAGGTAAAAAACCTTTCTTGGAGTTCTGCATGTTAAAACGAGCTAATACTTCATCAATGTAGGGCTCTTGAGATAAAGCCAACATCCTTTTCTTGCGATTCCTTATAACTTTGATCCCAAGGATGTATGTCGCTTCACCTAAGTCCTTCATGTCAAATTGTTTGAACAACCATGCATTTACTGATGACAACATCTCAACATTGTTTCCAATGAGTAAAATATCATCTACATATAGTACTAGAAAAACCACTGCATTACCTTCACTTCTCTTATACACGCACGATTCGCTTGGACTTTGATCAAATCCATATGACTGGACTGCCTGATCAAAACGAATATTCCAGTCTCTAGAAGCTTGTTTAAGTCCATAAATAGAGCTCTTAAGCTTACATACCAGATGTTCTTGGCCTTCCTTAATGAATCCTTTTGGTTGCTGCATATAGATGGTTTCTTCAAGACTTCCATTAAGAAAAGCCGCCTTTTGCCAAAGATATGCATCTTTGTCTTGTGCTGCCTCTTCGTATGTACGGGGATCATCATCATGTTCACCAGAGACCAAGTCTGAAGACTCACCCAAAAACATGAATCTATCAGGCTGTTGAACAACCCTCCCACTACGATGAGGCACTGGTGCGGTATTAGTGACAGGTTGTACATTATGTTGTGGTTGTTCTACTTGTACTACAGCTTCATGGGTATTATTTGTCCCTCCCACTAGTTTCTCTAAAACGACACTACTCATGGGTTTGTGATTCATTATATATTCCTCCTCTAAGAATCTTGCATTGGTGCTAACAATGACATCCCGATTCTTCGGACTATAAAATAAATATCCTTTCGTTCCCATGGGGTAGCCTACAAACAACCTTACTTCTGTACAAGATTCTAACTTAGTCGCGTTCTTGTTCAGCACATGTGCTGGACAACCCCATATTCGAATATGTCTTAGACTCGGTTTATCCCCGGTCCACAATTCTAAGGGGGTTTTAGGAACCGACTTAGAAGGTACTAAGTTCAGAAGATAAGCTGTTGTCTTTAAGGCATGTCCCCAAAACGACTTGGGTAAATCCGAATAACTCATCATCGATCTAACACTCTCTAAAAGAGTCCGGTTCCTTCTCTCTGCTACACCGTTCTGCTGGGGTGTGCCTGGTGCAGTTAACTGGGATTCTATCCCATTTTCTGATAAATATTCCCTAAATTCTCCAAGCAAGTATTCGCCACCACGATCTGATCGTAGTGACTTGATACTTTTATTAAGTCGCTTCTCCATTTTAGCTTTGTACTCTTTCAACTTATCAAAGCACTCAGACTTACGGTGCAACAAATAAATGTACCCATATCTAGAATAATCATCAATGAAAGTGACGAAATATTCATAACCACCTCTTGCTTGGATATTCATGGGTCCACATAAATCAGAGTGAACCAATTCTAACAGTTGTTTGGCTCTATTTCCTTTTGCCTTGAAAGGCCTATTAGTCATTTTACCTTCCAAGCAGGATTCACAAACTGGAAATGGCTCCACTGCCAATGAGCTTAAAGGCCCGTCTACTACCAGTCTTTGAATCCTCCTCAAGTTAATATGACCTAATCTCAAGTGCCAAAGATATGTTTGTTCAAACTAGAAGGTTCCTTTCTTTTAGTAGAGTTAGAAGATGTGTTGTTCAATTCCCTAAATTGCAGTTGCAGTGCAGGTTGACTAGGATTAATTATATACAAATTGTCTTGCAATGTACCAGAACATATAATTCGTTTATTCATCATAATAGAAACATTACGATCCAAACAAACATTATAACCATCCAAAGCAAGTTTAGAAACCGAAATTAAATTACTTCTAAAAGAAGGTACATAAAGATAATTGTTCAAAACCAAAATCCTATCAGAACCAAAAGATAAATGAATAACTCCTACTGTAACTACTGCTACTTTCGTAGCATCTCCCATGAACACGTATATCTCACCATCTCTAAGCATTCTGGATAGTTGGAACCCCTGCATAGAATTACAAACATGATCAGTGGCTCATGTATCTACACACCAAGTGCTCGTAGATATAGCCGCTATAAATGTTTCTGTAACTAGAGAAAGAGACATACCAGTATTATTTATCTTCTTAGGAAGAGGACAATCCTGTTTCCAGTGACCTGACTGTTTGCATCTGAAGCACTTTCCCTTAGGCTTATTCACACCACCCTGAACTCCCACTGCCTTCACAGCTTTCTGTGTCTGAGCCTTTTTCTTCTTCTTAATACCTTTCGGTTTAGAGGAAGAACCTTTCTCAGCCACATTCACTTGAACACTCTGCCGAAATAATCCTTCAGCTGCCTGAAGTTCTGTCAGCAGTTCCGTGAGACTATACTGCCTCTTGTTCATGTTGTAATTCAAGCGGAACTGCTCAAAACTCTTGGACAAGCTCATAAGGATAATGTCAATCTGGGTTTCCCCGTCAAGTTCAGCACCAAGGATCTCTATCTCATTCAGATGCGACATCATCTTGAGAACATGATCCCTTACAGGTTTGCCTTCATCCATCTGCGTGTTCATTAAAGCCTTCATGGCTACTTGCCTAGCAGCCCTATTCTGATTTCCAAAAAGTTCCTTGAGATTAAAGAGCATATCCGAAGCAGTGGCCATAGACTGATGCTGATGCTGCAAAACACCCGACATTGCTGCCAGAATGTAACATCGCGACATCTCATCAGCCTTAATCCACTGTTTATAATACTCTTTCTCATCTTCAGGAGCATCAAGAGCAGGCTATTCAGGCTTGGGTTCATAAGTGCAAAACTTGTACTCATCAGCAGTCAACACAATGTCCAAATTTCGTTTCCATTCAATATAGTTAGGTCCGGTAAGTTTGTTATTCTTAAGTATGGTGAATAGTGGATTAAAGCCCATTTTATCCTGAGAATCATGCATAAAAACATCACATAAATAAGGGTGCATTAATTATTAAGATCTATTGATTCCTCTAACAATTATTAAAATTTAATGCACTAACATATAAACACCATAAGCTTCTGGTACGCCACGATGTGTGACATGTATACCACCTAATTTTGTTTAAATGTTACTTCGGTCCTATTACTAAACAATATGCCACGTTGGGGTGGACTATATTATTTTTCATAGCTAAGTGTATACCATCATCAAATCTTAAATTATTCGAAATCTATGGAACTTGGTACGCCACGATGGGTGGCGTGTATACCTTGCAATATTCGTAATTTTGCCTTGAATAGAATACTTCAATTCAATATTCATCAATGGTTTGATTTCCAGGTAGTGGATGAGTCACATCGGTCTCGCTTAAAACCCGCAGCCTTACAAGTTCGATGAACCGTTTTTGACAAAATCGCCCCAAATCAGAAATAAAGAAAATCCGTATTTATTCCTTTCAAAATTTATTAATTTAAGAAGTTTATTCTAGTAATTTCTATAACATTCTAGACACCATAAATTACATATCACGATGGGTGACGTATATATAATTTATATTCGTCTTTATGTTAAATTACCTACAACCAATAATGGAGACCATGGGATTTAATTTCATATTAATTCCCTCTCCCACTTAGATTTTTTTTATTAAAATTGAGGAATTTTAAAATTAAATGGGGCCCTATGTTGTTATAATTATGTCTAATCATGCATTCAAAATACACACATAGTTTTAGCAACATATAACCTTTAATTAAAGAAATAAATAAAATTTATGTCCATGTCGTCCTAATTAAGTTAAACATGCAATTTTAAAAGAATTACACACATAATTAACGACACACATAATCAATAAATTAAAGCAATAATTAAAATTTAATGGAAAAAATTAAATAAATTTTCCACTATTATGGCCCTTGAAAAAAAAAATCCAGCTCTAAAAAAAAATCTGCCCCAAGCGCGCCCCGACGCCCCCAGCAGCTCCAGCAGCCCGAGCAGTCCCAGCTGCCGCCGCAGCCCCAGCAGTCCCAGCTGCCGCAACGGCCGCAGCGCGCGCGCCTGTTGCTTTTCTGTGAGTTTTGTTTTGATTTTGTTCGATCCAAACATCAACAACAGCCCCTTGTAATCGCACAGCGGAACAAAAAACTACCGGAATTGATTTCCGATCGCACATAACTATTACAAAATACCCGGAACAATTAGAAAAAAAATAGATCTAATACAAAACTAATTTTGTAAAATCTATTCTAACACGATCAACCCTCGTGTAAATTACAACCACAATTAAACCACATGGAAACCAAAACAAAAATTAACCACGATTAAACCACGTGGGATCCAAACACATAATTAAAATATACATGACCATAATAGTGGATTAACAACCTGCATCAAAACCAATACAAGCAAAACACTATATACACGCATATATAATTACGACATGGACATTATATCATAAAACGTAGAACCCATTACCAGGCTCTTGATATCAATTGTTGGGAACCACGGACTTAGGGTGTTACTACGTTTTACGATAAAGATTACGAAAAGAGGATTACCTTGTTAATGGTTGATTCCACGCTCTTCTATTGTATTCCCAAATTCTCTTGAGCGAAGTGTGACCTCCGTCTTCTCAATTTATCCTCTCTTCTTGCTCCTTGGTGGCTACAATATGTTTTCACACAATTCCAAGCAAGAAGAGAATAAGAATATATATAGGCTACAATAGGGACCATGGATAATTAGGTTGGGCCTTCTAATTACATCTTGAGCCTAGCCCAATGTAATTAAATATTAATTCAATCCACTAAAGAATTAATATTTGCACTACCTTTCCTAATACCGTAATTTAATTAATTCGGTTCCAATATTATTTGCTTATTAAATTTCCCCATGTTTAAAATATCATATGTCCATTAATTAAATAAATTACTGATAATTTATTTAATTAATATCTTTTATCCTTGATCATCCACTCAACCTTTATTTAATTATGCCAGAATAAATTCCACCTGCAGGGTTTCACATAATTAAATCTTTTTGAGCTTTCAAGGGGACATCATTAACCCGAATATTATCAGGACATGGATTCCTTCAATAAATAATATCCACCATGTATATAATTCCATCGCCCAAAATATAATGATATAATTCAAAAGAATTATTTCATATATAAATCAAAACATGTAAATAATATACACGTGTCAATTACTATTTCCGGATTAAGAACCTAAGCATTAATAATAACATAGAATCTTAGTTCTCTTTCTTAATCAGTATTAAGGGAACAGTTCTAAATTTGATCATGTTCAATATACACAAAGTATACTAGTATTATTTATTAGTCAATATAAACTAATCTAAATAATACTACAGTCATACCAGTGGATTGTCCAACACCACATGTGCTGTGAACCTTATTATATTATATAACCGTATTTAACAATCTAATATTCTGTATCCCATTTGATACTAGATTGTTCACAATATATAATATTAGACAACATGTAAACATTCAAATGATTCTCAAATAAACTGGCCAGAAATAAATCTACATACCTCAAATAAATATTTTCAGTATACACTAACAACATCCCCCTGAAAATGTTCTAAATTACTTATAAACTACTCCCTCCGTCCCTAAAAACTTTTCTTATTTGTGTTGAAAATGTTTGTTAATGCACATTTTTTATTATTAATATATTTAATTACGTATTAATATTAAATATAAAAATTTTATTGTATTAAAATACTTAGAAATGCGAATTCAACAAGATCACTCATGACTATATTTGATCTTATAGATAAAACGTAAATTAATAGTCAATCGCTTACCATGAATAGTGTCAGAAGTCAAAATAAAAACGTATAACGACACGGAGGGAGTACATTATAACCTGTGCTTTGCATATTGATATCTCAAAAATTATATAATAAAAATAAATAAATTATATAATTAAAATTGAATAATATGATTCTGAAAGATTAAGTTATCTATATAATAAGTGTGTTGCATTTATATATTATGATAAATTTATTTAAAAACTACTTTCGTTATATATGTTATATATATTTTATGAGATCATTTCTATAAATAAATCTGCCAAAATTTAAAGTTTACTTCAATTTTTTATTAAAAATTTATCATAAGTAACACAATTCATATTTAAAGTTATATTGTAAAGTTTCTATAATTAAAATGGGTCATAATAATTACATGGATCTTTTATAAACCTAATATGAATACCAAACCTAAAATGGATAGTCCGTTGGGTCAAATTAAAGTTAAAAATTAAATCCGCCGGGTTATCCAGCAATTTATCAATATATTCTTAATGTTTACTAGCACTAGGATTTACAAATTACTTTAAATACCCTTCATTATTTTACTCTGCTAAATCATTTGCTTACCCTTTTTGGTCATGAAAAATTCAGCTGGATTATCCATAATAATCATATTGACCCAATTGCAACCCATGGGTTCGACCGATTTCAATGTGGCGGTACAAAAAATATTATACTTAATCGGATACTCCGTCCACTATCCATGGGTTCTCGGTAACCCAACTTACTATCCAACAGATTTGACGTGCAACCAACATGGTAACTACCATGACAAGAAAGTTGATAACAGTAATGGCACCTTATTCTTCAAACAAATAAGAAATGTAGCATCAATCTTGCTGATCACAATTATTCTCTACTTTTATAAAATAAAATTTACCAGTCAATCATTTAATATGTTTGATCTTTTTAACATTAATTTTATATCCTTAAAAACTAATATCCTCAGCACACTACTCCATATATATTACGTTTAACATTTTTATTGAGATTTAATATCCTCAACAATAATTTGGTAGCGATTAATATATTACATAAATTAATAAGAGTAAATAGTCATATAAATTATTTATTAGCAAATTACACCCTACAGAAATATAGATATAGTTCTAATTGATTTTTTTTATCATTTACAAAATCAATAATCCAAATAATATCATACATGTCCATAATTCATGCTATAATTGATTCTTTTATGTTTAGAAAATCACTAATTTATTATTTGAATCATGGAAACAAATATTAAGTGTTGATTTGTCTATACATGCATCAATTCCTCCCACTAATTATGTCTCAATCACATATATAAACCATGTTCATCCTTTCACACAAAATCACATCTTCCTACTAACAGTTAGCAACCACTACACAAACGTAATAATACTCAACTATTTCTGATTTTATATTTTCTCATGGTTTTTTATGTATCTATCATGTAGTTAAAAGTTGAATTGATTCGAACTAATTTGCTGAATATACTATTTTTCAGATATTTAACAACAATGTTCGATCAATTATCTTTTCTCGACCTCTCTAGAACCACCTGAAAAATTAAAATAAGAGTAACTCGAATGTGGCCTTCGATTCCAAACTCTTCTACCGCAAGCGATGCCATCAAGGGATAACCTCATTTTGCAGGTTGATAGTGTAAAATCTATATTTTTTAAACTTATAATAGTTACATAAAGTTATATCTAAATATCAATTTGTTTATAAAATATTTTATATGTTTAACCACTTCTTCACCATTGTTTGTTTATGTAGGATTGTCATGTACATGCTTACATATATCCATATTACTGGAAAATGCATTCTGATAAGATAGTGGAGGGTGGCGTATACGTGTTTTCTAATTTTTACACCAAAAAAGATCTTGGAACACTAAACCTATTTTTTCTAGGTTAATAATAAATTTCTCACATACAACAACTGTAATTCATGTTGGTGATGATGTTATGATATCTACCCACAAATTTGAATTTGTGGATCTGAGTGAATTATTTGTTGTTGCAGAAGCAAACAGTGGTGCATAATTTCCAGAATTTGCAACAGGTTTTGAGGACATAATCCTTTTTTTAAATTTTCAAGTAATTTTTTTCCACGCAAAGTGTCTAACGTCAAGATTGATTGTAGATGTTATGAGAGTATTAGAGAATTTTGAGGAGCTTACCAAGATTGGTACTAAGTTTGGTCAAAGGGACATTGCCCATTTTTGGATTACTGATGGAAGGTATTAATTTTCTTGATTCTTTCTGATTATTTTTTGAGTACATATATTTAATATTACATTCCATATTGTATGTTTACTATTACTTCATCTATTATTTTATTCTAGGCATTCCTCCAGAGTTACCGTGTGGGGTAATCTTGCAATTGCAATTGATGCACGTTATAAAGAGATTCCAAAAGAAGAGCGAGTGATTATCATATTGACCACTACCAAACTTAAGATTTTTCATAGTTAGTTAATTTTTAATGAACTAACCTCCTTATTAATAAAATTATCAACTATATTGCAGCAATGAAGCTTAATTTTCAAATTTTCTTGGTTGCAACCTCTGTTCAATTTAGCATTATACCTGCTTCCAAAATTTATCTAAATTTGTACCATGATGCCATTTTTAAGATGAGACAAAGGTTTAAATTGCTGACACATTTGAGTAATTATGGCTCTTTAGTATGTATTTATTCTCAATACCAAAATTATTACATGTACTTCATTTCTCGAATTACACTCCGTGAAGAAGGTTACGTTCCTTCGAGGAAAGCTATATCATCATCAACTCAATCCGAAGGGTCAATTTATCATATTATTCATACTATCACGCTAAAAGAACTTAGTGAGAAAACTGCAACTGATTTTTTGAAGGTATTAATTATTTGTTTGCTTTACACAGTTTTACTAACTATATATGTATAGAAATTTGAGTTTATTTTTTTTCTACTGCCTCTAAACAATTTTATTCATCATATGTTAATCATTTTTTAGATGATTTTCCAATACAAAGTGAAAGTTAATAATGTGGAGGAGAGTGCCGGCTGATGGTACCGTAGCTGCAGCAAGATGGATTGCTCCGGAGAAGTCACAAAACTGGAAGGAAAATATAAATGCTCCACATGCAATCAAAACAATCATGTTCCGCAAAAAAGGTTGTATAATTGTAAACTAAACCAGTTTACAGTTATATAAGACTTCAAAAAATCACATAAGTTCTGAATCATTTTTTTAATGTTTAGGTTCAAGATTTTTCTACTCGTAGAATACTCTACAGAAGCGTTTAATTTCGTCCTCTATGATCGTGCTGCAAAACGACTGGTGGGTAAAGCAGTAACAAAACTTAGTGCCGAAGGTTTCGAGGTGTGCCAATTTGTTATTATGGTATCTTTGTTTTAAATTCAGCTTTTAATTTCTATTTTATAATAAATTTATTTGTCAGAATCAATTATTTTTTAGGATTCAAAAACATATCATCCGCATATTAAGGGTATTGCAGGGAAAAAGATTACACTCTGAATTCAGCTAAATGATGATAACATCATCGTCAATAGTTCAATTTACTATGCAATTGATGCTTATGATACTAATGACTCCACATCTTCCATGTCTGCAAATAACGTGGCCTATGAAATTTCAAACTCAGTAAATGTAAGTCTTATTGTAATGCTCAAATTTCATCATATGATACTTAAACTATTTATTTTTTGTATCTCATATCATTCACAATTGATGATTCAGTGTCTATATTTTTTTACAGTATGATGTGGTAGAAATTACGGACCATGGACATACTCCAGGATCCGCTAGGTCTACCAGCAAGAAAATAAAATTGGTAAGCAGTTGATTATTATTTTACCAGATATAAAAGTGATAAACTTGACACTTTTATGATATATAGTTAAGTGATAAAACTGAATTCTAATTACACCCATTTGTTTCTTTTTTAGGAGAGGAAGATGCCCATTTTTGCCTGGATCTTTGTTCATAATGTATAGGGTGATCTTGGCATTTCCAGTTTTTTGTCATTTGAGTCGTACCAATCCATTTTTATTATTATTGCCAAGACACTTTTAAGTGTAAAGTTTCCATATTTTGTATTTATGCTTTAAAATAAAATCAAGAGATTCGACAAATTTAATGACTATTAGTGTAATGACTCTTTTATTTCAGGGGTTTTGTATGGTCGGAGTGTCAAAGTTTATACATATTATATTTAATGGTTACCGCGTAAAAAATTTTAACTAAGGATTTATCCCATAGGACAGACTCTTATAAGTTATAACCATATGTACTTTAACTTTGGATGTCTCACTTTGGGAATATTAGTCATACGAGTTCACTCATCTATCAACGTAATTATCAAATTTGATATAAATTAATGATCTAATATGATGATCAAGTTATAGTTTTAATCTATATATTTGATGATCTTAATATAACCATAATAAAGTAAGTGTCTACTTAGATACTACTGGAAATATGTGTAATTAACATCAAAGAATAGATTTTGGATATTCTACTGGAACACATACTGTACTATTAGATTACTAAAAATTGATAAAAACAAAACTCTACTACAGTAATAGCAAAGGAGACAGCAACCAGGAGGAGCTAATTTATTCCAACACCAACTTAACCAAAACAAAATATTGTACAATTTTGTGCATCAACCATATACTACAAAAGCCAAAACTTTAAGATCAGATTAAAATAAGTGCTCATGGTTGGTACGATTCTGTAAGTTAACGAACACTGAAACACTGCAAATAAGTTAAGAACTAACAACAAGTGATTTCTACACATGAGTAAACTCTTTTTCTTTTCTTTTTTAAGAATATTAAGATCTCTTTCATTTACAAAATTTGTGGAGCACTTAATACACTTCAAATAAAACTATGACAGTCGAAATAAGAAAGTTATCCTATAATTTGACATCTTACAAGAAGGTTCTTCGGAAAAGTCATTAGCTCAACATTAGTCTATTTACCTGATGGTTGTCCGTTGACGAACAATTGCAAAGTATGGCCAACTGACATAATAATAAGAATATGATCTTTTCCATACTTGAGGAACCATCCATTCGATGTTATATTCACGATGGAGAGAACATAGTAAGATCATACTTAATATTAATAGATGATAATACTTACTCTGTAAGGTACCACAAATAATCTGAGGAAACTATGGTGAGATTTAATTGCTCATACAACCCCCCATTTTTCTACAGTATCACCATCATCAACAGTGGGAGCTTCTTCGGTGAAAGATTGTGATTGGAAACCTGCACTAACATGGAGCATATTCATATGAGCACCGTGGAAACTTAACTATAAATATTATTATTTGGGGTGATGTTAGCTTAAGGATTGCTAAACAATATTTATATGTTTTGGTTTTGAACCTTTAAATATAAAGACAAACGACTGAAATCATTTTCCATAATGTCTGTCATTACAAATCATAAATGATGCTGACATAGTTAACATTTAAACAAAAGGAATATCGGCTTGGATTGTTTCTCAGATACATATAATCGAATAAATCTAACCATGATTATTTTTATTTTAATTATTATAGGAAGTACAATCAAACTAATCATCTGACCATGTGGAATATGATAGATTTCTGGAGTGGATACATGGACCTTGGTCCACCATCCAAAATTTGCCCTCAACAATGAATCATGTACCTTATCAATTTGTCGACACCTTTATAGAATTACAAACAACTATTATTTAAGTAATCTACATTTGTATATCACTTCTCCAATTATAGAGTTCTTATTAATCTATCTACCATTTACTGCATAAATAGAAAAATTGTTCAAAGATGCTGGGAAGATCCTCAAGAATTTCACCATTATTATTTTCATGATGCCAGTTTCTTACATGAATTAGAGAACAAGCTAATTACGTTATATCTTGGTTACAACCAAGCTCAGCAGCGAGAGAAGCATGAGAAGTTGTTTACAAGTTTAAATGAAGACCAACTTCAGGAATAAACTTCTATGCTCAACAGTGTCGCAAATAATGTTGGTGGCGTATTTTTTGTATATGTTTCAAGTGGATGTGGGAAGACATTTATATGAAAAATACTCGGTTGCAGACTACGTAGTTTAGGCAGTATTGTGATTCACGTGTCCTACTCTGGAATTGCAGTTACGTTTCTTCCAGCAGGCAGAACCGCTCATTGCAGATTTCACATGCCGCTAAAACTTGACCAGTGCTTGGTTGCAGGTATTAAACATGGCTTAAAGATTGGAGAGTTAATTAACAAACTAAGAAGTAATGAAGAATAGAAAGAATGATGCATAGGATAAATATGGGGGAAATAGTTGACAAGTCATAGTGATAATATGATGCGGTTTAGCAGTCTGAAATCTTGGAAAAAATGCAGTTTAACAGTTAACAAAATTGCATAAGGACAAATGTACATTGCTTTTAAAAACTATAAGGAGGACTAATGACAAATATTCATAATCAAAATAGTAAACTGCAACCAAGTAGTAGCAAATCAAGCCAAAATGGTAAAAAAAATAGAGCATAAACAAGGATCACCAAATACTACTCAACAACTAATATATCAAAAGTTACTTCATCTGCCAACAAACTAAGAACAACTACATCGTTAACTTTCAGTCTGTTTTCCCGCACAAATTTGTTCCAGCCGGCCGAGAAATTTCTCTTTCCATTAGTCACGTTAATTTCAATGTTCCAAATTTGCCCAAATCTTCTACGATAGGATGTAGGGTCCCATCAATGTACTGCAAAATTATTGTTTCCAATTCATAATTTTGGGTATTTAAGAATCTTCCACTACTGTCCACACTAAAAAAAATAAATTAAAAACTTACCAATCCGTTACAGTGTGTACCCACATGAGATTTCATAAGAGTAAATGCAACTTCTCTAACAATGTTTTCGGCCATTTCCTCAAGTCCAACTTCGATATTGTCGTCTCTATCACTATTATCAATAATATCAAGATTGTCTATGTGATTATATTCGGTCTCACTGTTATGACCATCTTTATTATCACTAATTTGGACAATTATATCATTATTTAATTCTTCTCTTCCTTCTGATATAATTTTTGTGTAATCTATGTCATCCATATCTGAAAATATAATAATAAGATACATTATGCTTCATTATATTATTATAATGACATATTAAATTGTGTAAAAACTTATTAAGTACTTAAATATTCTTCTTTTCACATATTTTTCATAAACAAATGTTCAGGTTTAATATTAGGTCTCGAAGATATTAAATCATATTCCACCTCCATCCCATCGCTTCTGCAAATTTTTATCATGGCTTCATGATTTCCATCAATCGTGATTAAAAAGGTATCACGTCTTTGTAGACTATATTGCTTGAAGATTTTTCCCAATTTTCCCATACCATGTGTCTTCTTTATACGATACTGAAAAAATAGTATCTCCGCAACGTACTGTATTCACGTTGGAAAATATATGATCATAAAATAAATAAACCATCATTGGTGGAATATGGCAGGTAACAATAGTTTAGAAGATATTGTAGTGCATATTTTTTTAAACGGTAAACTAAAAAATTAATGTTTGCACCGAGTCAGCTTACAATTTATTTGTAATGCCACGTATGCAAGTGCATTACATGTAAAAAAGATGCAATCCTATCTTCGGTTCCTGTTCAAAAGATATATACTTAGAAAGAATCATAGATGTAACATTAATCATCTATTCTCATATAATAAATATTATTATTATTAATAAAACACAAAAAGGTCAAACATTACCTAATGACATTTCACGTGGTCGAATATCATCACTTTTGAACAGACAAACAAGAACCAGGTGTTCGTCCAATGAAATAAGTGAATCGAACACGAGAATATCAAATATTTCCACTCCACTATCCATCACGAATTGTTTCCATCCATTACCAAAATAATAATCATTGTGAAATTTTTTAATTTTAACTTCCAAGGTTTTATACAAAAAACACAATTGTATTGTGTCCCCGTCTTTCCATTGTCCATATAATTCTGACATTTTTTCGGAAGTAGCTGTATCGTTAAAATAATTAAAAAATTAAACATTTATAACATAAAAAAATATAAGAAAATATTTATCTATCAACCGACCATTTTACTTATCCATGGGCCAATATCAGATGGGCGGATGTTATATTCGTAAAAACTTAATTCCATTCCAAGTACGCTAAAAAAATACCGTATCCTCGCTTTCTCATCCTCCAAATCATCCAAACCGAGAATGAACACTTTTTCTTTTATATTATTAGGTATATATACACAATTTTGTGAATCACAACCAGAATAATCTATTGTCAGATCAGATGAATTATATATCTCAATAAAGAAATTTCCACCTCCATTATAATCCAACAATGTCGTATACATTTGTCGGACATTATGGTTTTTCATAAAAATTTCAAATCCAAGTAATTTTTTATTATCACTATCATAAAATCCTTCCCAATTAATTCCTCCTTTGCAAATAAGAAAGATTTGTCGAGGAAGTTTGGCACCAAATTCCATGGCGAATGGTTTTGTTACTCTCTGTCATCAATATATACACAAACAATCAATTTCACATTTATATTAATTGCCAACGACTCTATATTGAGTATTGTATTACATACCAATGAACCAAAAGAGTTATGCTCACAAATTCTGACTAAGAAGTTTTTCCTCTTAGCTTTAAGTCCTTTTTCTGTGCCTGAGAAGAGACTTTGCAAAATTTGATAATATTGAAATCATTACGTAATTTTCATGAAAAATTATAATAACTAAATTTTTCAAAAAATATGTCAGAACTGGCCTAACTTTTTATTCATCAAAACATCAACTTGGAGTATAATGTAGAGATTAAATATCATAAGCAATGTATAGATTATAAATAATAAAATTATTTGACATTACTTAGCAAAAGATTGTTATGTAAATCATATTAAATTACAAATAATAATACACAAAACAATATATTATAACTCTTTAAAAGTGGTGATGTAAGATATATGTGTTTTTGTACTTTCAAACTAAGTACAAACTAACCTTCATCATTTTTGCACGAGAGAGATGGTACAGTGCTAAATTGTGACTTGCAACAAGAGCCGATACGATGATATTTTATATTAATAGAATCTATAATCTAAGATCATTTTACAATACATCTTGGTTTTTGTAGGATTTTTTTACATTGTATCTCTCGAATTTATGCAGCTTACTTAATTGTTGCAATGGTTTTCAATCTAATTAAATGAATATCTTTATGAAGATTTGACCAAGATCGATATATATATATATATATATATATATATATATATATATATATATATATTTGTGTGTGTGTGTGTGTTTAACATATTGGACAGTTTTAGGTAAAATAAGACAACTAATATATTTATGAACAATACATTTTTAATATATTTACTTAAATATTTATATGATATTGTAGAATCACTAGAAAAACTTCATGAAAATTTGTAATGAATCAATCGATAACTTTTCAAATTAAAAAAAAAGATCTTGAATAACAAAATTTGTAATTTACATGCTTCCTTGAAAACATGTGTTTGTTTCCAAAGTTAAATTAAAAAAAAATTAAAATTGATAAACTGATTTTCCGGATACGCTTTTATTTTTAAAATATTTTTACTCGAATTCTCAATAATTATTTGTATAATTTATCAGCAATTTAAAATTAAAGAAATAATTGTTTTAGCTTCTTTCCTTAATTGCTTATCAACTTTTCCTTAATTTTGAATCCATATCTATCAATCATAAATCATTACAATTTCATATTTTCATATCAATCAAATAATGTAGTGAAAAAATAATTTGACCAAGCATTAGAAACTCCTGTAATTGTGATTTTGTACAAGGTCATCTTTAAGAGACATAATGTTAATATTATTACTTTTAGGTTCATATTTTTCACATAATAATTTATAACTTATTAACAATCATTGCACTTTTATATTTTTAAAAGGCTCAATAGAAATAACCAATTTTCCTGCATCAAAGATATATCTTAATCATGATTTGGAGGTGGTAATAATAATGAGAGAAATGTGTTTTTATTATAAGTTATGTTATATTAATATTAAATATTAAATATATTAACTTAATTTATTTTTTTAGTTTCAAATTAAAATTATATTGTTTATACATTTTTTTGTTAATATCTTATCATGTTTTTTGTTTCAGTCAAGGGATGGACCGCTTTTTTGCCGAGTGAAATTATTAGTCATCATCAAAGATCTTAAGGATTTAAAATTGGCAATATATTCGATAAAATATTAAGACCAGAGTATTTTCAAATGCGCAGTGGTATTGGATATTGGATCTTTTAACCGGTTCATTAAATATTTGTGGTGGGAATTCATAAAACATTATAAATTTTATTTATATTTATTAGCAATTTATCAATTTTATGTCTTTCAATTATTATACAGTATTGCACGCATAATTTGTTTTAGTGATGTAATTTCACTAACATAATTAATTTTAATTTTTTTTTAACAAATTTAAAGTTTACTTTATGTACATTTTTATAATAGTAAATAATTAAATATAATAATGTGTTTTAACATACTAATTCAAGTATCATCCACCTATACTAATCTTTACATTTTTTTAACAATACAAAGGTACGATGAATTTTGCGATATTGCACTAAATTTTTTTAAAATAAATTTTGTATATTGCAAGAAATTTACGTGTGCGAAGTACAGGCTATATTACTAGTAATATATAGATATAATTAATAATTAGATTTAGGTTATTACGAGAGAATACAACTTCAACAACACTCTATGCTCCTTATTATTATTATTATTATTATTATTATTATTATTATTATTATTTATGTTATTATATTAAAGACGAAACATTAAAAATTTAGTTGTTGGTCTTTAGTCACTCAATCTAGAGCCGTCAGATCAAACTGATGAGAACCGTTATATATAATCTTAAAAATTATTATACAAGAAGTATAAAGTGCGAATTCTACGAGCAATATATTAAAATTATAATTTACAATATATAATGATAAAAATAACTGTGGTGCATTGTAAAATTATTATACTAGTGATATAAGGTTCAAATCTCAACAGTAATATACTAAAATTATATTTTACGATATATAATTATAAAAATAACCGTGTATCGCACGGGTTATATATTAGTATACTATTAAATTTAAAAAGGCAAATAGGAAAGAAAGTAGAAGGAGGATTATAAATGGATGAAACTGGATATTTTATTCATAAAAATAAAATAAGAGGTGAGATAATATTTCTTAAAAATAAGGGAAAAACGAGCATGTCAAATTTTTAAGTAGCCAATAGCTATTCTCTTGGATTGATAATCATGTTAAATTTATGATATTTTAAATTTAAAAATTTATTTAGCTAGTGACTTGATGCTCCAACTGATGTCAACATTTTAAGATATGGTGCAATACAGAGTATTATAAACAAAGGTTTGGCACGGGGACATGGGTCAAGTTACTGCATTATTTACGGCAGTCAGATTTTGATTCTTAATATATTTAAATTTCTATAAATTAATATAATTGGACCAACAAATTCTATTAATTTCGAAAGACATTAATTCATTGATAAATTACAAATTATTATTTTGTAGAGAGTTATTGATATCAAAGAAAGTTTACATATTTATATAGGAAAATTGTATTAATTTATGAAAAATACTTAATTCATTGTATATCACCTTAAAACGACTATTATTAATATTATTCTACTAGATTATGCGGCTGGACATGACACATATTAAAAAATTCAGAGTTTATAAATGGTTGTCAGCAATATTTTTTGAAAGTAATGTGAAAGATATGTTCGAAGATACATAATTAAGCATTAAACACATTAAAATATTTAGTTTAGTATGAAAATTACACGCCCAAACTTTAGGATGTAATAAAAAAGGTTATTAATATATTTAATGTAGGTTCAAAAATTTAAAAAATAGCAAATAATTTTAAAACTATATTTAATACAAATGTTATATATATATATTATAAATATATATATATAGTGGATTTTAAAAAAGTATTATCGTATTATTTTATCGAAATTGATCATTTTTTAAACTACCTCAAATCCAGATAAAAGAAAATTATTAAATTAGAGAGGTTATTAATTTTAAGGAGTATTACATAAGTTTTATTATATGTGTATATGTGTAATTAATTAGGAAAAAAGGTATACAAGTTAAGTTTAAGATAAACAAAATTTTTAAAATTGTGAATCAGTGGGACCGAGGTGATTTTCAAGATACTAAGCGGAAGAGTTTTATGAGTTAGAAGATTGTGTTCTGTATGCATGTCTAGTTAAAATATAAAAATTAATCAAGACAATAGTTTAAGTTTTATTCAAAATAATTAATTTAATTCGTTAGTCAAAATAGCTAATTAATTCGATAACATATTATTTTATTACTAGAAGATATGCACGTATAATTGTTTAAATATTTAAATAGCAAATTAAAAATTAAGTGGAGTTGTACTTTAATCGAAAAAGTTTTTATAATTTTACCTTTTTCTCGTCATATTCCTAATAATTGAAAATTATTGCACAAATCTTTCATTATTTTTTTGTTGCTAACAAAACTTTCATTTTTTGAATAAACATTCCATTCCATAACATTTACTTTTTCTTTACGATTTTAATCATACTAGTTTTATTATTAAACCAGTTTATTAATCCGCACTTCGCAACGGCCTTATAAACTTGTTTTCAAATAGAATAAATGAAACAAATTATTTGAATTTCTGATTTCGTGTTGGTCATTCTGAATAATAACTTGGAGAAGAACCATCGAATTTTTTTGAACTCTTCTAAGATTTTCTTACCTCGGAACTCCCGATTCCAACCCAATGTTTAGTAAACTGTGTTTCCCAACGGCCTTATAAACCTCAGATTTTAGTGTCAAACTAATAACATCCATCAATTTGATTGACCTGCATATTACTTGCATGTTTATGATCACATTAAATAATAAATATAAGAACAACCCTAAAAATAGAACAATAATAATCCAAATTTATCAAACAAAGGTACCTTAAAGTGAACCATGAAAACCGGACCTGGACTTGCAAGCGAAACACAAATCACAAAATACAAATATTACTACATTCACAACTTCAATCTCATCATACAATAAAAAATAATCATAAAATTTAGAGTTTAATTCAGATACAACAATTACATATCGAAGGAGGCGGCTCGTCATTGTTGCAGTTGTTCTCGATATATATAAACTCTTCTCCACTAATAAATCGCTCATTTTATAATTTTATATTTTGATGGATTGATTCATAAACATGACTTTATAATTATTTTCTGACTTGTTGTGCAAAATTAGTTTTATTTGACTTGAAGAGAAAATTTAGAAAAATACAAGACTTCTTGTGTGGGATTAATTTTGTTTGAGTTGAAGAGAAAGATTAAAAGAATAAAAGATAATTGTTCTAAATAACACATGACAAGCGTTTATTGACAATAATTTTCGTACAATGAAGGGTCCATAATGCACATATATAGGTTCACGATTTATAATCTGTGACGTATTATTTAGGACAATATTTGATACAAAATTTTGAAATATGTAGCATAACTCAATTTTTTTATGTTAAGAATAATTTTAGAGGTACTACATTATACTCAAAATGGTTTGCAAATGACACGTTTGGTGGTTTGATTGATTACAACTCAACTAATAATAGTGAACCCCCTGCATTCATATAAATTCTCCTAATAATATTCTCCCAAATTGTCAACTCACCAATGTCACATCATTTGGTACTAAATTTTGGTACCTGTTGTGCCCAAAATCTTGCATGAGATAGATTTAAGACCCATAAAAGATATGGGCTCGATTGTATGAAGAAATGAAAGATTTGATGATGTTCTTGGTTTAGAGATTCATAGTTTAGAAGGTCTGGGCACCGAGGTACAGAGATTTGGAACCAACATCTGCCAATCAGGAGGTTCAGCTGGGCATTGACAAGTTTATATGCTCATACCAAATGTTAAGATGCATTAGGAATAGGTCCTTAAAGGCTGAGGTGATGGAAGCACCTGGACAGGTGAAAAAGAGTGTTGATGCAGGAGCATGTGCACACCTCGGCTGGCTGGAACAGTGTACCTCTGAAGGCATAATCACTGTACTACTAGGACTGTACCTCCTACAATAAAGGAGAACAGTTTCTATCGACACGGGATGGACTTTTAATGCGATACTATTACTATAAAACGTGATAAACATGAATAATTACAAGATAAACACATAAATACATGGGAATCATGTTTTGGTAATGGATAAAAATGGGTTTTTAGGTTTCCAGCCGCACCTGGACACTGCACCTATTTGGGAAACAATTGGATTAACCGTGGTAACTGGTTTGACTTATCAAAAAGGTGGATTATTGGCCAAGTAATGGAGTTAAACCCTAGAGAATTATATTGAATTTAATCCCTATAAATAGGGTATGTAAGCAATTGGCAAAGGGGTTCGATAATTCACTCTTTGCACATTGGCACGTGTAACAATTATGATTATTCTCCGAGTATATTTGGTAGGATTCGAGAAGGCATTTTTCAGCCATTTGTACTTGGTTCTTTGTCAACTCAATTTGAATTTCATACACAAAAACAACATTTTCTTAGTTGTTGAATCTCTACTCAGCAGCTACTATAACTTTATTTCATCTGAAAATCAAGGTTGATTTAGTTAATTAGGCACGAATAATTCGAGATTTTATAATCAGATTTCTCTCGTAACAGTAACCAATATGAAAGTTCTAGCACTACTCTTATGCTATAAAATTCAAAAGTACAAACCGACTTATAAAAGCTGATAAATTGTATATTGTTTTTTTAATATTGTTTTAAAATGACCTGGACCTCACCAGAAATTTTGTTTTTATCGCTATCTACGAATTTATTTTAGGGTTCAAATCGACAACAAACTCTTCTATATACAAGGACACGACGACAAAATGTTTCCCCCAAAAAAGATAAAATGGAATTGGATTGTCCTCCTATCCGTCAAAATACTAATTGTTGAAAAACCTACTGAAATAGAAAGACAGGCTGATATACTGGCCGACCATGATAATATGTTTGTGTGCAACATTCCCATTTCCCATCTTACTCGCACACCTGACTCGTGATTAAAACTTCTATTCCTGTGTTTTATGAAATTAAATTATTTATATTAAAGAGATTAGAGTCGCAATTTACATTAGAATCAAAATGAACATATTAGGATCTCTGACAAAATCATGTTTTTTTACAAAATTTTGAACTTGTGACTATATTCACTTGTAATCTTTATTTTAGAATTTTTTAACTAGATTACACTATTATGATAATAAAAGTTTTTAGGTCATACTGATATGACACTAGAAGTTTTTTTGACATAAATACGATATTTAGATGAATTTAGTATAAAAATATTCCGGTAAGAGTACATGTGCGAGGCGTTGTAAAGGTAAGATGTTACATTTATCCTCGAATCGAGAATTTATCTTCTAAATGAAATTCAAACATCTTTATATTATCTGATTATTCTAATATATTTTCTTATATATTTATAAATTCACATTTACTATACATGTAAATAATACTTTAAACACATATATATTTACATATTTGTGATTAATAATATTATTTATATACTTCGTTGCATAAATAACAAAAGAATATATAATAAGTACACTATATATATTTGGATATCATTGTCATGAATATTTGGATATCATTGTTATCATAACAATGATAAAATATATCATATAAACATGTTTATTTTTTACCGAACTTAAATGTTTTCAACGAAGTAATGTTTTCCTAAAATATTCCATGTAAACTAATATATTTTTACGATGATCTAGTTGCTAACACATATATTCTTCGGAATCTCTAATAATACTAGATCTGATTTAAATTAGAAAAAAGTCCGGCCCGATCCGATCCGGCACGAAAAAAAGCCCGGTTAGGGCCGCCTCGAGGGCCCAAACGGGCTTTGAAATTTCCGGAAAGTCCGGCCCGGCCAAAGTCAAAGCCCGAAAAGCCCGGCCCGGTAATAATTGCGGAAAAAGATTTCAACAGCAACTAACACAGGAGACGAGTAAAAAAGGCAGAGGAAGGTAAAAATCAGTTGACATCCACCAATAAGCTAGGCCCACGTTTGACGACAGATAAGGATGGAGTATAATCAGTATATAGATGCAGAGAAAAAGGGATCATCAAATTTTTTAAACAAAAATTTTTATTCAACTGAGAGAGAGAGCGAGAGAGAGAGAGAGGGAGAGAGGGAGAGAGAGATCAACAAAATCACAGAAGCATCAATTATTTAACGGACCAACAGTTATTAAGACGACAGTGAAGGAGCTTATAAACTAAACATTCCAAACGTGACACATACATAATACATTTCAGTTTTTCTATATATACTTGCTACTCGGACATCACAACTGAATCAAACCTGTTAAACTCAGCGCAACTCTCCTTAACAGCCTCACACACACAACACACATAAAAATGCAATCAATGAATTCGAACATGAACCATAATCAACAAAACCAGAACAACTCAAACTTCGAGCAAATCCAAGACGAGCATCACGGCTTTGATCAAACGTCGTCGCACGACGACTTCCTGGAGCAAATGCTCAACTCTCTTCCACCATGGCCACCATCTTCTGACATCTCTCCTGGTCAGAACCCTACCAATCAGAAGTCATTTCCCTGGGAATCTAATAACATGATGTCTTCTTTCGATGATCAGTCTGTTATGTTGGCTTCCAAGCTGAGACAGAATCAGATTAGTAGTGGTGGTGGATCTTCTGCTTCTGCTGCTTTGTCTATGCTTCAGCAGCAGTTGTTTATGGCTAGAGGGCTGGCTAGTGCTTTACAAGGGAATGATTCCGGTGTCGGAGATTCGGGGCTGTTGCCTTTGCCGCTTAGTTTGAGCGGTGATGATGATGGTGATGGTTCCTCTTTTAAGTCCATGAATCCGGTAATTCAATCCTTATTTCGGTAACTTTTCTGTATACCAAAATTTTCTGGTAGAACAATTCCTACCAAATTTTTCTGGTTTGATTTGCTTGCAGGAAAATGCCGTTTTTCTTGAAGTGGTATTACATCAATAATAATATGTTAATAATGATTTTTTTAACAATGTTCATTTTTTTATTGATTGGTTTTTGAAAAATTGATTCATGACAAAGTGAGTGTTCAATAAATGTGTGTAGTAATTTTGAAATTATTAATGGTGCTAGGAAAATTGTTATGATTATTTATGTATAGTTGCTACTAAATTGCAGGGAGGTGGAGATGGTTCAGTTCAAACACTATTTAACGGATTCACCGGATCTCTGCATGCTTCTCCCCAGACATCCAACCAACCTCAGCAGTTTCATCAATCTCAGGTCTACCTCTCACTCTTAAGAATATGTGTAATTGCATTATTTATTCTCGAATCCTTGTAATCAATGGGGAAGGTTGGACCAGTCCTACGGATATTACGGGGATGCTGGATTAGTCCCAGTCCCGATTGACATTTGAAAATTAGTTGAAAAAATAGATTTTACCTCGGGTAAATCTTTAAAAATTAGTAAGACAATTTAAAGATTGGGGGTACAAATTGAAAATGCAGGGAGGGAATATGCAGAACCAGAACTATGGGGGAGCAGTGGGGGGCATGAGCCAAACACAGGCTAATGGTGGTGGTGGTGGTACGGGAGGTACTGGTGGTGGTGCGCCTGCACAGCCGAGGCAGAGAGTCAGGGCTAGGAGAGGACAAGCCACTGACCCCCACAGTATAGCTGAAAGGGTATGCACACCTTTTCTTTTTCTTTATCATAAGTAGCAGCTAAAAAGAAGTACATGAGCATATATTTTTGTTTATGTTAAATGGATTTATTATGATTAATGGTTCTGAAAACTGGGACTTTTTGTTTTGTTGTGAATGGGAGCAGTTAAGGAGAGAGAGAATTGCAGAGAGAATGAAATCTCTGCAGGAACTTGTCCCCAATGCCAACAAGGTAACTACTGCTCTATGCGTACTTTAAATTATCGATAATTCATTTCAATCTCGATTATTTTGTGATCCTGGTTCTGTCACCGGCACGAGGAAACATTAATTTATGTAAACATAAATATGTTCATGGAATATTTTGTATCTGTCATTTCGGATTTTCCAGCTCCAATGCACAATGCACATTACTAATTCAAAATATTATGAAATGTGCATTCATGTAACATAGAAAAGTTCTGCATTTATTATATCCCTGGAAACAAGGGATATTTTTCTTTTTAAAAAGTGGTTACTGGTTTAGTTTAACTATCCACGTTTAGCGTACACTTGTTGTTTTATATATGCTACTATAATCATATAGATGATTATCATGTTAATAATGTATGTTGTAACCGAACCTGTATTTTATTTATATAATTGTACTTGCTAACAAGACCTAAAAGGAACTGAGGAAGAGAAAGTGAGATACCCATTGGATAATATATGGTTTATACATGTTTAGCGGTAGGTAAGAGATGTAGGGAAGAAGAAAAAATGAAATGCAATCTGAGAAATTAGTGGGGAAGTAGGAGGGAGTTGGTAAGGTTGCGAGTATTGTAGAATCTTCCGTTTGTTCTCTGCAAAACACTTTTTGATGTAGCGGTATTTCTGAAAGAAAAAAAAACATATGTAATGATCAATGGTGTGTGATGAAATGTATAGGTGTTGATATGGTATTGAAGTTACTGTGCATGGCACTAGTAGTATGATTTGGGTAAGATCAAAACAATCATAATTTTAAGTATAATTAGTGAGTGATTAATTAATATTATAATGGGTGCATGTGTTGTGGAATGACAGACGGACAAGGCTTCAATGCTCGATGAGATCATAGACTATGTCAAATTTCTGCAGCTTCAAGTCAAAGTATGTACATCTTCCATCTATATGCACTCTTCTTCTTGTTTTAATACTATTGTCTATTCCAAGTAAGATTAGATGGCTAATTGGCTTGATGAAGCACATTTCAGATCAAGTAGTACTTTTCTATTTTCAATTATAGTTGGGGGTACTGGAAATTATGGAGTACTTGATTATTCTTTATAAATTAATCAGTACTACAATTCTGTTTGTTTCATTGTAATGGTTGGTGGGGGTACATAGAATTAATACAACTTTTTGATACTATACTATAATGTGAGTTGTGGTGGTTGTAAATTTATATAATCAGGTTCTGAGCATGAGCAGACTTGGTGGAGCTGGAGCTGGAGCTGGAGCTGGATCTGTTGCTCCTATGGTTGCTGATATTTCTTCTGAGGTACTTTTACTACCACACATTGCACACAGTGTATGAACTAAACTAACTACTATTATCATTAACATTAACAATATAGTTGTCCGTAAATCAGGCGAGCCAAATCAAACATTTTCACCAAGTCCATTAGCTATGCAAAACTAACGACATTTTTGTAGTCCCTACAAAAAACAGAGCTTTTACAAACCGCATCTTCAGTCATGATTCAAGAGAACGATCGACTGACAACTGTCGTTTTAAGCCTGGTCGTTGTTTCTTTTTGTAACGAGTCCACATTGTCTAACCGGTAGAACAATTATTTTCTCAGTATAGTTCCATTCCATCTATCTCAATATTCATATGTAGACAGTATCCCAACATTATATACAAAGCATTTAGATCACAGCATTATTATTGTCAAAAAAGAAGGATCACAGAATTATTGGGAATATTAACCTGATCGGACAATAGGGGATGGGCAAGGGTGCACATGGTTATGCATCTAATGTTTTAGTTGACTTTCACTGTGAGCAGAGCACAATTTATGATATGGCATTCCCTCGTCGTTTATCATATTAAGTCATGCATGTTATCGACCCTATTCAATCCACAAAAAATCAACCTTTCCTGACATCTGCTAATACTTAATTTCTTGCACAGATTTATATATTGATTCATCAAATTCACTGTATAACCTCATTTATAATGCAATGTTATCATATGCATACTTGACTAGTATACTACAGATTGAACTGAATAGAATTCGAAAACAATAGGATACGACAAGAACCAGAAAAGTAGAAGGAATAGCATGCGGCCCTTTACTTTCCAGATTCCTTATGTCCTTTTCCCTTGTGCCCTTCCCCGGATACGCCACGTTACGGACATAGTTGTGGTGGTCGTAGACGGAGAAGATCTGCTTTCGCTAAAATTAACGGCTCTACTTATGTAGTTAAAATCTAGGACTCATGATCCGTCTCATTATTTTTGTTTGAGTTGTAGTAAATTACACGAACGCAAACATTATGCAATCTAATTTGATTGTGAACTTTCGAACTCTTACTATCAATATAGCCACTTGTTTCTTGGCCTAAAAATTGTGTTGACTAATATTGTAAATTTGGCCGAATTAATCTTGTTTTGTTTTCCCTGGTAGGGTGGAGGCGACTGCATACAATCAAACGGAGGTGGTGGTGGTGGAGCAAGTCGGAACGCTAACGGAACACAGACAGCCGCAGCATCTTCTTCGTCGAATAACAATAACAATGAGACAATGAAGGTGACAGAGCACCAAGTAGCAAAGCTGATGGAAGAAGACATGGGTTCAGCCATGCAGTACTTACAAGGTAAGGGACTATGCCTAATGCCTATCTCTCTCGCCACCGCAATCTCCACCTCCACCACCGCCACCACGAGGTCCCACCACCCACTACTACCTTCCACTAACGGAGCTGGTGGACCCACTTCTCCTAGCCTGTCTGTTTTGTCCGTACAGTCAGCCACCAGAGGTGTAAACGGAGTTAACAATGACAACACATCCGTTTCGAAGCCGTGAAATTAAACACGTCGTTGACTCGTTCCTTTCAACTTTCTAAAAGACATTCATGCACGTCTGTAGTTTTAATTTCATTGTCAACTTTTGCTTGCTTGTTTTTTTATCCTTGTAATGGTTTATGGAGTTCTTGTATGCATGTATACTTGGCTCTTTTAAAGACTTCCGAACTTTTACGGCTAAGCTAACAATAACAATTTATCTTTACGCACAACTTACAGTATTTCTTATTTCAATAAATATACTCGATTCTAGAATAGTTCTGGACTCTTAGTACTCGTTTGGTTACATTCATGAACTAATTTACGTAAGTAGTTACACTTCCTATTTGTATGGGCTGGGGAAAATTATGTAAACTTAGTTTGGTCAACAACGCGTATTCAAATTCCTTAGGCATTCATTTTTATGTTGGATTTATTTTTACGCTCGAATCATTTTTAAAAATATATTTTATTTTAATATTATTAATATATTAATATAAATTTTCAATGAAAAATAAATTGAAAAATATAATAAGTTATAATAATATATTTTTTATGATAATTTGAGACTAAACTGAAAATAAATAATATAATTTATAATATGCTGTTCAGGGACTCGAATCTTGAACATGTAGAAATTGTTAAAAATAAAGAATATAAAATACGGGATTCAAACCCTGAACCTATGAGAGCAGTTTAAATATTAATATAATATATTTTATTATTACATTCAACGAGTCTCATCTATATGTCTTTAAATTTGATGGTTGTTATTTACCGTACTGTTGTGAAGTTTCTTTCCGATTTTATGCACTTTATGGAGGATTACAAGGCTGATGTCGATGGTGAAGCTTGTTCTAAGCTAGAAGCTGAGGTTGCTGCTCTGAAGGGGGAAAAGAAGAAAATCGGGGCTGGTTTTGCAGAACTCGAGCATAGAGTGGGTGATTTGGCTAAGGCAAATTCTGCGTTTTCAAGGAAGATTGCTGAAATGGAAGTTGCTGAGAAGGCGTCGAGTGACAGGGTGCGGGAGCTCGAGGGTCGACTTCTCGAAGTCGAGAAAGAACTTGATGAGGAGAAGAACAAGCGCCAAGGCTTGGATCGACAGATTGAGGGGATGGATAGCTCTTATAAGTTGATAGCGAAGGAGAATGAAAATTTGAAACGAGAAGTAGAGAAGGCTGTGGAAGATATCGCTGATGCTTTGGGCGATGGTTACGGACGATGTTACCGACGGATGGAAGAGGCTGGTTTTGTCGTCGAGGGTCATGCTTTCGAGGATTATCTTCGGGATCTTGCGTCGAAGGGCGATGATGCGTGAAGACGGGGTATGCCCCATGGATCTTTTGTTAGATATATTTGATAATGTCATGGCTAATATGATTTATGTTTAGTTTTCAGATCTTACTTAAACAGGATAAATCAGTACTTACTGGAAGTCAAGACTTAAGAATATCAGTACTTATATTATCAGAAGATAATCATCAGAAGATGGATATCAGAACTTAAGTACTGAAGGACGTTCAGGTAAGGACAACAGCTGATTAAAGGAAAGAAGATCGAGACAAACATAAGAAGAGATATGCATGAAGAAGGAATTCTATGAAGAATAGAATACTTGGAAGAAAAGATATCTGATTGATATATTTTAGGAAGCAAAATTATATTCCATATCAATTAGCGATTATCTTGTAACTGTGTAGTATATAAACACATACATAGGGTTTACACTATAAGTGTTATCATATTCGAGATAATTATTCATTGTAACCCTAGCAGCTCTCGTGATATTTGTTCATCACTGAGAGGTAACAGTTCCATACTGTAACATAGTTTATTATTTCAATAAAGTTTGTTTTCTGTTACTTGAGTTATTAAAGTTTGATTTGATTGTACTTTACACTGTATTCACCCTCTCTACAGTGTGTGTGTGACCTAACAAGTGGTATCAGAGCCTATCTGTTAACGCACAAACAGTTTAAGATCCAAACACAATCATGTCTGACACAGAAACTCCAACTAAGCCCACCAAAACTGAAGAACCTCCAAAAACACAAATTCAAAGTCGGTATGAAACCATCAGAGTTCCCATATTGAGACCATCTGAATATGCCATATGGAAGGTGAGGATGACCATGTTTCTGGAAGCTACAGATCCAGAATATCTTGATAGAATCAAGGAAGGACCTCACAAACCAACCAAGCTCGCAGTTGCAGTTGCAGGTGAAGCAGTAAAGACTGTACCAAAGGAGAAGAATGATTACACTGCTGAAAATATCGTATCAATTGCTAAGGATGCCAAGGTACGACACTTACTACATAGTGTCATTGATAATGTAATGTCAAACAGGGTAATTAACTGCAAGACTGCAAAGGAGATATGGGATGCTCTGGAAACAAGGTGTCAGGGAACTGATACAATTAAGAAGAACATGAAGACAATACTCACTCAAGAGTATGAACACTTTGAATCAAAGGCTAATGAGTCATTGACTGATTTATATGATAGATTTGTCAAACTCTTGAATGATTTGTCACTAGTTAATAAGGAGTATGATCTTGAAGATACAAACCTTAAATTCCTGTTAGCTCTCCCTGAATGCTGGGATTTGAAGGCAACAACAATAAGAGACAACTACAATCTTGATGAAACAACTCTTGATGAAATCTATGGAATGCTCAAGACTCATGAACTTGAGATGGAACAAAGAAGCAAGAGGAAAGGAGGAAAGTCAAGGACAGTTGCTCTTAAGGCTGAAGAAGAATCCCCCAAGGTAGCTACCTCAAGGAAAGACAAGGGTAAAACTCTTTTCACAAAGTCTGATACTGAGTCATCAGGTTCTGAAAGTGATGATGACTCAGATTCTGAAAGCTTGCCTGAGACTGATGCTGATGAGGAGATGATGAAGCTGTGTGCTCTTATGGTGAAAGGGATCACAAAGATTGCATACAGAAAGTTCAGGAAGGGAAAGAAGTTTTCCAGGAAAGGCACAAATTCTGATAAGAAGAATTTCAGAAGATCTGAGGGCAGAGGAGGAAAGTCTGACAGAGGAGATTATACCAATGTCAAATGCTATAACTGTGGTGAGAAAGGCCACATATCTCCTGATTGTAAGAAAGTGAAGAGTGACAAAGGCAAGGCTCTTGTCACAAAGAAGAAAAGCTGGAAAAACACCTCAGACTCTGAAAGTGAGGAGAATTATGTTTTGATGACAAATGCTGATAAAGCAAGTGCCGAAAGCAGTTCTGAAGCTGCTGAATCAAAGGTACCTCAAACTACTTATGCTTTTCATATTGATGATATTAATGAGTTGAGAAGATATCTTAAAACCATGTTTCTTAGTTATAGAGATCAAACTCTAACATGTGAAAGATTAACTTCTGAAAATCTTGCTTTTAAGAAAAGAAATGATTTCTTAGAAAAAGAGTTAGTTATGTTCCATCAAACTCAGAAAGATAGAGATGATGCTTTTTATGTTAGGGATGAAGTGCTAAAAATGAATGAATCTCTAAAAATTGAGTTAGAAAAGGAAAGATAGGTTATCAGGACTTGAACTAACTCTGGCAGAACAACTCAAAATTTGCTAAGTAGTGAAAACTGGAAAGAGGGCTTAGGTTATGGAGAGGATAAGAATGATAAAGGAACTGTAGAAATTAAGCCTGTTGTTGTTAAGCAAAAGCCAAAGTTAAAACCTGTTAAGTTTGTAAGTGTAAAGTCTGATAATGAGAAATCAGAAGTTAAAAAGGGATTAACTTCTGACAAACTAAAACAGGAAAATACGGCTGAAGTAAACATAGGCTTAATGACTAAGAAGCAGCTTAAGCATAAGCTGAAAGATGTTAAGAACGCAAACAAGGTAAAATCACCTAGGAAAAATAGGAATGGAAAGGAAGGTGTGAATAAAAGCAATGATTATAAGTCTATTCCTAAAGCTCCTAGGAAAACGTGTCATAACTGTGGAAGTTCTAACAATCTGGCCTCTATTTGCAGGAAGAATAAGAACATAAACTCCTTACCTTCAAAGTCAGGAGTTAAGAGTCAGTCTGTAAGATATAAGACACAAAATTCTTGTTTTCATTGTGATAGTTTATGGCATTCCATTTATACTTGTAAGGAATATCATAGTTTGTACTATGATTATTATCAAATAAAACCTTCTTTAAAGAAAGTTTCCATTATTCCTTCTAGTGTAAATTCTGATTCAAAGTCTGATAGTGTAAGTTCTGATAAGGAAATTGTTAACACAAACTCTGATGCTAAATCCGCTGCAAATGTTAACAAACTTGATAAGGCCAAAGGATCCAAGCAAGTCTGGGTCCTTAAAACTAATCATTAGTGGTCTTTGTGATTGCAGGGTAACAGGAAAAACATCCTGGTTCTGGACAGTGGATGTTCAGGACATATGACTGGAAATAAAGCCCTGCTATCAGACTTTGTGGAGAAAGCTGGCCCAAGTGTTTCTTATAGAGATGACAACATTGGAAAAACTTTGGGATATGGCAATATCAATCTTGGGAATGTCATCATTAAACAAGTAGCTCTGGTCTCAGGACTTAAACACAATCTGTTGAGTATAAGTCAAATCTGTGACAAAGGTTATCATGTTGATTTCTTTGAAGAACACTGTGAAGTTGTGAGTAAATCCAAAGGCAAAGTTGTTCTAAAAGGATACAGGCGTGGTAACATTTATGAAGCTAAACTTTCAACAAGTACTGATGGTTCTGTAATCTGTCTGATGAGTAGCATCAATTGAAGAAAGCTGAAATTGGCACAAGAAACTCTCTCATTTAAATTTCAATAATATAAATGAATTAGTCAAGAAAGATCTTGTGAGAGGACTGCCAAAGTCAGTATTTGCTCCTGATGGCCTTTGTGATTCTTGTCAGAAGGCTAAACAAAGAAAATCCTCATTCAAGAGCAAGACTGAATCATCAATTCTTGAGCCTTATCACCTACTACATGTTGATCTATTTGGTCCAGTAAATGTCATGTCTATTGCAAAGAAGAAATATGCTATGGTCATAGTGGATGAGTTCACGAGATACACATGGGTGTATTTCTTGCACACAAAAAGTGAAACTGCATCTATCTTGATTGATCATGTCAAACAACTGGATAAATTGGTCAAAGATTCTGTGAAAACAATAAGGAGTGATAATGACACTGAGTTCAAGAACTTGATAATGGAAGAGTTCTGCAAAAACCATGGAATTAAGCAGGAATACTCTGCTCCTGGAACTCCACAGCAAAATAGAGTTGTTGAAAGGAAGAATAGAACTCTCATTGAAGCTGCACGTACAATGCTTGAAGAAGCAAAGCTTCCAACCTATTTCTGGGCTGAAGCTGTGTAGACTGCTTATTTTACTCAGAATGCAACACTCATTAACAAGCAAGGAAAGACACCATATGAGATGGTAAAGAAAAAGTAGCCAAATCTGAAGTATTTTCATGTATTTGGATGCAAGTGTTTTGTTCTTAAGACTCATCCTGAACAGTTATCTAAATTTGATCTAAAAGCTGATGAAGGAATCTTTGTTGGATATCCACTTTCCACAAAAGCCTTCAGAGTCTATAACTTGAGAACAAGAGTGGTCATGGAATCTATCAATGTCTCTTTTGATGATAAGAAGATTACCGGACTTGAAGATTTTATTGATCATGATCAGCTGAGATTTGAAAATGAAGACTCAAATTTTGATCCTGAAAATCCTGACAATATAAGTCCTGATACTGCAAACTCTGATGGATTAAACTCTGATGTTATTGAAACTGTGGTGACTACGCCAAAGGAAGATGCACCTATACAGGGGGAACATACTCAAGATCTTACCACATCTCAAGAAGCATCAGAACATACAACTGGCTCTTCAAGTTCTGATTCGTCAAGTTCTGATAAGCCAAGTTCTGATAGTTTCTGAAAATCTAAATTCTGAAGAATCCAACTCAGAGAGCATAGTTTCAGGGGGAGCATCAGAAAATGAAAATGAAGACAGCATGGATCATGGGGGAACATCCAGTTCTAGAGAAAACCTTCCATCTGCAAGGAAGTGGACTAAATCACACACACCTGATTTGATAATTGGAAATCCTGATGCAGGTGTCAGAACTAGAACAGGTACTTCAAATGAATGTCTTTACAATTCTTTTCTCTCTCAGACTGAGCCAAAGAAAGTGGACGAAGCTCTTCAAGAAGCTGATTGGGTGCAAGCAATGCAGGAAGAGTTAAATGAATTTGAAAGAAACAAAGTCTGGACCCCAGTGCCAAGACCAAAGAATAGATCTGTTGTTGGTACAAAGTGGGTATTCAGAAACAAAACTGACAGTGATGGCATAATTACAAGGAATAAGGCAAGGCTGGTTGCAAAAGGATATTCTCAACATGAGGGAATTGATTATGATGAAACATTTGCACCAGTTGCTAGGTTAGAAGCCATAAGGATATTTTTGGCTTATGCTGCTCACAAAAAGTTTACTATCTTTCAAATGGATGTGAAAAGTGCTTTTCTCAATGGAGAATTGGAGGAGGAAGTATATGTTGAACAACCTCCAGGCTTTGTAGATTCCAAATATCCAGATTATGTCTACAGGCTTGATAAAGCACTTTATGGACTTAAGCAAGCTCCTAGAGCATGGTATGAGACTTTAGCTCAGTTTCTTCTGGAAAGTGGATTTAACAGAGAAATAATAGACAAAACACTGTTCTACCTCAACCATGGAAAGAACTTACTTCTGGTCCAGATTTATGTCGATGATATCATTTTTGGGTCTACAAATGACAGACTTTGTAAAAAGTTTGCCAAACTGATGCAGTCAAAGTATCAGATGAGTATGATGGGGGAACTTAGCTATTTTCTGGGCCTTCAAGTCAAGCAGAATGAAGAAGGCACTTTTATTTGTCAAACTGAGTACACCAGAAACTTGCTGAAGAAATTTGGAATGCAAGATTGTTCAAGTGCATCCACTCTCATGGCCACTGCAACAAAACTGGACAAGGATACTGGTAAATCAGTAGATATTACTGATTACAGAGGTATGATTGGCTCTCTACTCTATCTAACTGCTAGTAGACCTGATATCTGATAAGTGGATTTTATATCCACTTGGAATGCTTTATTACAAGCTTAAATTGGTGTTTTGGACTCAAGTTGTTGGTATTTTGATGTGTTTTTGTGTTATTGCATTTCAGGTATCAGTTAAATGAAGAAAAGAGCTTTTAAAGGAAATATGATTAAAAGTGATCAGAATTGGAAGCCAAGGCCATTGTCAAGTTGTAGAGAATCTCAATAGCTTCGCGTGGGCAGTTGAATCGCCTAATTCTGACGAGTAGAACTCAAGTTATGGCCAAAACAAGATTCATCAGAATATTTTTCCCAGTCAGTAGCTGAGCGCCCGCTCAGCAGAGCTGAGCACCCGCTCAGAGAGCTGAGCGCCCGCTCAGAGAGCTGAGCGCCCGCTCAGAGAGCTGAGCGCCCGCTCAGGAGAGCTGAACGGCCGCTCAGGAGGCGGCTGATCGCTGATTTCGCTGAAAAAGCCTTTTTTGAGTAGAATTTGACGATTTTAAGGGTCCAGGTCCACTAGGGGCGTATATATACTTAAAAAAAAGGGTTTTCATCATCCGGGAAGATTGGGATACCAAGGAGAAGACCTAGAAGCACAGAACAACTCCGAAAAAGAAGATCTTGTTTTCAACTTGTGATTCTTTGAATTAGTTGTAACTTTGGATGCTCATTTTCATTCTTGTTGAACCTAGATCTCGTTTATTCGTACTTTGATTATTATTTAGTTTATTAAAACCTTGTTTATACCATGCTTTCATTGGAACCCATGGTGACGATGAGTTCGATTATGGGCTAATCGTTGTCATGGGATTCTAGCGGATTTACTTATGGATTTCAATAGTTAATTGTTTCGATATCTTGGTGTGTGGTGATTGATTGATATCCTATTATGGTTGGGCTTATTCGTCTTACGTGCGTAGCTAACATATAAGATAGCGTGTTAATCTCTATTGAAGCGACAGTGAATATAGAGGTTTAGAACTTGCCATGCTAGCATAGGTTCATGTATGTGTATCATGATTCGTAGGTAACTCTAACCGTTTTACTTGCCCTATGTAATCAAGATAGATAACTTGTTCTTAAACCGTTATGTTGTCAAATTCTATAGACATATAGGGTCTCAATATAATTGGTGCCTATTCAGCTTCTATCTCTTTTGTGGATGTTTGGTAAAATGGTACTCGTGCAACGAAAGTTGGCGTTTATCAGTTTCGTGTTATCTGATTAGTGTCCTCACCATCACATAATAAGGTTAAGAACAATAAGGCTATTGAATGAAGTATTTAATGAAGTTAGGATCCCATGTTTGTCATATATATTAATTTAACCTCAATTCTCTTAGTTAATGTTATTTAGTATAATCTCTTAGTTTAATAAAAACCCAATTTGTTATTTGTCTTAGCATTGAGCGATAACCATACATTGTTGCATAGGTGCATAAATTGAACTTAACCTAAACCAGTCTCTGTGGGAACGAATCTGATTTATATCTTATATTACTTGCGAACGCGTATACTTGCGTGAATATTAGCGCGTGTTTTCGCCCTAACAAGTTTTTGGCACCGCTGCCGGGGACTCGGTGTTAATTTTTAGTTTATGTGCTTGTCATCAGTGGTTGTTAAAGTTCAGTGACTCGGATTCTTTTACTTTCACAGTTTATTTGTTTGTGTTTCAGGTACTCATTACAATGGGAGATCCAGCAGCACGAACGAAAGCCTTGATGGATTTTTCTCAACCCAAGATCAATGACATTCAATCTAGTATTGTCCAGCCAGCTATCACAGCTAATACCTTTGAGATCAAGTCTGGCATAATTCAATGGGTACAGACTTCAGTCCAGTTTGGGGGTTCTCCAACGGAAGATCCCAATACACACATTAGGGATTTCATTGAAATATGTGACACCTTCAAGTTCAACGGTGTTTCTGAAGATGCTGTGAAGCTGAGACTGTTCCCATTCTCTCTGAGGGACAAGGCTAAGAGCTGGTTACACTCTCTACCAGCTGGTTTGATTACTACTTGGGAGGATCTTGCTCAGAAATTCCTTACTAAATTCTTCCCTATGGCGAAGACAGCTGCAATCAGAAACGCTATTACTCAATTTGCGCAGCAAACAGGAGAATCGCTAAGTGAAGCTTGGGAGCGCTACAAGGAGATGCTTAGGAAGTGTCCTCATCATGGAATTCCTGATTGGATGATCATCACTTGTTCTTACAATGGGTTGGGAGCACAGTCCAGACCCATGCTCGATGCAGCATCAGGCGGAGCATTATGGGCAAAGAGCTATAAGGAAGCTTATGATCTAATTGAACTGATGGCTGCTAATGATTATCAGTATCCAACCCAGAGATATCCACAGGGCAAGGTAGCAGGAGTACTTGAGGTGGATACAGCTACGGCTATCACTGCTCAACTAAAGGCGTTGTCTATGAAGATCGATTCTCTGGCTAACTATGGTGTTAAGCAGATAATTAGTGTTTGTGAGCTGTGTTCAGGTCCGCATGCGACAGAGCAATGCGCTATATCTAGCGACTCAGCTCAGTTTGTGAGCAACTTTCAGAGATTGCAACAACCGGTTCCAGACACTTATCATCCTGACAACTGAAATCATCCTAACTTCAGCTGGAGCAACAATCAGAATGTGATGCAACAGCCGTTCCAGCCGTTTGGAAATAAGCTGTTCAACTCTCTTGGTTTTCAGCAACAACTCCAACTTCAACAACAAACTCATGATGCAGGTCTATCTTCGAATGAAAAATCTGAATTAGAGGAGTTGAGGCTTATGTGCAAAAACCAGGCTCTTATATGCCAAAGCCAAGCTGTTTCTATCAAGACTCTGGAGAACCAAATAGGGCAAATTGCTAATGCCTTATTGAATCGACCACCAGGAACGCTTCCTAGTGATACAGAAGCCAATCCAGGAAAGAGGGAAGTTGAAGAACATGTGAACGCCATCACCTTAAGGTCTGGAAAAGTCGCAAGCCCCCAAATTCAGCAAGACGAAGAGCCTGAAAAATCTCAAGATTCAGAAAATGCAATTGTGGCTGAAGAAGATGTGCAGAAGGAAGTAGAGGTGGAACCAAGGAAGACTACTGTGGAACACACTCCTCCTGAGGGTAATACAGGGGAGAAACATATCTATCCTCCACCTCCTTTTCCAAAGAGGCTGCAGAAGAAAAATCCGGATAAGCAGTTTGAGAAGTTTCTGGAGGTGTTCAAGAAACTTCATATCAACATACCTTTCGCTGAAGCTCTTGAACAGATGCCTAGCTATGCGAGGTTTATGAAAGGTATTCTCTCTCGGAAAGTGAAGCTCGATGACTTAGAGACCGTTGCTCTAACGGAGGAATGCAGTGCTGTGCTGCAACAGAAGTTGCCTCCGAAGCTTAAAGATCCTGGAAGCTTCACTATTCCTTGCACCATCGGAAACTTGTCGTTCGACAAGTGTTTATGTGATTTAGGAGCTAGCATCAATCTGATGCCCTTATCTATCTTCAAGAAGCTTGGTCTGCCTGATCCGAAACCAACATACATGTCATTGCAACTAGCTGACCGTTCCATCGCTTATCCACGAGGTATAGTGGAGGATGCCTTGGTCAAGGTGGATAAACTCTTCTTCCCTGCTGACTTTGTAATTCTTGATTTCGAGGAAGATAAGAAGATTCCCATTATCTTGGGAAGACCATTCTTGGCTACAGGCCGAACTATGATCGATGTGCAAAAAGGAGAGCTTACGATGAAGGTTCATGATCAGAAGGTCACTTTCAATGTGTTCAAGGAAATAAAATTACCCACAACTAAAGAGGAGTGCTTTAAAGTAGAGCAAATTCAGGTTTTGAATGCACCTCTGTGGAAGAGGAAGTTGGATGTGCCATTCGATTCTCTTGGGTTAGCAGAGCTGAAAATTTCTCAGGATCGTCTCAAGTCGTCTATTGAAGATGCTCCTACACTTGAGCTCAACCCACTACCAAATCACTTGAGTTATTAATTCTTAGGTGCACCCCCTGACAAGGGGTTGGGATATATCTTTGATGATATAGAGGGTAGCCGAACGGATCCTCTAGTGACTATAGAGGGTTCTTCTCATGTGCAACAGGTAGTTGATAGGACTGGTGTTGGTGACGAGCAGTACAGGCGAGTAATTAGGCGTATGGAGGCCATGCACGACATTCACCGTCATTTTGCTGAAGATTTGACACATGCTTTCGGTACTATTTTTCGAGACACTAGTGGCAAGGTTGATTGGCCACCTGATCCTCCACCCAACGAGGGTGAATCTCTCGCTAATTAGGTATGCCTGAAATCCTTATTATTGCCTTCAATGAGGACATTGAAAATTTTAAGTTTGGGGGTGATAATGTAAGGATTAGTAGTGTGTGTCCATATAGATTCATATAGATTTATGTTGCATGTTTAGTTGTAGTTCATTCATATTTTTGCATGATTGTTCATTTAGGACATATTTGTTTGTTTTTATGTAATTTCATATAGTTGTATTTGCATGCATATTTAGCATGATCCCTTAAGATGAACTTTGATATTGGATAAGTTGATGTTGATTTGAGTGTAGTGATGAGGAATAGAGGGATGCTTAAGTGTTAATGAATTGATTTGCATGCCAGAAATAAATATTTTCACAAAGTCTTATAGGGTTGCTTTTGATCTAGATCATGATCATACTTGTTTGTTGTTGAGATTTAATCACTTGGTTATATTTAGAATTTGTGATATTCTCGTGGTGACGTAAAAATACTGATTCTTTTTATCTGGAGAAAAACTTGGATTTCATTGCTAGTTGTTGTAAGGCTAGGTGTCAAATGGCTAGTAGCCGGCTCATATTTTTATGAGTAGTCTAGGGTTGAATGAGATGGAGCGAAACACACTCATTCAGAAATTGTTGAAAAAAAAGAAAAAAGAGAAAAAAAAAGAAAAAAGAAAGAAAGAAAAAAGTATGTGTTTATGCATAATTGATCAAGAGTGAGCTCTTTAATACTCGAGTTATTAAGTTCTAGGGGACTTTGTGCCTAGTGACCTAAGGCTTTTATAGTCTGGGATCCACTAACCTAACGCTCGCTACATGGGTATTATTGTATAAGTTTTTTGGGACCTCATTCATTGCACGATCAAATAAGCATCTTTGTTATGTGTTCAATAATAGTGTGAATCCTTGTATAACTCTAGTAGAAAGGAGGTGTTGTGAGTCATAATGCGTTTATTGTCTATTCTGTTTATAAACTTTTGATTGTTTCGATGATAGATAAGTTATGGTTATTGATCTAGTATCGAGAGTATATCTGTTAAGCATTCACACACGCACGTTTCTGGTTTGTGAGTTGGTTTGTGGGATTTATTTAAACTCTGTTTAAAGTCATTGCATTTTTAGAGGCATTGGCTTATTCATTTGGTTATGGTTATTCTGAGGGGATCAATTGCATTATCATTCAGTTGCATTCACATAGTTGCATTCATGCATTAGGTTTGTTTTGTAGTTTTGAGTCTGTTTATGCTTGAGGACAAGCATCGATTCAAGTTTGGGGGTGTGATAAGTGGATTTTATATCCACTTGGAATGCTTTATTACAAGCTTAAATTGGTGTTTTGGACTCAAGTTGTTGGTATTTTGATGTGTTTTTGTGTTATTGCATTTCAGGTATCAGTTAAATGAAGAAAAGAGCTTTTAAAGGAAATATGATTAAAAGTGATCAGAATTGGAAGCCAAGGCCATTGTCAAGTTGTAGAGAATCTCAATAGCTTTGCGTGGGCAGTTGAATCGCCTAATTCTGACGAGTAGAACTCAAGTTATGGCCAAAACAAGATTCATCAGAATATTTTTCCCAGTCAGTAGCTGAGCGCCCGCTCAGCAGAGCTGAGCGCCCACTCAGAGAGCTGAGCGCCCGCTCAGGAGAGCTGAGCGGCCGCTCAGGAGGCGGCTGGTCGCTGATTTCGCTGAAAAAGCCTTTTTTGAGTAGAATTTGACGATTTTAAGGGTCCAGGTCCACTAGGGGCGTATATATACTTAAAAAAAAGGGTTTTCATCATCCGGGAAGATTGGGATACCAAGGAGAAGACCTAGAAGCACAGAACAACTCCGAAAAAGAAGATCTTGTTTTCAACTTGTGATTCTTTGAATTAGTTGTAACTTTGGATGCTCGTTTTCATTCTTGTTGAACCTAGATCTCGTTTATTCGTACTTTGATTATTATTTAGTTTATTAAAACCTTGTTTATACCATGCTTTCATTGGAACCCATGGTGACGATGAGTTCGATTATGGGCTAATCGTTGTCATGGGATTCTAGCGGATTTACTTATGGATTTCAATAGTTAATTGTTTCGATATCTTGGTGTGTGGTGATTGATTGATATCCTAGTATGGTTGTGCTTATTCGTCTTACGTGCGTAGCTAACATATAAGATAGCGTGTTAATCTCTATTGAAGCGACAGTGAATATAGAGGTTTAGAACTTGCCATGCTAGCATAGGTTCATGTATGTGTATCATGATTCGTAGGTAACTCTAACCGTTTTACTTGCCCTATGTAATCAAGATAGATAACTTGTTCTTAAACCGTTATGTTGTCAAATTCTATAGACATATAGGGTCTCAATATAATTGGTGCCTATTCAGCTTCTATCTCTTTTGTGGATGTTTGGTAGAATGGTACTCGTGCAACGAAAGTTGGCGTTTATCAGTTTCGTGTTATCTGATTAGTGTCCTCACCATCACATGCTAAGGTTAAGAACAATAAGGCTATTGAATGAAGTATTTAATGAAGTTAGGATCCCATGTTTGTCATATATATTAATTTAACCTCAATTCTCTTAGTTAATGTTATTTAGTATAATCTCTTAGTTTAATAAAAACCCAATTTATTATTTGTCTTAGCATTGAGCGATAACCATACATTGTTGCATAGGTCCATAAATTGAACTTAACCTAAACTAGTCTCTGTGGGAACGAATCTGATTTATATCTTATATTACTTGCGAACACGTATACTTGCGAACACGTATACTTGCGTGAATATTAGCGCGTGTTTTCGCCCTAACAATATCATGTATGCTACCTGTCTTTGTGCAAGATTTCAAGCAGATCCAAGAGAACCTCACTTAACAGATGTGAAAAGAATTTTCAAGTATCTTAAGGGAACAGCTAATCTGGGATTATGGTATCCCAGAGAATAAGATTTTAAACTAATAGGTTACTCAGATGCAGATTTTGCAGGTTGCAAAATTGACAGGAAAAGCATAAGTGGAAGCTGCCAATTTCTTGGAGGCAGATTGATTTCTTGGTTTAGCAAGAAATAAAAGTCAATTTCCACATCAACTGTAGAAGTAGAGTACATTACTGTAGGAAGCTGTTGTGCACAGATTCTTTGGATGAAGAATCAGTTACTGGATTATGGGTTAACATATTTCAAAATCCCTATTTACTGTGATAATCAAAATGCTATTGCTATGACAGGTAATCCAGTTCAACACTCAATGACAAAGCACATCAGCATTAGGTACCACTTTATAAGGGAACATGTGAATGAAGGTACAGTGGAATTGCACTTTGTTCCAACAGATCAATAACTTGCAGATATCTTCACAAAACCACTGTGTGAAGCTACTTTTACAAGATTGGTAAATGAACTTGGAATGGTTTCAGGTTCTTTCTCTAAATCTGCTTAGTTTTGTTCTGATGCATCAGACTTTATGATCAGTATTTACATAAATTACTCTCTTTGTGTATTCTGTGCTTAATTGAAAATTTGCTTAAGTAATGACTGTTGTCTGATGTAACTTTCTAAACTCTGAAAATGATATGTCTGTTTATATAACTATTCAATCCTATGAGGATACCTGTGCTAGATGCTGACCTATTAATCTTCAATATACTAATGATCCCATGTTAGCAGTAACTAGTTATGTGGAAATCCATTGATACAAGCAATTTCTGATATTGAGCCTAGTTGAGTTTACTTTGTCTATCTTATTACTAAGTCACAAACTAGAATATTGCTTCTCATCTGTTAAGTTCTGATGCTAGTAAATCTGTTGAATGTACTAAGTGCTGACAAACCTCTCTTATCAAAAGAAAAAGAAAAGATTCAAGGATTAAAATTCAGGTACTCCTTTGAGATCTAGAGTAAAAATGTGGAAGGAACGACCCAAGTGCATTGCTGGTATTAAGTAAATATGCATCAGAAAAGTAAAATATTTTCTTGGTGACTTTTCACACTCTATGATTACTGGAGAAATACTCTGATAATAGCATAAATTCTGATAAGCAGTCGTGACTCACTTACACTGAGAAGCCACTGTAAAATGGAATTTAAAAAGATGCACAAAATTAGCACAAAATAGTTGAGGTGGACTCAAGCATGAACTCATTCAATAGTAGGTTTCAGAATAATGACAGGTTTTTAGTAAAGTTTTAGTTATGCCTTATTTCTAAGATGTACTGAAGTGAATCAGACTTTACTCTTTGTCTGATAATTAGCTTAATGCACACACTAAACACTCCATATGAATGATGAAAATAACTGTGGTGATCCATGTTATTTTAGATGAACAGTTTCTGTGTCACATTGCACAAATTCTGAGGACAAGTTCTGATTGCATGTTCTGATGATTAAGTTCTGAAGAATCTAAATCAGAATTTGTGCGAGGACTTACTAAGATAGGCGTTCATTTTTTGAGTTAAGAAATTATGTTCTGATAACTGTTAAGTTCTGATATAAGTCTAAGTTCTGATATTACATTCTGATCCTTTACTTGACTTATTTATGGATAAAATCTAAAAACAGTCTCATTTTCAATCAGAACACGTTTGGGTAGAATATTAACAGTCAATATTATTAGGGATAGTGGTTCAGTACACGTACAGTAATTTTTACTTGTTACTTGTGCGCATTAACCCTGACTTACACTTCCAATGACTGTTTTTCGTCTTCCCAGTCTCGGGAGACGAGGTAGAATTAATTCTACCTGTCAGCATTAAATTCCCTTGCGTCTCCTGGCATTCTTTTGCCTATATAAACAACCACTTCACATCAGCCTTCACATCAACTTTATTATCACAAACTCATCTTCATACTCTTAATATCAAAAATACCATGGTCAATTACAATATGTTTTTGAACTATGAAACATTCAACATGGAGCTGAGCTGTGAAGCCTGGCAGCAGGAATGGTACGTCACTGCCATTCCTGATGAGATATGGGACTCAGTTCCCCAGGAGGTACTCACCCACCTCCTGTTCTTCTACATGGATTACCATCGCCATCTGGAGCGATTGGAGGAGGAAAGGCTGGAAGCTCTCCGCCAGCAAGAGCGAATTATCCGACTCGCTATTCTGTTTGTCGAGAGTAGAAAGAAGAAATGATTTATTTTCTTCTTCCTATTTTTCTTCGTCGCCAGCCTTGCCCTGCTTCTTGAGCTAGGACTAAGGCTGTTGATGTTAGGTTTAGAAGCTTAGGACAATCTTGTAAAAGTTCTGATGTAATTTAAATTTCATGAATGTATTCTCTTAATATATTAATGAAATTTCTTTTTTTTGCAAGTTCTTGTCTCTGAGATGTTCTGAAATGCATTGATAAATCCTGATAAATATTCATATTCTGATGACCATTATAATTTAAATTTAAATTAAGTTCTGATTTTATGTTATCAGTACTTGTTCCCTTGATTTATTTTGGTCATTCTCACTCGATTTTTTTTCTTCAGAATATTGGTGTTGCAGTGAAAAATAATTGAATAAGTGGAAACAATTTCAATTTTGAATTAAAACTGATTTACCTTGATTAATGGAATTACTGGGTAAGTGGAACGGTTTTTCCTTGAAAAACTGCAAGTGGGTAAGTAATGATTACTGTTTTCCCGTGCCCATTAACTATTCATTATTACTGAATGTCTGACAGGTGTCCAACGGTTACATTTTTTTTAAAAGTATAAGTAAGACAGAGAAAGGATTTTCTAATCTTTTATTCACTTTTATACTTTATCTCTCTATTTGCTTTTACTCTCTTTCTACTCCTGACGTTGGTTTTTCATTTAGACATTTTATCAAACACCTAACAGGCACTCTTAAATCTCGATTTTTCTCATGGCACCTAAGGATTTGATCATTGATGGAGCTAAATTTGTTCCAAATAACGATACTGTAATTCTCGATCATGCTGAAGCTCCATCTGAGTTGCATTTTGTGCAAGATCTTCTTGCACACAGTGAAATCGGGTATGCATTGACCCAACCTTCAGTCTTTTCCGGCCAACAAGTTCTGACGTTTTGGCGGACTGGGCATTTTGATAATGGTGGTACACATGGTACTCCCAGTATTGTTTTCGAAGTGGATGATTCTACACATGTGGTAACTCCTGGTACAATTCGAAAGGCTCTACATTTACCAGAAGGATGTACTCTTTCAACCCCGGAGGAATCAACTCTTAAAGAATTAATGGCTAGTTTGGGGTATGAGCAGAGTTTGGCAAAGCTTGGGCAGTTGAAACGGGCTCATATCAGAAAGGAATGGAGTTTCTTCTTCGACTGCATCACTAAAGCTTTTGGAAATAAGTGTTCCAACTTTGATGCAATCCCTATAATGAGTCAGCACATCGGGTATGCACTCATTAACCAAACTCATTTCGATTTTGCAAATGCTGTGATAGGTTTTATTTGGGATAGGATGATAGAAGATAGGAATGTTGTTTACTTTGCTAGATTTTGTCAGCTTATATAATTTTTGTTGTGCTGATGAACCCCAACCTACCACTGACTTAACTGCACCTTTTAAAATTGCAAAACGAGCCTTTAATGATTTGGTAAATGCTGATCTTAAGAAAACAGTGGTTAGACCTTTACAGATTCGTCAGTCTGTAAAACAAATCTTGGTAAATGCTGATCCTGACACCTATAGATCTGTTTATCCTGATATCAAACCTACCACCACATCTCAAACACCACAGCAACCAACAGAACATACCATTCATACTACTCAACCATCCCTCAGAACATATCTCAAATCATATCTCTCCACTTCACAGACAGTTCAACCCTCATCCTCAGCACCTACTGTGAAGCCTTCATCTTCCAAGCCTAAGAGGACAAAAATTGTTCCTCCAACACCTCAGAAGAGAAGGAGGATTGTTTTGAGAGATGAATCTGACAGTGAGGAACAGGTTTCTACATCAGAACCTGTTGTCAAAGAAGCTGAGAAAGTTCCTTCTCAGAAGGATTCTGCAATTGGGGGATCTAGGCTTCTTAAAGGGCTTAGACGAATGACTGTTGATGAAACTCCCAAGGAATCCATATCTTCAAAGAGATACAAGAAACAGAGGGCAAAAAGGCCAGTTTTAGATGATGAGGAAGCAGCAGCTAAGGAAGGAGATCAGGAATCTCTGATCTCACAAGAACCAGAATCTGCTAAAGCCACTGCTTCTCCATTAACTCCAACTAAGGAAGCTGCTACTGATAAGGCCAACACACCATCTGTGTCTCCTGTTCAAAAGTCTGTATCTCCTGTTATTCCAGGCACAAGTGCTGAAATTGATATCCAGACCTTGGTTGTGCCTGAAGTACTTTACTTTGAAGCTCCAACAACAACTAATCCATCAACAACACCTGTTACTGATGCTGCTCAAACTCCAGAATTATCTACTACACCTTCTTTGCATCTAGATACTGATGATCAGAATATAGGTGAGCATCAGGATATGGCTGTTGATCAGAACTTGGATCCAGATCAGCACTTAGAAGATGATGCTGAAGCCTCAATTGCTTCGCATACTGTTGTTTTGTCAGAAGATGCTGATTCTGTAAGTTCTGATGCTGTAAATGCTGGAGATACTGGTGATGCTGCTCTCCAAGCAGATACTGATGAATCAGGTCCTTCAGGACATGCCCCTCAACAAACAGTTCTTAAATCTGAACTTGTTAAGAAGTTTGTTACCAGAGAAGCACCAGTGCCTTGGAGTGAAACTCCTGCTGGTCAGGAGTGGACTAAGGAATGGAACTCAATTACTTGTGTTCCATCTGCAAAGAATCTGGCTGAGCACTTGACAAAAGCTGATGAGATGTTAAATACTGATGATTTCAAAACACAGCTTAGAGTCACTGCATTGAGTACTAAACATCTACAAGGTCTCCATTCAACTACTCATGCAGAGCTACACAAGATTCAGGAAGAATTCATCAAACAGGAACAAATTCAGAAAATTGACAAGAAAAAATTCTTCCAACCTACCTTTGACCGAGTTGCTTATATTGAGAAGACTCAAGAGAAACAACAAGCTCAGATTGATGATATTCTGAAAAATCAAGCTTCTCAGCAATCTCAACTTAGTGAAATCCAAGCCTCAGTGGAATTGCTTGTCTCTCTTCTCTTACCTGCTGATGCCAAAAAGGGGGAGAAAGTAATTAAGTCCAAATGTGAAACTAATAAGACACTGAAGGGGAAGGATGATGAAAAGGATGACCAAGGAAACTCTGGAATGGGTAGAGGTCATAGTCAAGGTAGAGGTTTCTCATCAAGAAAAGCTGAAATCACAAGTCACAGGACAAGTTCTGATGCTAGAAAAAGAATTAGTTCTGCTACTGGTAAAAGGATAAGTTCTGATGAACTTTTAGATCTTGATAAAGAAATGTCAAGACAGTTATTTCTTTTGGAAAATCCAGGAATGGACTTGGAGAGTTTAATGGAAGAAGAAGCCAGACTTAAATCAGAAAAAGTCACATCTAAATCTGAAGCTTCTGGTAAAAAGACACTTCCAAAACTCAAAGGCATTGTGATAAAAGAAAGGACAAATACTGAAGCAATATTGGCTAAATCACAACCGCAGATAGATCCAAGATCCAAGGGTAAAGAAAAAGTTGGGGAACCTATCAAGGTTTATGTGCCTCCTGAGAATGAAGAAATCACTGATGAAAAGGATGATCTTGCTCTGACTTCAAGAAAAGTTTCTAAGACAACCTCTGACATAGCTCAAGTTGTTCAGAGTCAAGAGATAGTAAGTTCTGATATTTCGAAGAAGCAAGTAACCTCTGACATAGCTCAAGTTAACTTGATATCAGAAGATAAATCAAAGACACTCCTACCAGGATTCACTAAAGCAAAACAGAATCAACCTTTGAAGACTGCTGCAAGTGGTTTTGAAGCAAGAGTAGTTACTGGAAAGGAAGCAAGAGTTAAAACTGGATTGGGAAGTGATGATGAAAGAAGAATACAGAAGGCTACCAATGATCCAACTTCCTTGAGTGAACCAGGTATTGGAGCAACTCCTGAGAGATTGAATCAACTGGAATCTGTACAAATGGTTTACCATACCTACTTAAAAGAACACATCTTGTTGTACTTCATGACAGATGATAGGGTTTATCATATAAGGCAAAATGCCATTCCATTGAAGTATTTTGAAGAATTGGAGCATGTACTATTCTTACTTCAAGTGAATGACAGATTGACAAGAAGTGCTGCAAACTATTTGAAGGATCAGATTCAGAGACAGAATAGGCTTTATTCTGTTAAGTCTGACAGCAAATATGTTCCAAAGTACAGAGATCACAAGGGTGATATAGTTGAAATGAAGCCCAACACTGCTAAGATTATAACTACCTTTCTGGGTTACAGGGCTGTAGAATTCAATCTTGAGTCTGATAAGGCATATTTGATCAGACTGGATCAGGATATAAGAAAAGCTAAGATTAATGATCTCAGGGCTGCAATCTTTCAAATTGGTGAAGATACTGCAGAGCTTAAAGATGCTAAAAGGAGGATGATTGATGAACTCAGATATGCTGAGAGATGTTTGTTGAAGAACTATCTCAGAACAACTCCTGACATCAGAGAGATCAGAAGATGAAGCCAAGTCAAGATCTACAACTGCTTAAATTCTGATATTTGTACAGACTGAAGTTGTTATCAGAAGTTAAATATTGGTAAAGCTTTAAGGACTGTAAGTTGTAGTTATCTAGTCTAATTCTCATGCATTTGTACTTAATATTTTTGACATCATCAAATATATGTTAAACTTATATATTATGCTAATTTACAAGTTGGGGGAGATTGTTAGATATATTTGATAATGTCATGCCTAATATGATTTATGTTTAGTTTTCAGATCTTACTTAAACAGGATAAATCAGTACTTACTGGAAGTCGGGACTTAAGGATATCAGTACTTATATTATCAGAAGATAATCATCAGAAGATGGATATCAAAACTTAAATACTGAAGGACGTTCAGATAAGGACATCAGCTGATTAAAGGAAAGAAGATCGAGACAAACATAAGAAGAGATATGCATGAAGAAGGAATTCTATGAAGAATAGAATACTTGGAAGAAAAGATATCTGATTGATATATTTTAGGAAGCAGAATTATATTCCATATCAATTAGCGATTATCTTGTAACTGTGTAGTATATAAACACAGACATAGGGTTTACACTATAAGTGTTATCATATTCGAGAAGATTATTCATTGTAACCCTAGCAGCTCTCGTGATATTTGTTCATCACTGAGAGGTAACAGTTCCATACTATAATAGAGTTTATTGTTTCAATAAAGTTTGTTTTCTGTTACTTGAGTTATTAAAGTTTGATTTGATTGTACTTTACACTGTATTCACCCCCTCTACAGTGTGTGTGTGTGACCTAACATCTTTGTAACTGGATTTAAGCGTTTTTATGTACTTAAGAATTTTATTGATAACACCGGATGATGGATTCGTAGCAAGTTTTAGACACGTGATTCATGATTAAGTTTATTTCCATATTTTAAGGAGTTGCATGTTGACTGGTTTTATCATCTTCTTGTCTTGAGTCTGAAATATTAAGTCGTTTATCAAGTTTGGAATCATCTAAGTCGCAGATCATATCTGATTGTGGTCGATTATTTATATTATGAGAGAGATTTGATTTAGCCCAGCCTATTGATGTGGGGAGGCTGTATAAATATTTGCCTAGAATTGAATGGTTTTGAATCTCTGATTGTTTGCCTGGGTATTTTCAGAATTAATCTGTGAGCCAAAGCTTATTTTAATCTCTTTTTCGAAATGTTTGTCGGTGAAAGTTTTCGAAGGTTATCCTTTTGCTTTTGCTGCTTATGTAAGGAATAAAGAAAGCAGAAGTTTATGTTCCTTACTTGGACTAAATTAAAGAAATTCATTCATCATAACTTAATCACCCCTTTATGGGGGTCTCATAACGACCCTCATTGCATCGAGGGTTTGTCTTTGATATGGCATTAGCTGCCTCAAGATAACGGGCTACAACTGAAATCGAATTACTGGTAGAACTTTTTGAGATGAATCCCATTCTAGGCATTTTTGATGGGCTTCCCGTCGAGGTGTATAAGCTCATAGGTCCCCGCACTTACCAGTCTCGAGATCCGATAAGGTCCTTCTCATGCTGGTTTGAATTTTCCTGAAACAGTGGGTTGTGATGCCGCAGAATCCCTTAAGACGAGGTCGTCGACTTTGAAGTCTTTGGGTTTGACCTTTTTGTTGAAGTACCTTGCAGTTTTTTCTTGTTGGGCGATCATCCGTATTCGGGCTTCTTCCCTTATTTCTTCTAACAAATCATTTTGAAGGCGAAGACCCTCGAGAGATAAAGCAGGATCGAATACATCGACCCATGGTGAAGTGAGACTTATCTCAACAGGTATGACAACGTCAACTCCGTATACCAGTCGGAAAGGAGTTTCACCCATCGCGCTTCGGGGAGTCGTCCTATACGACCATAACACATTCGGGAGTTCATCGACCCAACATCGGGGTATTTCTTCAATTCTTTTCTTCAAGCCTTGTAGGATGGTTCTATTTATTACTTCTGCTAGTCCATTAGCTTGAGGGTATGCTACAGATGCTTTGATATGCTGGACTTTTAATTCAAGCAGGGTTTCCTCAAACTGTTTCCCTACAAACTGAGTGTCGTTATCAGAAACTAAGATTCTGGGGATCCCAAAGCGAAAGACAATGTATTCCATAAAGAATTCTATCATCTCTTTTTCTCGAATTTTAGCAAGGGGTTTTGCTTCGACCCATTTGGTTGCGTGATCCACGGCGACTACGATGTATTGGCACTGATTTTTGGATTTTGGAAAGAGACCCACAATATCTATTCCCCATTGGAAAAAGGGGCACGAGCTGAGTATCGAATTTAGCTCAGTCGTGGGTCGATGGTTTACATTTCCATGAAGCTGACATGCTTGACATTTTTTGACATAATCTTCACAATCCTTTCGAATTGTGGGCCAGAATAGACCTTGTCGGATAATTTTAAGGGCTAAGGTCTTTCCTCCTAGATGCTCACCACAGATTCCCGTATGTATTTCTACGATCGCTTGGAGGGCCTCTTCCGGGGACAAGCAACGGAGTAGAGGCTCAGAGAGGGCACATTGATATAACACCGAACCCACAACACAGTAGTTCCTGGCTTTGAACATAAGAGTGTGAGCTTCCGTCTTATGCTCAGGCAACTTGTTGTCGATTATGCATTTAAGAAAAGGTTGGCGTCAATCGAGCCTAGCCTGGATTTGATTAACTGACACTTCGTCGACGGAGGGGGTCTCCAAAACATCGACGTATGTTGGGCTGAGGTTAGCAGGGAGATTGGAAGACGCCAGTTTGGCCAGAGAGTCGGCCCACTGGTTCTCCTCCCTGTCGATGTTTGACATTTTCCATGAAGAAAATTTATTAAGAAGCTCTTATGTTCTTGTCAAATATCGGGCCATCCTTTCATTATCTGTCTTAAATTCACCACTTATCTGTTTGGAAACCAACTGAGAATCCCCAAATATGTCGATGACCTCTGCCTCGAGATCGGATGCGAGCTTTAGTCCGGCGATGAGTGCCTCGTACTCGGCCATGTTGTTTGTGGCGGAGAACCCGAACTTGAGAGCCTGTTGGATTTTGAATCCTTCTGGACTGATCAATATGACCCGTGCTCCTCCAGAGTTGGATGTCGAGGAGCCATCAACAAACAAAATCCACGGGCGAGATTGGTCGTCTTCTGGTTTATGTGCCTTGGATTTGAACTGGGATTCAGCGACGAAATCCGAGAGAACTTGAGCTTTGATCGCCGTTCGAGGTTTGTATTCGATGTAGAACTGACTTAACTCTATGGTCCAGGCTGCAAGCCTGCCTGTTATGTTGGGCTTGTGCAGGATTCTTTTCAGAGGTAGATTGGTGAGAACATGGATTTCTCTCGCTTGAAAATAATGACGAAGCTTACGGCTCACGACGACAAGAGCGTATACAAGTTTCTCGACTTATGGGTATCTTGTTTCCATGCCTCGAAGTGAGTGGCTGATGTAATATACGGGGATATCTTTTCCCTCATCGACACGGACCAATACCGCCACGACAGTTTCATCGGAAGCTGAGAGATATACTCGTAGAGGTTCGCCTGTTAAGGGCCGAGTTAAAACTGGAGGATTTGTTAAAAATATCTTTAATTCCGTAAAATTCTTTTCACAATCTTCATTCCATTCAAACTGTGATGATTTAGAAGCTTTCTTCATTGCAGAGAAAAAGGGGAGGCACCTCTTTGAGGATTGAGGGATGAACCTTCGAAGCGCGACTATACATAAGACACTAATTATCCTTAATCGAGGCTAATCTGCCCTAATCGGGGCTAATTAAGACTAATCAATATGCATAAGACACTAATTATCCTTAATTCACACTAATTATAAGAGCAAATGGGTTAAACGGCCCTAATCTGGGATAATTTCATCGTACAAATCACTAATTATCCCTAATTTGGGTTAAATACGCCTAATATACATTAATCAGCCCTAATCGGGGCTTAATTTCATTAATCAGCCCTAATCTGGGCTTAATCTTAAAATCAAAATTCAAAATTTTTCTGATTTTTTTTTAAATTTTTCAAAATTTTCGAAGGGGGGTCGTCGGGGTTGAGCAGAACCTCCTGGGGCAGGAGGCTTTGCTCGGCCTCATGCCCCCAATTGTGGGCTGCTAGGCCAGTTTGGAGGAGACCCTCCTGGCCGGCCACCTCCTGGTCGGCCACTTCTTGGTTGGCCTGGAGGTGATTGCCTAGGGGTTCCTGCCCCTCACTTTTTTTTGAGCTTATCACTAGGAGTTCAAGGTTTCTACATACCTTTTTATATCCTTGTTGCTCTTGGTTGTCCATGGAATTAATTTCATGGTTGCCTTTGAGTTCCTCAAGGCTCTGCTATGGCTGTTTCAACGAACGTTCTGTACTCATCCCGATGGACCATCTGTACTCTTTCTTACTGAACACTCCGTGTTCTACTGAACTTTCCCTTATAGGAAGTCTTATACTTCATTAAACTAGTCCAAACTTCTCTTGTTGGATGTTATACATTTCAACCAACTCGTTCTCGTAAACGATCTAGTCTTCACGAAACTAGGTTCTGCTGAGAGTTATCGTTTTTGAGAAATTTCCTAAGAACCTCTCAAGAGGGTCTCCAGAATAACTTTTGAAGGCCTCATAGCTCTCCTATAGAAGTTTCTGATAGGCTGAAAGGGCTCAATTTGTTGGCTGGTAGGCCAAGGCCACTACGGAGGCAAGTTGTGGCCGTCATGGCTCTGCTACGGAGGCTCCTGGTAGGCCAAAAGGCCCCAACTTGTGGGTTGGTCGGCCGGGGCTTCCCCACATGGAAGTTGTGGCCATCACAGCTCTGACACGGAGGCTCCTAGTAGGCGAAAGGGCCTTAACTTGTTGCCTGGTCGGCCGGAGCTTCCCCACATGGAAGTTGTGGCCGTCACGGCTCTGACACGGAGGCTCCTGGTAGGCCAAAAGGCCTCAACTTGTTGCCTGGTCGGCTGGAGCTTCCCCGCATGGAAGTTGTGGCTGTCACGGCTCTGACACAGAGGCTCCTGGTAGGCCAAAAGGCCTCAACTTATTGCCTGGTCGGCCGGAGCTTCCCCGATGGAGGTTGTGGCCGTCATGGCTCTGATACGGAGGCTCCTGGTAGGCCAAAAGGCCTCCATTTGTTGCCTGGTCGGCCGAAGCTTCCCCGCATGGAAGTTTTCGCCGTCATGGCTCTGATACGGAGGCTCCTGGTAGGCCAAAAGGCCTCCATTTATCGGTTGGTCGGCTGGAGCTTTCCCGTATGTAAATTATGGCTGTCACGGCTCTGATATGGATTCTTCTGGTCGGCCATATGCCCCCCATGTATGAGATGGTCGGCCGGGAGTGTCCTAATGGACCTTGAGAGTCTCCTGCAGGATAGTCTGATCTGTTAGGAGGAGAACACTTTGTTCTCGTATTCGTGAGTTCAGCTGAAAAGCTGATCTTGTCTTAATATTCACTAGTTTTGCTTATCATGGTGATTAACATAATCGTCCCTTAGTTAAGACTAACGACTTGTGTTTAGCCTCAACCAGGCTTTTTTGATCGTTTTCTAGTGAACGTTCTATTCTTTATGAAACTTGTTTTCGTGGATGTCCTAGTCTTCACGAAATTTGTTCTCATGGACTCTTTAGCCTTCGCGAAACTTGTTCTCATGAACGTTCTAGTTTTCATGAAACTTGTTCTTGTTGGGCGCCTAATTTTTCAAGAATTCTCAAGGAATTTCATAGGAGTTCCACCAGAAAATCTTTAGGAGGGTCTGGATCAACCCTACATGGGTTCCTGTCGGCTAGAAGGCCTTCATGTGGCCTGGTCGACCAATTCTGCTCTTTTTGGATGTTTGGCCCTTTTTCTAGTGAGCGTTATGTACTTGTTCTCGTGAACGTTCTACTCTTCACGAAACTTATTTCCCTCCATGAGGGTTTTAGTCGGCCTAATCCTTCCTTGTGGAGGACTTGGAGTCATTGACTCTTGGTAGGCCAGAATCTCACCTTCGTGAGCGTCTTACTCTTCATGAAACTTGTTCTCGTGAACGTTCTGTTCTTTACGAAACTTGTTTCCGTGGAAGTTCTTGTCTTCACCAGGAGCATCCCTAAGCTCTAGTTCATAGTTTTCTTGGAACCTTCTCTTAGGGGCCATCCCTATTAGTTCCGGACGTTTGTAGACGTTCCTTCGAGGACGTCCTAGTCGGCCAATAGCCTCCATGTGGAGGAGTCAACTTCAAGGACTCTTGGTCGGCCATAAAGACCAAGCCCTTGAGGCTCTGGTCGGTCGTAACCTTAATGTCCTGAGCTTCTTGGCCCTTCAAGATCTTATTTCGTGGAAGTTCTTGAACTTCAATCTTCTGAATATCAATTCGTGGATTAGACATCTCTCTTTTTATTCGAGGGAGTGCATTGTCGGGTAGGGACCTCATCCAAGGACCCTTTAGACGGTCAAAGATCTTCATGGATGGCTACTCGGCCTCCTCTGGTCGGTCAAAGGGAAACATTTTTGCTTTCTTGAACAACATATCTCGATGGGCCTCGAACATAAACTATCATGTTCATGTTCTTGATGGGTCCTCATAATTTAAAGGAAGCTTGTTAAAGTTGGCCTAACCCCTCCTATTTTTCATTGGTTAAATTTGTTCCAATTAGGCGAACAGCTTCTTGAGGCGGGGATGTCCGGGGCTCATGCCTTGTATTTGGTACATCTCTTCTTTTTAGAACTTTCAATACTTCAAATTAAAGGAGGAGCCTGGATGTCTTAAGGCATCCCTTGGAGGCCGGTCTGCTGGAGCCCTTTCCGAGGGATCTCCTGTTGGTCAAAGGCTTTCTCTTAAGACTGATCAGCCTTCTTTGGTAGGCTGGAGTTTGTAATATAGACTTTAGTTGACCATATACATTTCGTGAAGTTAGCTTTCTAATATCTTTTTCTTATTAGTCCAACGCCTACTTCACAGCTTCTTTCACTAAGAGTGTAAAATGAGGGAGTGAGCACATGGCCTTGGAGGCATTGATGAAGAAACTTGAGAGAAAGTTTTAGGACTGGGATTCTAAAGCTCTCTTAGCGTTTATCAACAGTCGGGAGACTTATTCAAAATGATGGACACCCATGATGATGGGGTGCGCTCTGTTAATATGTTCATTGGCTCTGTTCATAGCTCTTACCCGGATATGGTAAATTTGCGGGGCTTTCCTAGCCTTTGGATTGTTTCTGAGGTTGCCATTATTGGCCAATCATCTGATTTGGACTATAGATTATCCTTCAGTGTTTAGGCCTTGCATGGCTTTGTTTGCCGTGTGTGGCTTTTATCTATTTGTGGTCCTTCATGGACTTGATCATCTTCAGTGTGTAACCTAATTGTTCATCATGACTTGATTTCTGATCCTTCAGGATCTCCTGCATTTGTAGTTTGATATCATATTCGTCTTTTATTTTCGGTACTTTGGTCCTTCGGGAATTTTATTCATTGGATGCTTGTACACTGGTCGACCTTATTCCTCCATTTACTACTAAGTACTAGGAACATGTAGTGAATGTCCTAAACATAATAAACCTTCATGTTCAAAGCATGTAAAGTGCGGGGCACTTCATCACCATTCAGGGTCTCTAACTTGTAGGATCCTCGTCCCGGTGTCTTCCTGACCTTATAAGGTCCTTCCCAGTTGGGGGCTAGCTTCCCTCTCTCCCTACTCTTGATGCCTCAATCTTCCTCAGAACCAAATCTCCCTGTTGAAAGAACCTTTCTTTAACCCGTCTATTGTAATAGAGGGAGGCTCTTCATTGATGCTCTGCATTGCGGGCGTTAGCTTCATCCCCGACCTCATCAATGAGATTGAGAGCGAGCCTCATACCTTTTTTGTTTATCTCTGGCTCGTAAGCTTCGATCCTAGGGGATCCATGAGTGATTTCAAGGGGCACCGCTGCCTCGGCTCCGTAAGCCAGCATGAATGAGGTCGCTTCAGTTGTCACTTTGCAGGTGGTTCGATATGCCCATAGAATAGGCAATAGCTCATCTACCTTAGTGTTTCTCGAGCATTCAACCCTCTTCTTAAGTCCATCAAGGATGATTCTGTTAGCGACTTCCGCTTGCCCGTTTATATGAGGATGTGCAACGGGGGTGAAGCCAAGTTCTATGCTGTTATCGTCGCAGTACTCTCTGAACTCTGTATTATCAAATTGTTTCCCATTATCTGTGACAAGGATGCATGGGATTCCATATCGGCATATCACATTCTCCCAGAAGAATTGGGTAATTTGCTTGGTGGTTATCTTGGCTAGTGCCTTAGCCTCAATCCACTTTGTAAAGTAGTCTATGGCTACCATAATGAACTTCCTTTGTCCCAATGCCATAGGAAATGGTCCAAGTATATCCACCCCCCACATTGCAAAAGGGATGGGTGTGCTGATTGACATAAGCCTCTCTGGGGGCTATCGTACTATCGGAGCATGCCTCTAGCATCTGTCACATCTCTTCATATAAGCCCTTGCATCGGCTAGCATAGTTGGCCAGTAGAACCCCAACCGAGTTATCTTGTGAGCGAGGGCCCTGCCCCCCAAGTGTTGTCCACAAATCCCTTCATGGGCTTCTTTAAGTGCCTCCTCTGCTTCAAGAGGTCTTAAGCACTTCAAGTACGGAATAACAAAGGACCTTTTGTAAAGAAGGCCTTCAATCAACGAGTATCTTATCGCTCTAACCGACAGCTTGCGTGCCTCCTGGGCATCGTCGGGGAGCCACCCAGTTTCTAAGTGGGTCTTGATCGGGTATATCCAACAGTTTGCCACACCAATCAGTGCTATCAGATTTATGACATGAATAGTAGGGGTCTTCAAGACCTGGAAGTAAATACTTCTCAGATAGTTCTCGATTTCAGACGAGGCGAACTGAAACAAGGCATCCGCCGTAGTGTTCTCCTCTCCCGTAACATGTTTTTAGCCCTCACGGCTCTAGCCAAGCCTAAGCCAGCTATCAATGCTTCATATTCTGCTTCATTGTTCGTAGTCGAGAAGTCCAACTTCAAAGCATATTCAATCGTAAACCCATCAGGGCTTTGCAAGACTAGGCCTGCACCACTAGATTTTGTTTTGGATGCTCCATCAAAATGGAGAACCCAATACTTTTTTAAGGTTGTTTCTTCATTCTTCTCTTTCTCTCCTCCTTCCGGGGTTACTATCTCTTGCCCCCCGACTTCTTGGTCGTTAATGGTGCATTCGACCATGAAGTCTGCTAAGGCCTGAGCCTTGATGGCCGTTCGAGGTTTGTACTTCATATCAAATTCTCCTAACTCAATCGCCCACTTGATGAGCCTTCCACTGGCCTTCGGGCTATGAAGAATGTTCCTCAAGGGTTGGTCTGTTAGGACTTCGATCTTGTGAGCCTGGAAGTATGGTCTCAACTTCCTCGTGGCTGTGATGAGAGCAAGCACAAACTTCTCCGTGGTGGAGTAATTCAACATTGCTCCATGGAGCACCTTGCTTACATAGTATACAGGCTTCTGGAGCTTCTGCTTAAAACGGTCGTAACTTTAGATCCGTAAATAGAATTAAGCGAATCAAGCGCCTAAACGATCCTCATAACATTTTTTATCATAATCAAGTCTTATTTTTCAAGAAACTACAGTTTATACGTTCTGTAACTTTGTAGAAAACTTATGGTTACGTTTTGTTCCTTTTGATTTCCTCTTTCTTTTTTTTTTTGCCGAATGGAACTAAGAAAGAGAGAAGAGAAAATTTTGTTGGCTTCTTGGATACTTGTTGTAAAATGATATGTTTATGTGTGTATATATCATCCTAGGATTGTCATATCTTGCCATATCTCATCCAATCTAGCTAGCTATCCTATTTTCCAAGCTATAATACTAGCTTAGTACCTTAGCTACTATTCATGCCACTATTCACTAGCTAGGCAATCATGTTCTCTAGATAGGCTACTATTTGGTTATTAACCATGGTTACTTTCTTACATTGGTTAGCTTGTATGGTTATCTTGGCTCGATACATTTATTTATTCGCGAACGCGTTCGCTCGGTCGCTTATTCATTTTCGTAATAAACCTTTGTAAAGGGTTCACGGGGTAAATCCTTTCTTATATGTCCTTTACGTTTCGAAGCCCCATACTTGGGTTTGAATTTCGAGGATTTTAGATTTGTAATTATATCGTGATTCTCGTATTCCTTGACGGTTCGTAGATACGGTCATTTTTCAAAGTTCATTTTCTTCGAAAACTAATAGCGTTTACATACACCCATTTGGTAAATATAATCATGTTATCAATTGGGAAACTAAATTTCTCATGCACAACATAGTGTGGGCTAAAACGTTTTACTCGATTGTTAGGGTTACTATTCATCAAGCGTTTTACAAAGTCTCAAAAAATTGAGTTATTACAGTCTTCCCCTCTAAAAAGGATTCTGTCCCAAAATCAAATAGAAAACAGGCGGGCATATGTTTCCTTCATCGCGTCCTCTAGTTCTCAAGTTGAGTCTTCAACATTCTAATTTCTTCACATGATTCTGACCAGCTTTATAGTCTTGTTCCTCATCACTTGTTCTTTTTGGTCCATCACTCTTACTAGTTGCTCAACTTAAGTTAAGTATGATTGTAAGTCTACGTGCTCGTACTCTATCACATGTCATGCATCGGCATGGTACTTCCTTAGCATTGACACATGGAACACATTGTGCACTTTTTATAGATAAGGAGGCAAGGCGAGCTCGTAAGCTAGAGGTCATATCCTCCTCAAGATCTCAAAGGGTCCTATGATTCTGGGACTCAGTCACCCTTTCTTCCCAAATCTCATCACTCCTTTCCATGAAGATACTTTCAACAACATTGAATCTTCCACTTCATATTCTCTATCCTTCCTAGTCTGGTTGGCGTATTTCTTCTACCTATCTTGAACCACTACCAGCCTTTTTCTGATGAGTCCCACTGTCTCTCAGGTATGCTGAACCAACTCGGGTCATATTATCTTATGTTCTCCAACTTCATCCCAACATAAGGGAGAACAACATCTCTTTCCGTAAAGAGCATCATACAGGGGCATTCTTATGCTAGCGTGATAGCTATTATTGTAGCCAAACTCGATCAGGGGTAAGTGGTCGTTCCAATTTCCTTTAAAGTCAATGGCACATACTCGCAACATATCTTCTAGGGTCTGGATAGTCCTTTCGCTTTGCCCATCTATTTGGGGGTGGTAAGAGGTACTCATATTCAGTCCGTTGCATACACACTCTTGGAAGCTTCTCCAAAATCGGGAGTTGAACCTTGGGTCCCTGTCCGATACTATGGCAACGAGAACTCCGTGCCTTACTACTATCTCTCTCAGGTAATATCCACTAACTTGTCGATGGTGTACCTTTCGTTAATCGACAGGAACTGCACAGACTTGGTCAGTCTATCTATGTTAACATATATGGCATCATGATTAGTTTTAGTCCTTGATAGGCCTGTCACAAAATCCATGGCTATATGCTCCCATTTCCATTCTGAAATTTCCAAGGGTCGTAATAGTCCACTCGGTCGCTGATGTTCAGCCTTTACTCTCTGGAATGTGAAGCATTTTCTGACCCACTCTGCTACCTCTCTCTTCATGTTAGGCCACCAATAATATTCCTTAAGGTCACGGTACATTTTCATACTTTTGGGGTGGATTGAATATCCGGAGCTGTGCCCTTCGTGCAACAGCTCATCTCTTAGTTCTTGCACATTCGGAACCCAAATCCGGGATGCATACCTCATGATCCCTCTCTCATCTTTCTCACATCTGACATCCTCACCGGTCATTGTTTCTATTTCTTCATTCTTCTTCTTTTCCTGACACACTCGTACCTTCTCAGCTAGTTCGGGTACGAACCTGATTTCGAATAGTCCTTCTGATCTTTTACCGATTATTCTCACGGCGATCTCCATTTTCTCAAATTCCTTAACTAACTCCTCAGATGTCATTATCATCCTGAGTCTCTCTTTCCTACTGAGGGCATCATCCACTACATTAGCTTTACCCGGATGATACAGGATTTCACAATCATAGCCTTAATCAGCTCTAGCCATCTCCTTTGTCTCATGTTTAATTCCTTCTGATTAAAATTATACTTGAGGCTCTTATGGTCTGTGTAAATCTCACATTTTTCTTCATACAAGTAGTTCCTCCAGATCTTTAGGGCAAACACTATGGCTTCTAATTCTAGATCGTGGGTAGGGTACCTTATCTCATATTTTTTCAACTGCCGAAAGGCATACACAATAACCATTCCGTGCTGCATAAGCACACATCCAGGCCCCTTGTGCAAGGCTTCGTTGTATATCACAAACTCTCCCTTTCCACCGGGAAGAGCGAGTACTGGTGTTGACACCAGTGTCCTTTTTAGCTCTTAAAATCTTTCCTCACATTTTTCTCTCCACACAAATTTTTCCATTTTCCGGATAAGTCTAGTCAATGGGCCGGCTATCTTGGCAAAGTCTTGCACGAATCTCTGGTAATATCCTGCTAAGCCCACAAAACTCCTAACCTCGGTTGGGGTAGTTGGTCTTTCAATATTGGATATCACCTCAATCTTGGCGGGGTTGACTAAAACTCCTTTTCTACTCACCACATGCCCTAAGAACTGAACTTCCTTTAACCAAAACTCGTATTTTGAGAACTTAGCATACAACTTCTCATTCCTCAAGATTTCTAAGACTATCCTCAAATGTTTTGCGTGTTCTTGCTCTGTCTTTGAGTAGATTAGAATATCATCTATGAAAACTATCACACATATGTCTAGGTACTTCTTGAATACTATGTTCATCAAATCCATAAAGGTTGCGGGTGCATTGGGTAACCCGAATGACATGACTAAGACCTCATAATGTCCATACCTAGTGCGAAAGGCCGTATTTGGTATATCTTCAGGTTTTTATTTTCAACTGGTGATATCCGTTCCTCAAATCTATTTTGGAAAAGTGCACAGCACCTTTGAGCTGGTCGAATAGGTCGTCAATCCTAGGGAGAGGGTACCTAATCTTGATGGTCAGCTTGTTCAACTCTCGGTAGTTTATGCATAATCTCATGTTAGTGTTTGTGCCCTAGAGACAACACTATTATGTTTATATTATGAAACATTTGGATTATTAATTCTGATTATATGGATTATTTTTTAGTAATTTATTATATCTTTATTTATTGCGATAAGATGTTAGATTAATAAATGTTCTTGGAATATGATATGTAATTTTATATCTCTAAGTACGTGACTTGGAAATGAGATTACGAGAATAGTATCGATATTCCTAAAGATCCCTAGTCGAGTATTATTATTAAGGGACAATAATAATGCATTAAGACCTCTCTGAGGTGACTAATATGATCGGCCTTACTTAGGCTTTTGACTAACATTTCATCGACATAGACCTCCATGGTCTTCCCAATTAGATGGACAAATATCTTGTTTACCAGTCTTTGGTAAGTAGCTCCAGCATTCTTAAGTCCAAAAGCCATAACAAGATAACAGAATACACCAAAGTAGGTTATAAAAGATACCTTGGGGGTGTCATCCTTATGCATTCTGATCTGATTGTAACCACTGAAGCCATCCATGAAGCTTAGCATCTCGTGTCCAGCAGTGGCATCGATCAAGGTATCAATCCTTGGTAGGGGGTAACAATCCTTGGGACAAGCATCATTCAAGTCAGTGAAGTCAATGCACATCCTCCACTTTCCATTAGCCTTCTTAACCATTACGGGGTTGGCCAACGAATCAGGAAATTGCACTTCCTCAATAAATCCAGCTTCTAAAAACTTCTCGACCTCCTGTTTAATGGCTTCCAGCCTATCAGGGGCATAAGTTCGCTTCTTTTGCTTTACAACCTTCTGAGTTGGATCAACATTCTAATTATGGGTTAAAAGGTTTGGGTCAATCACAAGCATATCAGCTGCTGTCCAAGCAAATACATTATTGTTTTCCTGGAGTAAAGTTGTCATTCGGCCCTTCAAGGGCTTGTCCGGAGATGCCCCCATGAACGTAACCTTCTCCGGATCCAAGGGGTCTAAAGGAATTGGGACCAAGTCCTCGGCTGGCTTCCCTCGCAGTTCTTTATTCTCTCGGACATCCATGTCTTCTATGGGGAGGACCTGCCCCCCTGTTCCATCAGGCCTAAGTGCTGCAACGTAGCAACTTCCAGCCATCTTCTGATCTCCCCTTGCTTCTCCAACACCATTTCTAGTTGGGAACTTCAGTACCATGTGGTAGGTTAAGGACACAACTTTAAAAGCATGGATCCATGTTCTACCCATAATAGCATTGTAAGTAAAGGCTACCTTGACAACCTGAAAGTTCAACATCTGAATGGCCTCCCTGGGCTCTTCCCCAATAGTTACGGGAAGTTGTATTGCTCCTTCGACTTTGCATTCCACATGGTTAAACCCGTAGATGGGTGTGTCGGATGGAGTTAGTTGAGAATCATTGTAGCCCATTCTTATGAATGTGTCATGGAACAGAATGTCCACGGAAGCTCCATTGTTCACTAGAACTCTCATAACAGGACAATTTCCAATTATCGTAGTGATAACCAGAGGATCATCCTGAGGAAATTTCAAACCTTCAAGGTCTGGGTCACCAAATTCAAGTGTCATCTCCGACTTAGATTGCTTAGATGGTTCTCCAACTATGCTCATCACTTCTCTTGCATAAGCTTTTCGAGAGTTCCTTGTAGTACCGGCTGCTGTAGGTCCTCATGAGATCATATTGATTACTGGTCCTCGGGGCTGTGGGTTGCGATCTTTGTCGTTACCCCTTCAATCGTCATCTCTTCGATCATTATCTCTCTTTTGGCCTCCGGCATCCTCACCCTTGGTGAAACGTCCAAACTTTCCCCTTCGGATCAGATACTCAATCTCATCCTTAAGTTGTCTACAATCATCAGTATCATGACCGACATCTTTGTGAAACCTGCAGTCCCGACTCTTGTCTCTTTTCTTGGGGTCTCCCCTTAGTGGCTTCGGCCATTTGAAGTCTTTATCCTTTTCAATTTCCATAAGGATTTGGCTCCTTGGAGCATTCAACCTTGCATATTCAGCGAACCTTGGTTGCTGATTCTTCTTAGAAGGAGTTATAGTTTTTGCCAATTCGTGGATACTTGTCCTTGGCATCGTACTCCTTATCCGTCTTCCGCTTCTTGTTTCCCGGCTCTATCTTGGAGCTGCAGCATGCTTTCAGGCGGGCGCTTAGCCAAAGACATCTTAAAGAACTTGTCTCTAGTCCCTTGCTGCATGGATATCATAGCTACCTTATCATCAAGATCAGTGACCTTCAAAGCCTCCTTCGAAAATTGATTCAGATACTCTCTCAGGGACTCCTTTGCTCCTTGGACTATACCCATGAGAGATGCTAAGCTCTTCTCGTGCACTCTGCCACTTATGAACTGCTTAATAAAAGCTTGACTCAAGTCCTTAAAGGATCCAATGGAATTTGGGGGCAGACGGCTGTACCACCTTTGAGCCATGCCCGATAGGGTTTGGGGGAAGGCCCGACACTTAATAGCGTCGTTCACGGGCTGTAGCAACAGGGCATTAGAGAACGTCCTAACATGATTAGCGGGGTCGCCAATACCATCGTATGTTTTAATGGTGGGCATCTTGAACTTCCTTGAGATATGAACATTCATTATCTTATCAGTGAATGGTGGGTTTGGATCATCGGGATCACCTAGGGGAATAAGATAACTTGGATCAGCCCTTGGGGCCGTTGCCCTTCTTGGTATTGGACCATCCATGTCTATGATAGGAGGAGGATTTCTCCGCCTTGGAGCAAGTGGGGGTCTTGGGGTCAGATGTGTCTCTAGGTCTCGCTTCAGCCTTTGGATCTCTGCTTCATGAGCCATGATCCTCTCTTGAACATCTTGGGGATTCATCCCTTGAGTGCTCCTGGAGCGTTGTTCAGTGTCAGCCATCGGCTCCTTGCCAGCACGCCTCCTTCTTGGAGCAACATCGTCATCCGATGATTCAGAGTGTCTTTCAGTATAAGGTCCAGAAAATTCTTGATCCTCCGGAATAGGAGCCAAACCACGTATGTATTGGGGCGTCCACCCTTGTGCTTCACTCCTACCAGAGTGCCCACTCCCTCCAACTTTGGGGTATAGGGGTATCCCGTAAGGGGGGTTAGTAGTCACAATTGTCAAGTACTCATACCCAAGGGGTTGAGAGTTCACAGGTGCATGCAGCTGCTGAAGTTGGGGATTCGTCCCTTGAGGAGCCGGGGGATTCGTCCCTTGTGGCCGAGCCTCAGTTGCCCCTACTAGGGTTCCTCCTTGGGTGGAGGCATAAGTTGAGTGTGGTGGTATGTCCAACATCAATGCGATTGTTCGCGATGGGACAGGAGTGTCTGTCCCACTAGTGTTTCTGCTCCGTGTGTTCACCATGATTGTTGTAACGTTCCCACAGACGGCGCCAAATATTGTGGAATAAAAACCTGAGTACTTTGGTATTTAATGCTAGGGTGGGTGACCTTCGAGCTTTAATGACTGCTCTTGCGTTTGGGACTATCGATCCTTACAAGATGCCTACGTATCTCCGTGTTGTAGAGAATCAAGCCAAAACTTAGTTCTAGGTTGAGGGATATAGCTCTTTATATAGAGGTGAGTATAGGGTTAGACTTCTGTTGGGAGACTTGGTGGATAAGTCTCCAACTTATATGGTGATTAGGAGTCCCCTTGAGGAAGGAGATCCAGAACCTTCTATGTAGGATTTTGAAACCATTTAGAACACACGTCTCTGCTCTTCCAGCCGTATTGGGCCTAGTCCGTGAACAACTCAGATTCGTGGACTTGGACAACCTCTGCTGGTGGGCCTTGGTTGTTTGGGCCGTCATAGGCCTGTTACGAAGCTTTGGACCAGACATGTCAGCTATGAAGCTTGGACCAGACAAATATGTATTGGATTTTTCGGACAAGAAGCCCAAGTGTAATTAATGCGATATTTAATGTGTCTTTAAGATGTATTTTTTATCCATATCACGTACCAAACAACTGTACCGAACAACCGACCAACTACCAAAGGTGTTCTGTTTATAATAGTATAGTATAGATAGATATATTTGATTTACTTATTCATTTTCTTTTTTAAATTATTTTTGAGTTAGTATTTTTTTTAACTAATAACTATATATATATATATATCTTAGTGTCTATTTTAATTTTTAAAACATGTAAAATCAAAATGAAAAAATGATTATGCAAACTGATGTATCTTTTCAATTTATATTTTTATTAATGTCTTAACAAAAAATTACTAGTATTATAATATACGACTTGAAATTATTGTTATTATCATCAATATTTTAATACTCCCTACTTCTTTATTCACATGTCCATTTTGATTTTGACCGAAATTTACACCTATTATATAATTGACAAAATTAATAAAAATTATATTATCGAAAAGTATATTTAGTATATTTTAAAACGTAACTTTCAGAGTTGAAAAATAATTAATCAATAATTCTTAATATTAGGTCAAAAATTGGTCAATTTAACACTATAAAAATAAAATGGACATGTAAATAGGGACGGTGGAGTAAATTATAAGTGCACATTTTATATCTGAAATAAAATTGAGTTGAAATAATAAAAAATTAAATTTAAGTATTAATGTTTTTAATTGCAAACCCTTAAGCTATTTTAAATATCAAATATTATTAAATGGATTTAAAAATATATATTAAAAAAATATTATTAACGCATATTTTATATTTTATTAAAAAATGAGTTTTTTTAGGGAAGTTATTTTTGTTAATCCTTAAACAACTTTAATTAAAGTTTATATTGTATTTGTGCTTTACCTTAATAATACATGTATTAGTTTTATTTTACGGACTTTACAAAACTGGAAAGTGTGACTAAATGGTATGGGTGGGCAAGTGACTTCCTCCTTGCACGTCAATTTGAAGTTTCAAGGTAGTTCTAATAACCATACATTATTCAACCAAACAGCTCGCTCAGTTATCACTTCCTAGATATTTTAAATTATATTCTATATATAATTAGTGTAAGGCACTTAAAATGGTACGGTTAGATGGTTTGGTCGTCAACGTTAATGCCTGAAGTTAGCTATCAATTTCACCCACGCTTGGGTTCTACATACGTTCAAAGTACAGAACTAGTCAATTTTTTTTAAATAGTTTTCCTAATGAACTCATATAATAAAAAAATAGTTTGTTCAATTAAACTCATTCTAATCAAAATGAACAATTGTCTAACCGCCTCCCTCTTCTCCTAGGATTTATTCATTTTCAAGTAAATCGAGGGGTTTCCACTGGTTTTCTTCGGTGGAAAGCCCCAACCCCTTCATTCTCTTTTGTTCTTGTTAATTTTCCTCCAATAAAACCCAATTTTTTGGGTGTTTGTGTATCTCTCCTTTTGGAATGTGTGTTTTTTCTCTCATTTTGGAGTGTTTTGTTATGTTTTTGTTTAATTATGGTTGGGTTTATTCGTTGTTTAATCGGTTGAGAACGAGTTTATTGATATTCTTGGTGATCTGCAAAACCTGCATCGAATCTGGAACAGTGTTGATTATTGCAAGAGCTCACCTTTCACAATCAAAGATTGTTCATCTTTCACGGGTTTACACTTTCGGCATGTCTATAGCTGGTATCCGACATGTAGATAGCTGGGGTGTTTTCGGCATGTCTATAGCTGGTATCCGACAAGTAGATAGCTGCGGTGTCACTTCTCCGATCTCAGTTTATGTGATTGGTGTTTCTGAACATTGGGCTAACAATGGTTTTTATGTGATATGGTCAATTGCGATTTGCTATTTTCAGAGATGTTGGTACAATTTGGATCGTTTGAGATGTCTTTGATTTCGTTTTTAATTTCAAGAATTTTTAAATTATATGTGTTAAACGATCAAGAAACAAATCATCTAATTGTTTTTAGTATGTTATTTGTTTTACCACCTGGTTGTATCGACAGTTGGGGGTTTGTCCCGACTGTATTATATTCAAGTTAATTAAAGTTTTTTGCATTTGTCAAAAAAAAAAACTCATTCTAATCATTTATATTATGTAATTGTTTTACATAAAAACCATTGTATGAATGTTAAAATTTATTTTGCACTATATTAATATGAAATTAAATTTATTATAGTATTGAAGATTAGACATGAAATTTTTATATTATAAATTTTAGAACACAATATGTTCTTAATCTTTATATTAAAATATTAATCACAAATCAAAATATATAACAAAATCGTATAAAAATGTATATATTTAGATATAATCAAATCATTATTTTTGTAAAAGTCATAAATGAAAAAGTTTAGTTGTAAATAAGTTTAAAAAATAGTTTATTTAGAAAAAATAAAACAATTGTCACGTGTAATATACCACTTTATTGAGTAAAAGCAATAAAATTTTAATATTTGTTAATTTCAAATTACTAACAACAAAAAGATGTCTAATAAATACAAACAAGTTAAAATAATAAAAATACTAATATTTAAATATATAGCATCACTAACTATTTCGATTATGGATTAATATCTGAATGTGTAATTAAAAATTAAAAAAAAACAAAAAAAAAGAAATTTAAAAAATCATAATTGGTGTGAAAACACTATATCAAAGTTTATATTATTTATACGTGTGATAGAAATTAAAAATAAATAAAAAATAATTTATAAAACATATTGCATGATATTTTGAATTTATTTTGCAGTGTATTAATGTGAAATTAAATTTTATTATAGAAAGTACAATAATCGGTTATGAAAATTATATCATATTGAAGGTTATACATGAAATTTTCATATTATAAATTTTAGAACACATATGTTCTTAATATTTATATTAAAATATTAATCAAAAATTAAAATATCTAATAAAATTATATAAAATATATATATTTAGATGTATTCAAATCATTATTTTTGTAAAAGTCATAAATGAAATAATTTAGACGTAAATAAGTATAAAAAATAGTTTATATAGAAAAACTAGAAGAATTGTCACATGTAATATAACACTATATTTAGTAAAAATAATAATACTTTAATTTTTGTAATTTTAAAATTACTAACAACATGTGTTAATATCTAAATGTGTAATTATAATTTATATATGTGTTACTAATATTAAAATTAAATTATTAAATCATAATGTTAATTTAACAAACATAAAAAAATAAAAAAGCTTAAATTTTCAAGAAATATTTTTTTATTTACATTTATGAAAATTATATCATATTGAAGGTTAGAAATGAAATTTTTATATTATAAATTTTAGAATACATATGTTCTTAATATTTATATTAAAATATTAATCACAAATTAAAATATCTACCAAAATCATATAAAATGTATATATTTAGATATATTCAAATCATTATTTTTGTAAAAGTCATTAATGAAATAGTTTAGTTGTAAATAATTATAAAAAAAGTTTATTTAGAAAAAATAAAAGAATTGTCACATGTAATATACCACTATATTGAGTAAAAAAATAATACTTTAATATTTGTTAATTTCAAATTACTAACAACAAAAAGATGTCTAATAAATATAATAAAAGTTAAAATAAAAAAAATTAATACTTAAATATATAGTATCATTAAAAATTATTTTTATTATTATCGATTAATATCCGAATGTGCAGTTATAATTTATATATGTGTTACTAATATTAAAATGAAGTTATTAAATCATAAAGTTAACTTAACAAACATAATTTTTTTTTTAAAAAAGTTTAAAGTTTCAAAAAAAAATTATATATAAATTTTATAAACTAGCCCATGCATTGCACGGGTATAAAGCTTGTAACCATTTAAAAAGATGTCAACCAAACACCCTCTTAATTTAGGTACAGTTGTTGCACTACGTTAACGAACAATTTCTTTAAGACCTCAAGCAAATTTTTATCGAATCATATTATAAAAGCATTTTTTTCTTTATTGAAATCATATCCGACTGTGATATATTAAACCGAGCTTATTAAACTTATATTTTTGTTCTAGTTCGAATGTAATTAGATATTGAATCATCAGACTTGTCGAAATTGATTGAGATTGAATTCGAATAACTATTTTATTTTTTACCACCCCACATGTAAATGAAACAGACTAACAGTACATACATAAAGAGTTGGGCGCAGTAGTTGAACTTTTTCTATTGGAAGAGATTGAGAGTATGAGCATGTAATAGAGTGTGCGTATGTAATTAATTAAAAAAATAAAATAAACTGACAATAGCAAAAATAATTCTGCAATGCCGACAGTTCACTAAAATTTGAATATTGAAAAATATTGTGCTTTTGTGAATACATAGTTATCAACCGAATATACCACGTACAAAATTCGTATATAGTAACCAGTATCGTTTCTTCTATATATAATAACTCAACATGACTGTAAAATATAGGGCTGAGCATTTGGTCGATTCGATCAGAAACCGGGCCGAACCGAATTAACCGAAAACCGAATTTAATTTTTTTTAACCAAACCGAACCGATTTAATATTTGGACCGAACCGTAAACCGAACCGAATTATTTCGGTTAATTCGGTCCGTTTTTTCAAACCGAAATAATTTTGCAGATCAGGTTTTGTACATTGCAAGGAGCCAAACAACTTACAAATAAAAAGAAAATTAAACAAAATTATAGCAAAAAGTATTTAGAGAAGTTCAAATAAAAAAGATCCAAATTACAAGCAGCAATACAAATTAAAACATCAACATCTTGAGTTTACAAATTAAATATAATTCAGCCTTTTGCAATTAAAATCTAGAAAAATGAATAGCTGATTCCTGATTAGCTGCTGCCTGCACTGCAAGTCTGCAACAGTGGTGTTCCACTGCTCTGCTCCTAATTTCCCTAAAATCAACCAGACAAAATTTTAAGCATCATTGCATATATCATCTTTATCTTTAATTTTATCAAAATTAAAATTGAATGATAAAGATGGAGCATACAATATCATCATGCTCATACATTAGTAAGACATACTATATGTAATGCTTATGTACATTGTAATCTAGTTGACCATCTGCAATGATTTGATCCAGATTTAATATTATATGTTATTGTATCAAGCTGATCTCAAATTATTTTGCAGACCAACTACACAAACAACTTCCTCTCAGAGAACTCCAAAAATGCTAATATGGCATTGTCGATGTTTTATAAACACTTCCAGTCCGCGGTTCTTTCTTGTTTCTAGAGATTATTTTTTGTAGTACATAGTTGAATCGTTTGTACATATCATATATGACATCAAGTTGTATATCATCCTCCTTTATCCATACTCCAGAGCATATGCAACATTAAAGAAATATTGTGCAGAATAAATGAGCTAAATTTTTTACGTAGATGACAAACCAAACAATACATATCATTGATCAAGAAAACATGCAGTTGATCGAAATAGCAAATACTGTTATTCCCAAGGAACTAACAATGAGATTTACAGAAGGGGGGTTGAATGTAAATCTCAAAACTTTTTCAAGTTTTGAGCAGTTTCAAAGGCTATGTGTTTTGATGAACAAGTGTGTGTGAATTGCTTTGAGCTGGTGCTGACAGATATATATTCAAACACAAATGTAAAGAACACAAAAGACTTAAAAACTTTTCTGGTGGATTTGTTGTTCCACCAGAGATGTGTTATTTCAGAAAATCTGTGATTCAAGAGATTGATCACAGCTGCTTCCTAGTACAAACTAGATGATTTTCTCTCAATGTTTTTCTAAACAGCTCTGGAAAATTCACACTCTAATTACTAGCTGCAATTTGGTTTATATATCACCAAGTTTACAAGTGAAGAAAAAAAATATAAAATACAATTGAAAAGATTCTTCACACGTTTCTTCTTCATTTCTCTATCCAATGCAATCTAGGATAATCTGTGAATCTTTGAATACTTCCTTGTTTGCACCAGAATGGAAATGCTGCATTTTCTTGATTCCTCCAAGAGGCTGCCACATTCCAATTATCTCTGTCAACCCATGTGCCTCTGTCAGCTTATCAATTATCACTGTCAACTGCTATTGAACTTAGCATCCGTTGAAGCTTTCATCCGTTGATGGCTTTATCCGTTGATGCATTAGCAGTTGAAGCTTTATCCGTTGATGCACTCATCCGTTGATGGATGTTATCCGTTGAAGCTTTAGAGACATTCGTTAAAGCTTTGTTTCTTATCCGTTGAAGGTCTTTAACTTATCAGTTGATACTACTTCACTTATACAAAATTACAAGGCATGAAATATTTACAATTAGCCCTCCTATTTGCATATCCACTAGTAGTCAACATGACTTATAATTTCCCACAACATCTAAGAATTATAACTTGAATACAGAAACTGAAATGTGCTATAATACTAAACTTATTTCTAAGTAAAGCTACTCCATCAACGGATAGCCAGAATGGTCTTATCCGTTGAGGCTATAGACACTGGATTCCTACTTAAGTGTTTTATTTAACTTATCATCAAACTAATACACATATTCCTAACAATCTCCCCCTATTTATGTCTACTAGAATTGTAGGCATAAATTTGGGTTTAACTTGATGATAACAAAATACTTGACAAATATATGAATTGAAATCAAATAGAAATTCAAAAGTGCTGCAAAAGTGTATGTACTGAGATAGAATTGAAGGATTACATTGTTTCCAAGGATGCTCCTTTAGGCTGAGCAGATTATTTTCTTTTCCTTTGATCCCTTGTTTTCTTCCCTAGCCTCCTGTCATTTTTCTCTACTTGGAGTTGGAGTTGTCTGTAGAATTCAGCTTCATCTTCTTCACTGATGTCCAACTTAGATTGCATGTCCTTGAGAGTTTCATTACTGACAATTTTAAGCTGGTCTTCAAGTCTGAAAAATCATCTGACTCCTTTATTGTCTCTGAACTCCATCAGCCAATGAGGTGATTTATGAATTGTAATTCCATGCTCAGGGATGAGTAATGTTCTAGGCAAGGAATTGAGCTCCCACCAAGTTTTCCTTATGCTGGCAATCTTGTTGAGAATCTCAGTTTTGGCAGTCCTGGTAAAGCCAGAATCCCTTTTGATAGCTGAGTAGACTCTAACCAAGGTAGAGTAGCCTTCATTCAGAATTCTGTAAAGGGGCCAAGTTCTTTCCCCATTTCCTTTGTATTTGAACACTAATCTTTCTGGTAGCTGTTTGTAGGCATCTATTCCCCTTACTTCCTCCAGCTCATCCAGGTAGAGTTCAATGTCTGTCTGTTCCTTTATGTCACAAATGTGAACATAATCATCCTTTAAGGCTTGTGGCTTAGGCTTAGGTTTCTGAGTGAATTTTCTTGAGGTTAGGGGAGGTGTTGATTTGGTTTTTCTTTTCTGTTTCTTTGATGGTGGAGAAGTAGTTAAGAAGGTGGGTAATTTGATGTTGTCCCAATCAATGGGTTCCTCCTTAGGAATGATTGTTTCACCATGGATATTTATATTGGGATCAGGCACAATGGGTTCAGGAATAGAAGGTAGTGGTTTGGATTTTGATTAGATTTCCTCAGTGTTATCTACAATCTTCCTTTTTGCATTTGCCTTTCTTCTATTCCCTTTCTGCTATTCCTTTCTTTCCTCACTTCTTTCTTCCACATCCTCACTAAACATGTTCCCCATACCTTCATCTTCACCCTTGTCTTTAATTTCATTCTTCTCTTCAATTTGACTTGACTTTAGCTATTTTTCAAGCTTTGCTTGTGCTCTTTTGTCAGCCCTTAGCTTTTCAGCTTCTTCCTTAAGCCTTTTGGTCTCTTCCCTCTTGGCTTTTGAGAATTTGGGATGTCCTTGCACCACACAGATACTCTTTCCTTCTCTATAAATGATAGCCATATTCATTCTTTCCACTACATCATTGGTCTCTTTGTGCTTTATAATGCTGCCACCCAAAACTTTGTCTTCATCAGGCTTTGGAAGAGGAAAGTCCACTTCTTTCAAATGAGCAAAGTTAAGGGGATTCTTTGTAGAGTCCTTGTTAAGTCTAGTGTTGGGCTTGAGTACCACAGGCTTGAAGTTCTTGAAGAAAGTTTCTCCAACCTTATTCCTCCTTATGGGCTTGTATTCCATAGTGATTGGCTCAACCTTTGTGCTATGTTTCACAGATAAGGATTTTTTTGCTGTAGAGCCAAACACTTGTTGCATCTTTTCATCAATTCTCCTCCTTTGCTCTTTCACCTGCATCTCAGCTGCTGCTAGGTGGATTAGATCAATTCTATCAAGCTTTCCTTTGATTTGAAGTGTTGGAGAAGTAGTGATGACAGGAACTAGCACTTTGGATATTTGAATGTTTGTAGATGGCTCTCCTTCACCTTCCCTTTTATTCTCCCCCTTTTTGTTATCATCAAGGAGAGGGTCAAGCCTTGTGCTTTTGCCAGCTGCATAAGTAGACTTGTTTGAGACTGTTGATTTTGAAGAATGGTGACCACAGAATTTTCAATGACTTGAACTCTGTCTTCCAACTTGGCCAGCCTCTTTTCAGCATCTGATTCTCTTCTCAATCTTAGTAACAAGTCCTGCATGGTACCATAGGGCATGACTGAATTCAGCTTCTCAGAATTGAAGGACATCAAGTCAACTATATCCTTCTTAAGTTCATCCACACTCAGATTCTGTCTTAGTTGCTGTATAGCCTTGGTACCAGCATCTGAAGTTTCCTGAAGGGCCTTTTGAATAACCATATCTTGTTTGACCAAGGAGGCATTGAAATGCCCTGGTGTAGATTCCTTAGTCAAGGCCCATTCAGGTAAATCTGGAATTGAACTAGGGCCTTCATCTCCCCCTAAGTTCATGCTTCCATCAAATGAGACAGAGTCATCATCATTAGAAGTTACTCCAAATTCTTCAGATGGCTCACCAGCTTGAGAAGGCATCCTATTGACAGCAACTTTATCCCTTTGTAGAGATTTCGAAGTGTGTACTAGGTTCAAAGTCTGTTCTACCTCCACATTGCCCTGAGCAGCCAACAGTTGATAGGCTGACACAGGATGAGTAAAAGTGTCAGCATCCAAGGAAATGTTATCAATTACAGCTTTGTAATGTTGCTGAAATTGTCTTTCCTTTTCAGCATAATCCACAATCATTGACTCATTAGCAATGGCTGGATCCACCCTTATACCTCCTGTACCTGCTTTTCTCTCAATTTCTCTATATTCTTGCATCAGGGGCTCCCCCTGGCTCACACACCTCACACCCTCACCCTCATCTACTAAGGTGGCACTCCTCTCACTTTCTTTTGCCATGCTGGAAGAAATAGCATGCATATTTAGACTCTCAAGCTCTCCTTTTGCCTGGGAGCAACCCAGCCTCTCACTCAAATTTTCACTCTCTTCCCTCAATCCTAGAAGTGATTGTACAGTAACCATGTCTTCTACACTTGGAATTAATTTAGTTATTTGTGTAGAGACTATCAACGGATAGGGAGTATCCGTTGAAGTGGGAACTGATGGTATCAACGGATAACTGTTGTTAAGCTTATCCGTCGAAGAACAACCACTTGTCAACGGATGAGAAATATCCGTTGAAGAAGGAAAAAAAGTAGAAATTGAAAGTGACATGATTGTTGAATCTGTGTGGATTGATTTTAATTTAGGGGACACAGATTCTTCAACCAAATCTGAAAGAATTGGCTGATGATCCAACAAATCATCTAAAAGATGATGATCACCAGTATTTGAGTGGGGCTCCTCCCTGAGTTGTAAAGAGGGAGAATCAGGAATTGATGTGAATATCATGTCCACATCCAGAGATGGTGATGGAGAATTTGGTGATTGATGTGTGTCAATTTTGAGAGAATGGGGCTGTGACTCCATATTTGTTGGAGTCACATCAAGCTGAATTTGAGAAGGCATAGATACAGGTGGGTGTATCTGTGCAGTGTGTGCACCCTGTGTGGAAACTAAGGTTCTAACCTTCTTTCTTCTTGTAAAGGCTTTTATAGGTGAGTGTGTGGCTTCAGTGTCCCTCCCTGTTTTGTTCTGTGTCCCTGGTTGGGGACTATTTTCAATAGCTGCACCCTTTTGGGAGGATGCAACTAAGGATGAGTTTGAATCATTTTCAACCACCACAGTCTTTTGAGAAACTGTGGCTTGGCTAGCTGAGGTACCACTCACCCCTCCTACCTTATCCTGGGGGATTTCTTGATGTTCACCCCTCCCCTCACCACTCACACCCTGTTCACTCCCCTCAGGGTTTATGGTAGTTGTTACAACTGTTGTCTTTTGAGAAACAACAGAGGTGGCTTTCTTTGACTTTGTTCTTGAAACTTTAGGTTTGGTGGCTTTGGAAGGAATTTGTTGGGACAAAGACACAGATTCCATGGCCACACTTGAAGGTAAAGAAATAATGGGGTTGGAAGTAGTAGGAGTTGAAGAAGTATTTACCTCACTTATCTGAGGTGCATTCATTATTGGTAAATATACCAATGGCACCTGATTGTTGAGGTTAATTCTCAAAAGGTCTGCAAGAACCCTTTTCTCTTGTGCCAGGCATTTGAGTTTGTTACTCTCATTGGTTATGACCAATCTTTCAGCAATATGGTTAGCCAATAACATAAAGAATCTAGCATAGTAGATGTTATGAGGTCTATTAACTTTGTTACCTAACCTGGTACCTAATTCTAGCATGTCATAGTTTCTAAAATTAAAATACCTATCAGAAACTAGCATATAGAGCATATTAACTAGAGATGAAGTTATTGCATCAAAATTACTAATTTTCCCAGAGAAAACCTTGATAAAGGCATCACTAAGAAAACTCCATTCTTTCCTAAGGCCTTTTCTTCTAATACTCCCTAAACTAGCAGAATCAAAAGAATAGCCTATGTAATCTAACATGCTAGATACATCATTATTAGTGTATGGTGTCATGGCATTATTCTCAGGTAGTTTGAAATAAGATTGTATATCATCACAATTAATACAGTAATCTTTACCTTTGAGAGAGAAAGTGATGGTCATATCCGTGGGATTGAACTCTGCAGTTGTCCAAATCTCCTCAATTACCTCACAGTAAATGGTTGGGGCTTCCAGCATTGCATAGCTTAGTTTGCAATTTTTGATGAAGTCTATCATCTTGTGATAATCTGAGTGGGCTTCATTCTTTTCCACCAAAGCTACGAAATTGTTCTTCTCATAAACAAATCCAGACTGGGACATTATCTTTACTACTTGTGCCATTGTAGTGAGTAGAGGTTGCAGAGAAAAATTGAGAGTTTTGGGAGAGAAAAAGAGTAAAAGCTTTTGAAAGATTGCAAGAAAGCGTAAAGTGAAAATAAGAATTCAAAAGGCTTTTATACTTTCTCGAATTAAAACGTAAGGAGAATGATTAAATAATACTTTTAAGTAAATTACAGCCGTTTGAGAATAAAGAAAACTGTATGTATTCTAAAAACTGCCTTTAATACAAATACATACAACTGTGTATATATATATGTATCAACGGTTAAGTAAAAGAATCAACGGTTGTGACTTACTTAAAACAACTGATGTGACACTTCAACGGATAAGGTAAATAGTTATCCGTTGAAGATTAACACAGTTTTATCCGTTGAAGGATAAAATTACCAGAAATGTATTTGTATTTCAACGGATAATGAACATCCGTTGATAGAACAATTTTAGCTTTCAACGGATAGGGAATATCCATTGATAGAATAATCTTTACTTAAAGCCAACTTTGTTCTTGCAGCAAATTCATTTCAGGCTTCAAAACAGATTATAATAAGAACATGAATTTATGAATAATTAAGCATACCTAGCTCACTTACTAATCTTGTGAATGTTGATTCATCAAGTGGCTTGGTAAATATGTCTGCAATCTGCTTTTCACTTGGAATAAAATAAAGTTCCACTATACCATTCATCACATGTTCCCTTATGAAGTGGTACTTGATGTCAATGTGCTTGGTTCTTGAGTGCTGCACTGGATTTTCAGTAATGGCAATGGCACTTGTGTTGTCACAGAATATTGGAATTTTGTCAACAGTTATCCCATAGTCAAATAGTTGATTCCTCATCCACAGTATCTGTGCACAGCAACTACCAGCATCAATATACTCAGCTTCAGCTGTTGATGTAGAAACAGAATTTTGCTTCTTGCTGAACCATGACACAAGCTTATTCCCTAGAAATTGACAGGTTCTAGTTGTACTTTTCCTGTCTATTTTGCAACCTGCATAATCTGCATCTGAGTAGCCAATTAGATCAAAACCAGACTCTCTAGGATACCGAATTAGATTTGGAGTCCCTTGAGATATCTGAAGATTCTTTTAATAGCCATTAAGTGAGATTCTTTAGGGTCAGCTTGAAATCTAGCGCAGAGACATGTAGAAAATATTATATCAGGTCTACTAGCAGTTAAATATAGAAGTGATCCAACCATGCCTCTATAACTTGTAATATCCACAGACTTTTCAGCCTTGCTTAATACAAGCTTGGTGGCAGTGACCATGGGAGTTTTTGCAGATGAACAATCCATTAAGTCAAACTTCTTTAAAAGATCATAAATATATTTAGTTTGACTAATGAAAATTCCACCACTAACTTGTTTAACTTGTAAACCAAGAAAATAAGTTAGCTCTCCCATCATGCTCATTTCATATTTACTTTGCATTAACTTAGCAAACTTTTTACAAAGCTTATCATCTGTAGAACCAAATATGATATCATCTACATAGATTTGAATAAGTATTGTAGAGCCATTAACATTTCTAAAGAAAAGACAGTACTCTTGTGAAGTGATTATCTAGAAGAAATTTTGACAAAGTCTCATACCAGGCTCTAGGTGCTTGCTTTAGTCCATAGAGTGCTTTCAACAGATAATACACATAGTCTGGAAAATTTAGATCTTCAAATCCTGGAGGTTGGCTTACATAAACTTCTTCCTCCAATTCTCCATTCAGAAATGCACTCTTGACATCCATTTGATAGACTTTGAAATTGGCATGGGCTGCATAGGCTAGAAAGATTCTGATGGCTTCAAGTCTTGCAACTGGAGCAAATGTCTCATCAAAATATATTCCTTCTTGTTGAGAGTAGCCCTTGGTAACCAATCTGGCTTTATTCCTTATGACAATGCCATTTTCATCCATCTTGTTTCTGAATACCCTTTTTGTATCAATAGAGCTCTTCTTCTTTGGCTTGGGTACCAGCTTCCATACCTTGTTCCTCTCAAATTGGTTTAGCTCCTCTTGCATTGCTAAAATCATCTGGGTCCAATAGAGCTTCTTCCACTCTCTTAGGTTCCTCCTGTGATAGAAAACTACTATATAGACATTCATCTTGAGTACCCCTTCTAGTTTGTACTTTAGATGTAGCATCACCAATGATCAATTCAAAAGGGTGATTCTTGGTCCATTTCCTTTGAGGTGGTAGATTAGCTCTAGATGAGGTTGCCTCAGTATTGTCATGAGGTGAGATAGAGTGTTGATTGGTTGAAACTCCCCCTGAGTTACTGATCCTTTGAAAGGAACTGGGAGTTCTATCAACTGATGAGGTAAATTGATTATCCGTTGATAGACTATGATCAACGGATGCTTCATTATGTACTTCAACGGATGATGCACTTTATCTTTCAACGGATGTTGAATTATGACTTTCAACTGATGCAGCATTTTGTGCATTATCCAAAGACAAATTTTGATTTCTTTTCGAGGTGCCTTCTCCATCATTCTCATCTTCACTATCATCACAATATATCTCAATGTTATCAAATTTAAGTCCTTCATGATGTCCCTCATCTGTTAGTCCATCAATCTTTTTATCATCAAACACAACATGCACAGATTCCATGACAATGTTGGTTCTTAGATAGTAGACCCTATATGATTTTCCAGCAGAATAACCAACAAATATTCCTTCATCAGCCTTTACATCAAACTTCCCTTTGTGATCAGGTTGATTCCTTAGAATATAACATTTGCAACCAAAGACATGAAGAAAGTTTAAAGTTGGTTTTCTTCTCTTGAACAATTGATAGGGAGTCATGCCTTTTGCCTGATTGATTTGAGAAATATTTTGAGTGTAACATGCACAGTTAACAGCCTCAACCCAAAAGTATGTTGGGAGTTTTGACTCTTCAAGCATAGTTCTTGCAGCTTCAATTAGTGATCTGTTCTTCCTTTCCACCACACCATTCTGTTGTGGAGTCCTTGGAGCTGAGAACTCATGCATGATCCCATTTTCTTCACAGAACAACCCCATGGTAGAATTCCTGAACTCAGTTCCATTGTCACTCCTGATATTCCTTACTTTGAAATCTGGATGATTGTTGACTTGCTTGATATGATTGATGATGATTTCACTAGCTTCATCCTTTGATCCAAGAAAGTAGGTCCATGAAAACTTTGAGAAATCATCTACAATCACTAGGAAATATCTTTTTCTTGAAATTGACAAAACATTGACTGGTCCAAAAAGATCCATGTGTAGCAGTTGTAATGATTCATCAATTGCTGATTCAAGCTTCTTGCTGAATGATGCTCTCTTTTTCTTTCCTTTCTGACAGGCATCACACAGTCCATCCCTTGAGAATTCCACTAGAGGCATTCCTCTAACTAAGTCCTTTTTGACTAGATCATTCATTGTCTTGAAATTCAAATGAGACAGCTTCTTGTGCCATAGCCAACTTTCATCTGGACTTGCTTTGTTGAGAAGACAAGTAATTGATTCTGCATCTGTAGAGTTGAAGTCAGCCAAGTACACATTCCCTTTTCTAACTCCAGTTAGAACCACTTTGTTGTCCTTCTTACTTGTGACAACACTGGCTTCAGAATGGAAGGAAACAGTATTCCCTCTGTCACATAGTTGACTGATGCTCAATAGATTATGTTTAAGACCATCAACTAATGCAACTTCATCAATGATGACATTTTCTTTTGAAATCAAGCCATATCCCATAGTGAACCCTTTGTTGTCATCTCCAAAGGTTATGCTAGGGCCAACTCTCTCCTTGAACTCTGTGAGCAGGGTGAAATCTCTTGTCATGTGCCTTGAACAACCACTGTCCAAGTACCATAGATTCCTTCTTTTTCCCTGCACACAACAAAATCAATCAAGTTAATTTTGGTACCCAAGTTTCCTTGGGTCCAGCCTTGTTAGTCTTTTTCCTAGACTTCATACCTCCTGCATCTTTTGACTTAGGTAAATTTGGGTCAACCTTGGTCTCAGATGTAGTTGGTTGAAGTGTAGGGTTAGTCACATAATCATTTAGCACATTTGGTTGAATTTGATAAGGCATAGATTGTGCAAACATATTATTCCACATAGGCATCTTGTTTGGCATTTGAGGCATACTGAATGCAGCAAAATAAGGATTATTAACATATGGCATGTTTGCAAAATGTGCATGAGGATTCCATTGAGACATAACAGGCATAACATGCAGAGGTGACATAGACATGTTAGGCATGGAAGGAGTTAAAGGCATGGGAGCATTCTTAACTGACTTGCAGTTAGCAGATAGATGATTAACACTTTTGCAATGCACACAACTTTTTCTAGGAGCATATTGATCAGGTGTGTAATTGTTGTGTTTGTTAATCCCTACCTTCCCATTTCTATTTGATTTTCTTTTAGTTTCCTTTTTATCCTCAAATATCTTAAGCCTATTTTTCAACTGATCTAAAGTCATGTGTCCTATATTCACCTTACTGGCATCTTTGGATGTGCTAGCTTCTTCTTTGACAAAGTTCTTGGAAGTTGAACCAAACTTCTTATTGAGATTTTTCAAATTGTTCTTTTTAGAATCACTTGCCTGTTTTAATTGATGAGCCTTCAACGGATGCTCCTTTTCTTCCTTCAACGGATAACTTTCATCATCCGTTGATTCCACATTTGTTGATAATCCATCAATTAATTCTACTTCCTTTTTGTTTTTCTTCCAGCCATTCTCACAGAGTGATTCAATTCCTTGAACCTTGACAATCTGAGCACTAACGTCCCTAGATGTTTTCCAGGCCTTGATTACATCTTGTTCACATTCTAATTGTTTAGAAAGGATTTCTACTTTCTTAACTGATTCTTCTAGTTCACTCTCAACAATTAAGTATTTAATTTTAATCTTTTCAAGCTCAATTACCTTACCCTCTAACACAGCATTCCTATCACTTAAAAACAAATTATTCTATTTAATTCTTGTGTTTTCTTTAGCTAGTAATTTAAGAGAAACACGTAAATGATATAATTCATTGGACATATCATTTATAGTTTCATTGCATTCAATCTTAGAAAGTTGAGAGAGGTCAGTGGTAATTACCTGGTTGCTTGATGAACTAGTTTCAATTTCATCAGAATTAGCCATCAGGGCTAGGTTGACATATTCCATAGCATCATCTTCATTGACTCCATCTGCTGCCCAGTCATCCTGAGTCAGAAAAGCTCTTTCCTTTTGTTTAAGCAAATCGAAATATTTTTTTTTATAATCCACCTGCTCAAATTTCTTCTTATCAGAGGTTGGCTTTCTGCACTCATTTGCAAAGTGTCCACTTATGCCACAGTTATAACATTTGAACTTAGATTTGTCCACCATGTTCTTGTTTGACTTAGTGAATTTAGCATTTTTCTTGAATTTCATCTTTGCAAACCTTCTGGACAGAAAGGCCAGATGTTCATCAATATCATCAGAGTCACCTTGACTGGAATTATCTTCAACCTCAGCTACTTGCTCCTTTTCCTTGCTTGATTCTGATTTGCTTGTGCCAATTTTGAGACTTGGCATTGTCTTTTCTTCATTCCTGGCTTCAGTCTTCTCATTGTCAGCTACAAGTGCAACTGATCCACCTTTTCTCTTTCCCTTTTCCAACAGCTCATCTTGCTCCATCTCAAGTTCATAGGTCTTCAAAATTCCATATAATCTTTCAAGTGTGAAGTCCTTATAATCTTGAGAATTCCTTAGTGAAATAGTCATAGGCTTCCATTCCTTTGGTAGAGACCTCAGAAATTTTAAGTTGGAGTCCTTGACTTAGTACACTCTGCCATACAGCTTCAATCCATTCAACAGTTTCTGAAATCTATTGAAGGTATCATTAAGTGATTCTCCTTCTTCAAAGTGAAAGTATTCATACTGTTGAATGAGAAGCTGCATTTTGTTTTCTCTAACTTGTTCAGTGCCTTCACAGATAAGTTGCACAGTATCCCAAATTTCCTTAGCAGTTTGGCTGTTAATGACATTATTAAACATATCTTGATCTAGACCATTAAACAGAATGTTCATGGATTTCTTGTCCTTGTGAACCTCTTCAATATCTTCATCAGTCCATTCTGCTTTTGGCTTGGGAATAGACTGTCCAATAGAAACTGTGGCAGTTGCAGCTATGGCCACCTTGTGAGGGATGTGAGGACCATTTTCAATGCAGTTGATGTAGCTTTCATCTTGAGAGAGAAGATGTAGATGCATCTTCACTTTCCAGTGATGATAATTATCTCTTTCAAGGATTGGAATCTTTACACCAATATCCTTCTTACTCATGATGTTAGTAGAATAGATCTTTAAACTCTTTGTAAGTTAAGAGCCTGCTCTGATACCAATTGTTATTCCCAAGGAACTAACAATGAGATTTACAGAAGGAGGGTTGAATGTAAATCTCAAAACTTTTTCAAGTTTTGAGCAGTTTCAAAGGCTATGTGTTTTAATGAACAAGTGTGTGTGAATTGCTTTGAGCTGGTGCAGACAGATATATATTCAAACACAAATGTAAAGAACAGAAAAGACTTAAAAACTTTTCTGGTGGATTTGTTGTTCCACCAGAGATGTGTTATTTAAGAAAATCTGTGATTCAAGAGATTGATCACAGCTGCTTCCTAGTACAAACTAGATGATTTTCTCTCAATTTTTTTCTAAACAGCTCTGGAAAATTCACACTCTAATTACTAGCTGCAACTTGGTTTATATATCACCAAGTTTACAAGTGAAGACAAAAAATATAAAATATAATTGAAAAGATTCTTCACATGTTTCTTCTTCATTTCTCTATCCAATGCAATCTAGGATAATCTGTGAATCTTTGAATACTTCCTTGTTTGCACCAGAATGGAAATGCTGCATTTTCTTGATTCCTCCAAGAGGCTGCCACATTCCAATTGTCTCTGTCAACCCATGTGCCTCTGTCAGCTTATCAATTTTCACTGTCAACTGCTATTGAACTTAGCATCCGTTGAAGCTTTCATCCGTTGATGGCTTTATCCGTTGATGCATTAGCAGTTGAAGCTTTATCCGTTGATGCACTCATCCGTTGATGGATGTTATCCGTTGAAGCTTTAGAGACATCCATTGAAGCTTTGTTTCTTATCCGTTGAAGGTCTTTAACTTATCAGTTGATACTACTTCACTTATACAAAATTTCAAGGCTTGATATATTGACAATTAGCCCTCCTATTTGCATATCCACTAGTAGTCAACATGACTTATAATTTCCCACAACATCTAAGAATTATAACTTGAATACAGAAACTGAAATGTGCTATAATACTAAACTTATTTCTAAGTAAAGCTACTCCATCAATGGATAACCAGAATGGTCTTATCCGTTGAGGCTACAGACACTGGATTCCTACTTAAGTGTTTTGTTTAACTTATCATCAAACTAATACACATATTCCTAACAAATACATAGAATTCTCTATTCATAATAATGCCAGTAGCCAGAAGCATTTTAGTTTTTTCAGTTACCACAGTAAGCTGGTAATGTCATAGTAAGCTGGAAATAATTAGATATTCATAGCCTTAAGTTAACATAACATAAAAGACAGAACAAGAGTCCAATACCTAGTTCAGACTGTCCAGTACTCCAGAGTGACAGAGTCCAGACTCCAATAGCTGCTGCTAGTCAAGGTCTATAGTTGTTACAGCATTGTCACCATCTTTATTCACATTAAGATTCAGAGCTAAGAAGGCTGTATAACAGAAGGCCACAATAACTCAATAAAAAATTCTAAGGAAATATGGACAGGTAATTGGTAATTGATGACAAGTTAGATTTAATTACTTAAATAGCAAAAATACATAAATGATATACCTTCTTCAAATTTTTGAAGATCATCTACGTCCTCTTCAATTATCTTTGGTCGCTTGCCCGATCGTAACCAATCTTGAGCACAAATCAAACCCTCAACAACTTTAGGGGTCAAGGACCTCCTATACGGATCAAGGATTCTCCCCCCTGTGCTAAAAGCGGACTCTGATGCTACGGTAGAAATAGGGATTGCTAGTACATCACGAGCAAGTTGTGCGAGGATGGGAAACCTACTTGAATTAACTTTCCATCATTTCAAAATATCAAACTCATCATTATCTTTCGTAACATAAACACTCTCTCTAAGATAGACATCCAATTCACACTTTTATTCTACTTCTCCACTCTCTATTTTTTGTCTCATAAATCTAGCTCCCAATGCCGATTGTGTTCTTGAAGATGTGCTTAAGTTTATGCTTGAAGAAATACTTGAAGATTGAGATTCTTGATTAACTTGAGTACTTTTAGTTTGACAAATATTTTTATACTCCTCAAATAACTCTTTAATCATTAGACTAATGTCACTTGCCAACTTCCAACCAACATCTTTGCCATATTCCTCACAAAGTGCGAACTTAAGGAACTCTAATTTATATCTAGGATCAACAGCAACCGCCACATAGATAAGTTTGTTCATTTTATGTACATCACCCCAATACTTATCATATTGTTCCTTCATTCTTTTACCCATCATTTGCACCTCAACATCATCATTACTAATCCATTCTTTCAATAAACAATTGACATTGCTAATCTCATGATAGAAAATATTATATGTGACATACAAAGAACCGGAAATCCTCAAAGTAAGTTCATAAAAATGAACTAGGAATTTTACAACTGAATCTTTTTGGGAAGAACCATAGGTGGAAATATGTTTAGATTTGGGTGATGAAATGGAAACACTTGGGTTAGGAACATGGTTGGATGTGCCCTGTTCCACAGTGTCAGGATTTGTCATGTTATACCTATGTGGCAAGACCCTTGTCAAAAACTGCCACATCTCATTTGGAAAATGTGCCCCACCTGGAAATTTTTTCCTTTCTCTTTGCCAAATCAAACAATAATTTTGATGTTAATTGAAAAATATACAACAATTCATATTTATCAAATGTAACATCAGGCACAAGATAAATAAATATCAGCTACAAGAATCTAGTATATCCAATTACACCATCATTTTCACTTAGTCTAGCAATTAGGAATTGTAATATAATATTACCATAATCAAATTTATGACCTCTGATCAAAGAATACCCTAGACGTAGAGATAAAAATGGAAGACATCAAAATTAGTTACCTTATTCAGAAAACCACGGCTTATACAGTCAAAGTAGAAGTTCCACTCTTTCCTGAGCTTAATCCTGTCCAGCTCTCTAGCCTTGGTGAATTCAATACTATGCCCAATTTTTCTGACAAACTCAAAAAGAGTTGCAGTTGGTGTGATCACAGCTTCCTGGTCATCCAGTGAAGGTAGCTTCAAAGCTTTTTCCACAACATCATCATTTATCTCATATTCCTTATTATCACAAGTGAAGAAGATTACACCTTTCTCAGCATCAATTCTTGCATTGTCCCAAATTTGCATTACCTACTTATACCATACCCAATGTGACTTTTGGGCCAGAAAATCTTGGAAAAAGCGAAAATCAATGTGAACGCCATCAGGATTCAAGGGAGCCTTAAAGTTATTAGCAACAAAAGTTTTTTCATTAAGCATATACTTGGTGGAAGTGATCTTGGAAATGGAATTAGTATTTGTCATTGTAAAAATTAGGGTTTTTTTGAGAAATTTTATGGTTCGAAAATTTTTAGAGTGAGAGAGTTTGAAAGATGAACAATTGTGTGTATTGTGAATTCGATTAGTTTTGTCAAAAACTGATAGAGAGAGATTACACAGCTAGACACAATTACACATGGCAACATTTAATTGGGTGTAATAATTAGTGGACCAGATAATGTGTAAAACTAGTTAATAGTGCACGACCTTTAAGAAATAATCATGTGATGGTGTGCCTAATAACTAGCAATTGCAATTTCACATCAATTTGAATTACAAACGTTTCTATAATTATGCACAAAAATCAGTATCAAATATACTGTATTAAATTAAGTATCAATTAAAAATAATTGTACAAAATAACAAAATACTCACAGTCAGTATTTGAGCTAATCAGGATTTCATTACCTCATCAGAATTTGACGTTGTCAGGATTTGACATACCTCGTCAGGATTTGATTGTCCATGTCAGGATTTGACTCACTGTAACACCCCCAGATCCGGGGTCGGGGATCCGGGTCGTCACGGTCTTTTTTTTCTGTAAATATCACTTAACTTAATTAAAAATAAATAACCTCATGCTGTGACCCCACAATAACAAACACCACAACCCGTTATAGTCTCAGAGATGAAATTGAAATAAGTACAAGTCCTTGAATCCACAATTTAAAAGTTATTACAACCCAAAATGATTACTTAATAAGTTTACAGTTAATTGCCATTATCTGCCACAAGTTATAATTATACATAATTGATTCCCAAAAGTAGAATGCCTGATCTACAGATAGATCTACCTCTGCAGCTATAACAACTATGATATCAACGGGAAGACGCGGGATGCTTCCCACGCCCTTACGCTGGGTCTGCTAGAGTCGGGCCATCTTTCCTAACTGTTGTTGTGTGATGAAGAAATGAAGCAAGAGTGAGCATTACAGCTCGCAAGATAATGTATAGTTTAATCAATAATGCAAGTATCTAAATAGATAACTTACTGGAAATCTTTATCAAGTGTAAGATAATTACTTATTGGATATAAGCTTAAAGGGAGATGAAGTTACCAAATACTTCACTATACTTATACCATTTTAGAAAACTACTTGAAAGACCACTGTTCAAAGTATAATAAGTTTTCAAAGGTTCATCATATAGATGAAACTACAATATAAGACTTGAATAGATTCAAACTTTGAAATATTGTTTAAAAGAAATGAAGTTACGAGATACTTCATTCGAGGGAAACATCATTATAACCATTTGACCCTGTCAATGCTTCGGCAATCACCCATCCGTAGCCTTTCGATCGAAATGCTCCGAGTAGTGTTGCAGAAATATCCTAACTGGATGATGAACTCATTACGGGAATTTGCCGCGCTAGGAAGACCACTTACGATGATCAGTCGCAGTAGTGCAACCCCACCATTTTCTACATGTAGAGGAGAACAGTAGGATTTACTTGTCAACCGAACACTGGACTCCTAAGGAATGGACCGTCTTAGCGGACCTTCCGGGCCATTTGGGCCAATATAATAAGGCTGGGCCGGCGCCACTCGACCACTTACGCCACTCCTAATTCAGATGAAATCCATGACTCTGAAACGTAAAGCTCGTCCCCCCTTTCCCCAAGTAAAAACTTGTTGATACGGCTCCACCAAGAAGTCGCATCTAGTTGGAAAGGAAAACTCACCGATATTTCCCAGGCGATGCCTGTTAATGGATTAACTTGTTCCAAGAATTTTACTTCCCGAGTGTTGGGTAAGTAATCAAAAACTCTTTTATCAAAATAGCAACCTTCTTGCGAATATAAAAATACATCACGGAGCCGGATCCCTCAGATTTTTGAGCGAGTATTTAAATCCCCTTCGGAAGGAAGATCTTAAATTTGAAAACGAGTCTTGGGATCCGCTCTAACCTTCCAAAAATAGTTTTGATAAAGCTCGAAAATAATCTCTGGAAATATTTAAAGTAAGAATGATTTGATAGTATCAATTATTTTCCGAATACTTGGAAAATATCAAAATATTATTCTTTAAGAAAATAAAGAATATTATTTAATAAAATAAGCGGAGTCATAAGTCCTCGAATGAATATTCAAAATAGTATTCATTTATAATATAAAACTATCGAATAAACCTTATTCGATTAATAGTTTTGAAAATTATTATATATATATATATATTTATAATATACTCGGGAACATCGCCTCCCTATTTAGAAAAATGTTCAACTCCGGGTCCCCTATACTAAGGGTATACGCAAGTACCGCTTATCTCTAGCATTGGTATTATGCAGTTTATAATCAGTTGAATCAAAAATGAGATATCAAGATTACGAAATAGGCATGCATATATATATATATATATATCATATCAACATGCTCTAATATATCGCAAGACTTGCTAATAACAACCATGCACTTATCACAAGATAATGCATAAATAAATATATACATCACAACAACAGTATAACGGGTAGAAAACTTGCCTGAGCGACTGAGGGTGGTAAAAGGCCTGGGGTGAGTCTGGTAACCTATAAATAACATATAAGTTGGAATTAAACCACGGTCGCTTAAGAAACTAGTCTTTAACCAATTAGACCCTAACGTTCGCTTTTGCGTTTAACGATTCACATAAGTCGCTCGTGCACCCTCGGCTCCACCATTTTTAATAATTTAATCGTTATGAATTTTAAGGCGAACCTTTCGCGAATACTCTACCAAATGACCTATTAACCTTACATAATTGTTTCATACTCCAATTAATCATTTAAGGACCTTAACCAAGGTTTCAAAGTAAGGCGAGGGGAAATGGTTCGTTCACAAAACGCGGTTACTTAAAACGGTCGTTTCTCCTAAACCGTACATCAGATTTAAGTGAACCACATATCAAAATAAAGCTTACGACATAATCTAGCTAAAATGCTGGAAAGTCAATTCATGGCAAATTCACAGATTTAACAGTTAGCTCTCTGTCCCTAACACTAAGAACAAGCAGTTGTATGAAAATGGGCATTACGACGGCTATGTTTACGCGATTACCAAGTTTTAAACCACTCCAAACAACCACAATTCCACTCACAACCAACAATACAACCAACCGTCATCCAAACCTTACTACATCTGTCCCAAATCTCAAGATTTTCCAATTCATTCAATCCCAAACATGAACTACTAACTATACTTAAGTTTATTAACTATAAACAAAATTCCAACATCCAAATCACTACAAATCCAATCCAAACTCTAAACACACAAGCATCATGCTTTTCATTTACTATAACAATCAAAACCATTCCGAATACTCAAAGTAAAGTTAGGGTTTGGAGGTGTTATACCTTCCTTGGAGTGATTAGAGTAGCTAGAAAGCCTTAAGAAGCCTTGAGATAGCTTAAGAATGCTTGGATCTTAAAGGAAAAACAAAGAAAACAAAGTTAGTAACTTGAAAACACTATTCATCATCTTCTTCCTTGATTTATTGGAAGAGATTGTGAAGGAATTTGGAGCTTAAACTCCTAGGGTAGCCATAACTAATCATAAGGGACCTTGGATAATTACTTTGTAATTTAACAAAGCTTGGATCTTTATTTTTGGAATTTTTCCTCTTGAAAAATGAAGAAGGCCGAGAGCAATTGTTCTTGGGAGGGGTTTTTCTTTGTTAAATGTGTTTATGGTGGAAAATGGTAGTGAATGGGATATTTGGGTGATTAATTGGTTGATTAAAGTGAGTGGAGTGTGACTAAGTATAACATCACCTTGGTGACTTCATCATTTGCCACCTTTCATCACTTGGTGGTGGAAGCATCTTTTTATCCTAATCCTTGCTTAAATGCTTGATCATCATCCTTAATCCTTGCACTAATCTCTCTTGCATTACTTGTCGTTTAATTGTTGTACGACTCGTTTATCGTCCGTTCTTGCTAATCGTTTGAGGGATCATATCCGGGATCTTATTACTTGGGTTCCCCTAACCTTTCTCAATATATTATATTCCTTTTATGATCCTCTCTTATAATCCTTGAATTTAAATCTTTTTAATCATATTACCTTCTACTCAATTCTTTCGGTATCTGGTGGATTTTCGAGAAAAATCAAATTGTTCGAATATGGATTCTGAAGATTTTTACATATACTTATATACCATATCGAGTACTAATAAGATCTCAGAATATCAATAAAAGAACTCCTACATAGTGTGGCATGAAAAGTTTTTTATTTAGCATAATCAGCAAAATCAATATTCATAAGGTTAACAAAAAGTCCAAAATTTTTGGGGTTATTACAGTCTCTCCTCCTTAAAAGGATTCCGTCCCGAAATCAGGTAGAAAACAAATGGGGGTACTTTTCTAGCATTGCACTCTCTAGTTCCCAAGTTGACTCCTCCACATTATGATTCTGCCATAGCACTCTAACTAGCTTGATCACTTTGTTCCGAAGCACCTGCTCCTTTTTATCCATAATCTTCACTATGTCCACCTGCTCGTATTCCACTATGTGCCTGGCATCCCGATGATACTTCCTTAGCATTGACACATGGAACACATTATGAACTTGTTGTAGGTTCGGGGGTAAGGCTAGCTCGTAAGCTAACTTCCCAATCCGTCTTAGTATCTCAAAAGGTCCAATGTTTCTTGGGCTTAGTTTCCCTTTCTTTCCGAACCTCATCAATCCCTTCCAAGGGGATACTTTTAGCAGTACTAAGTCCCCTACTTCATACTCCTTGTCCTTTTGGGCTAGGTCTGCATACTTCTTCTATCGGTCTTGGGCTGCTACAAGCCGTCCTCTGATGAGATCCACTATGTCTTTGGTCCTTTGGACCACTTCGGGTCCGAGCATCTTTCCCTCCCCCACTTCATCCCAGTATAAGGGAGATCGACACCTTCTTTCGTACAGGGCCTCATAAGGCGGCATTCCGATGCTGGCATGAAAGCTATTGTTATAAGAAAACTCGATCAACGGCAAGTGATCATCCCAACTTCCTTTAAAGTCTATTACACAGACTCTCAACATATCCTCAAGTGTCTGGATGGTCCTTTCACTTTGCCCGTTCGTTTGGGGATGGTAAGCGGTACTCATGTTTAATTTGGGTCCCGTACATTCTTGAAAGCTCCTCCAAAATCTGGAGTTAAATCTGGGGTCTCGGTCTGAGACAATAGACACTGGGACTCCATGTCGCGTCACTATTTCCTTAAGGTAAATGTTCACCAATCTATCGACTGTGTATCTCTCATTAATAGGAATGAAGTGAGCTGACTTTGTCAGTCGGTCTATAATTACCCATATGGCATCATGATTGGCTTTCGTCCTTGGTAAGCCTACAACAAAATCCATAGCTATCTGTTCCCATTTCCATTCGGGAATCTTCAGGGGTCGTAAAAGTCCACTAGGTCTCTGGTGCTTTGCCTTTACTCTTTGGCAAGTCAAATATTTGATTACCCATTCTACTACGTCCCTCTTTATGTTGGGCCACCAGTAATACTCCTTTAAATCACTATACTATGGCTTTCATCCAAAACCTCGTCTTTAAGCTCTTGAAAATTTGGAACCCAAATCCTATAGGAATACCTCATTATCCCCTTATCATCTCTCTCAGTATGGATCTCTTCTCTAGTCATTGACTCTCTGCCTTCATTCATTACTTTTTCTTGGCACAATCTAATCTTTTCCAATAACTCTGGCTGCATCGAGATCTCAAACAGCTTTTCGGTTCCGGATCCGGTTATCTTTACTTCTATTTCCATTTTCTCGAAATCCCTTATCAATTTCTCCGAAGTCATTATCATTTTGAGTCTTTCCTTCCTACTAAGGGCGTCAGCCACCACATTGGCCTTCCCTGGATGATAGAGAATCTCCCAATTATAGTCCTTGATTAGTTCTAACCATCTTCTCTGACACATGTTGAGCTCTTTCTGCGTGAATATGTACTTGAGGCTCTTATGGTCTGTTTCTCTCCATACAAGTAGTGCCTCCAAATCTTTAAGGCAAAAACTATTGCCGCGAGCTCAAGGTCATGAGTAGGATATCTAATCTCGTATTCCTTCAGTTGTCTTGACGCATACGTGATCACCTTACCATGCTGCATAAGCACGCACCCTAATCCTTTGTGCGACGCGTCACTATATATCACAAAATCTCCTTTTCCGTCTGACAATGCCAACACAGGGGCCGTTATCAATCTTTTCTTCAATTCTTGAAAACTGTTCTCGCATTTTTCTGTCCATTCAAACTTCTCTGTCTTACGAGTAAGTCGTGTTAAAGGGGCTGCGATCTTCGCAAAATCCTGTACAAATCTACGATAGTAGACGACCAATCCTATGAAACTCCTTACCTCAGTGGGTGTGGTTGGCATTTCCCAATTTGAGACCGCCTCTATCCTGGAGGGGTCGACCAATACTCCTTCCTTATTGATCACATGTCCTAAAAACTGTACTTCATTCCGCCAGAATTCACACTTCGAGAATTTGGAAAACAACTGTTCTTCTCTGAGTATTCCTAGAGATATCCTCAAATGCTCTGCATGTTCTGCCTCGGTCCTTGAGTAGATTAAAATATCATTGATAAAAACTATCACACACTTGTCCAAGTACTTCTTGAATACTCTGTTCATTAAATCCAAGAGAGCCGCTGGGGCGTTGGTCAATCCAAAGGACATTACCAAGAACTCATAGTGCCCATACCTGGTTCGGAACGCAGTCTTTGGAATATTTTCAGGTTTAATCTTTAGTTGGTGATATCCAGTTCTCAGGTCAATCTTGGAAAAGTAGACAGCATCCTTTAGATGGTTGAACAGATCATCTATTCTGGGTAACGGGTACCTGTCCTTTATGGTTAGCTTGTTCAACTCTCGGTAGTCGATGAACAACCTCATGCTCCCATCTTTTTTCTTAACAAATAATACTGGTGCCCCCCACGGAGACATACTGGGTCTTATAATACCCTTATCCAAAAGTTCTTGTAATTGGGTAGCCAGTTCCTTCATTTCTAATGGGGCTAACCGGTATGGTGCCTTTGAAACTGGCGCCGTCCCTGGGGCCAACTCAATAGCAAATTCAATCACTCTATCGGGTGGTAGTCCCGGAAGGTCTTGTGGGAATACATCTTCAAATTCGTTGACTACCAAAATGTTTTGCAAGTTGGGTACCTCCTTCTGCGTGTCCACCACATAGGCTAGGTAACCCTCATCTCCTTTTCGTAGCATCTTATTAGCCTGGGCCATGGTCAAAAATTTCTGCGTCTGCCTCTTCCCTCTAAATATGACTTCTTTCTTCCCTGGGATATTCAACTTAACTTTCTTCCCTTTACACTCTATCTGAGCATCATTTCTAGATAGCCAGTTCATTCCCAGAATTACGTCAAATTCCCCTAATTTAAAGGGAATCAGATCAACACTAAAAGATTGTTCCCCTATCCCTAACTCACAGGCGGGATGAATCTGGTTAACAAGGATAACTTCATGGTTGGCTATTTCTACTTGTAAGGGTTCTAACAAGGGTTCAGCCTTAAGTTTTAATTTATGCGCAAAGTCCCTCGATATAAAAGATTTAGTTGCTCCAGAATCAAATAAAACATTTGCACTAACTGAAATAGAGAAAGGGTACCTACTATCACATCTGAGTCTTTCATAGCATCTTGAACTGTCATGTTGAAATTCTTCGCAGTAGGTGGCTTATTAGAAGGAGCCCTGCTTGCTCCTGAAGCTGCTGGTTTGTTCATTAGGCATTCCCTCTTCCAATGACCCGGGCATCCACACTGATGACAAGTGGTGGTTGGAATGACGACAGGGGCTGACGAAGGGCACTTATGGGAATAGTGACCCACTCGGACACACTTAAAGCAGGTTACTGGCTTTCCTCTACAATCCCCAGAGTGCATCCTTCCACAAGTGTTACAAGCTGGAAATGGGGGTCGAGACTGGTTGGAATATGACATTCCTGACTTCTGGCCACTCTGACTCACATTCACACATATGGACTGCTTAAACCCAATACTCATTCCCAGTAGGGACACTGCTCCTCGATTAAATCTAGTTGAGAAGCTCCCTCCTGCGGGACCTCCGCCCATGCTCATATTTTTCCTCTTTTTTTCTTTCTTCTCTCTTCCCTTCTGCATCTGTTCACTTCCGGCTTCTGTAATTGTTGCCTTTTGCACCAGAGTGGCATTATCTGTAAGCTCAAGGATTGCCACCCTATTCTGAATCCACGGTTTCAGTCCCTGCTGAAACCTCCTAGCTTTCTTTTCCTCGATGCTCACAAAATCCGGCACAAACCTTGATAACTCAATAAATTTTGCTTCGTACTCTGCTACAGATAAGTTATTTTACTTTAGCTCCAAGAACTTGAGCTCCATCTGGTTCTCCATAAACCTCGGGAAATATTTCCCCAAAAACAATTGACTGAACCTTTCCCAGGTTATAATAGCATCTGTCTCCAGGTTTTTTCTCGGCCTCCCACCAGTAGTTGGCCTCTCCTTTCAGAATGTAGGTAACAAATACAGTCTTCTGTGCCTCATCGGTACTCAGAATCTCAAAGGATTTCTCCATTCTTTTAGCCATGCCCTTGCCTCAACTGGGTCGGCTGGTCCGTGGAACTCAGGGGGCTTAAGGGACTTAAAAGCCCTGAAAGAGTTTGCCACAATATTGTTATTTCCTTGAGGGGGTGGGTTGGGTTGACGTTCCAAGTTCTGCCTTAGTAGTTGCATGAACTGCCCCTGGGATACATGCCTGGGTTTGGTACTTGTTGCTCAACCTCAGTTTCTCCTTCTTCAGCCTCTATCTCAAATCCTTCAACATCATATGTTTTCTCCTCCTCTTCATACCGAGAGTCATCCTGTTCAACATAATCCTCATCTTCCTCTTCACTGTGTTCTTGATTCCTACCATCTTGGTTATGGCTTCCCTGGTCCTCAAACCCAAGGTTCGCCCTAGTTCCAATCCTGCTTGGCGGCATGATACTGATAAATTTTGGGGAAAATTCAACGTTAGGTCACAATCATACATAAGATTGTGCCTTGCACAGTTTCTTAATGGGGAGAACGTATCTCACAATTCTATTATATTATGACAGTTCTAATAAGAAGTGCAGTAATAATAACGATAAAGACAGTGATCTCGTCACTAAGGAACTGAACTGAAAGGAAACAAATATATACATAATGCAAGAAATACATAGTTCGATTTGGTCAAAAGTACATCAGTGCCACAGTCATCTGCCCAAAAGTGAAATACATGAGTCTATCTGTCTAGTCAGAGAAAGGGATATTATATACAAGTCAACTATCCCAGAAAATTGGCTCTTACTATGGCCTCGACTAACTAGACGACTAGACTACCACATCACTGATCCTGAATCAATCACTGGAGTGGGTCAACTCCCACACTCTCTCCATCGCACGATGGAAAATATAATCAGCCTGCCTCCTGGATATCCTGCCATGTATGTCTCTATGAAGAGATCGTAGCCTCCCACGGGCCATAAGTTCTATCCCAGTCAGCTCTCTCCTCAGGGATCAGGGTATGGTAGCTCTAGCCTCATGAGCTCGTGCACGCCTACCAGCTCTCTCTATCCAACTCTCTCTGTATCCAACTATCTCCTGGCCTCATCCAGCCGGGCCTAAGCAACAGCCACTCGAGTCCTCAGAACATCCTGAACATAGTCGTGAGCTAACAAAGACTGCCTATGGGCAGGGTCGAGAGGTGGTGAATCCGGAGCCGCTGGGGGTTCCTCCTCGGCCTGCCTAGGCTCAGGAGTATGGGTCTCACAGCTGTCATTATAGGGGCTCTAAGATAGTGGTGGAGGGGTAGGAGCTCTGACCACGGGGGGTGAGGGTAGAGGGGTACCAGTATACGCCACTATAGCTCCGACATGCTCCTCAGCTACTGGGACCTCATCCGGGTCCTTCTCATCTGAAATCGCAATAACCTCTGTCTCTGACTCCTATGAGGGGTCCTCCTCATCCATCTCCTCCTCCTCAGGCTCCACCTGATCCTCGGCATCTAGCAGTGCCTCATCATGCTCACGCTCGAACATCTCTGGGTCTTATATCTCATGCGCTTACACATTAAATGAGCTAAGTTACTATCATGATACTTATAAGGGTTCCCGTAAGGGTTTTAACTATCAGTGCTACTTTAAGTAGTCCGACCATGAACTTGGCAAGAGTTCTTATTATCTTTGTGAGTTTATTATTATATCATCGCATCATCTCTGAGGTTTATAACGCTTAGCTCTGATACCATTTTTATAACACCCCCAGATCCGGGGTCGGGGATCCAGGTCCTCACGGTATTTCTTTCCGTAAATATCACTTAACTTAATTAAATATAAATAACCTCATGCTGTGACCCCACAATAACACACACCACAACCCGTTATAGTCTCAGGGATGAAATTGAAATAAGTACAAGTCCTTGAATCCACAATTTAAAAGTTATTACAACCCAAAATGATTACCTAATAAGTTTACAGTTAATTGCCATTATCTTCCACAAGTTATAATTATACATAATTGATTCCCAAAAGTAGAATGCCTGATCTACAGATAGATCTACCTCTGCAGCTATAACAGCTATGATATCAACGGGAAGACGCGGGATGCTTCCCACGCCCTTACGCTGGGTCTGCTGGAGTCTGGCCATCTTTCCTAACTGTTGTTGTGTGATGAAGAAATAAAGCAAGAGTGAGCATTACAGCTCGCAAGATAATGTATAGTTTAATCAATAATGCAAGTATCTAAATAGATAACTTACTGGAAATCTTTATCAAGTGTAAGATAATTACTTACTGGATATAAGCTTAAAGGGAGATGAAGTTACCAAATACTTCACTATACTTATACCATTTTAGAAAACTACTTGAACGACCACTGTTCAAAGTATAATAAGTTTTCAAAGGTTCATCATATAGATGAGACTACAATATAAGACTTGAATAGATTCAAACTTTGAAATATTGTTTAAAAGAAATGAAGTTACGAGATACTTCATTCGAGGGAAACATCATTATAACCATTTGACCCTGTCAATGCTTCGGCAATCACCCATCCGTAGCCTTTCGATCGAAATGCTCCGGGTAGTGTTGCAAAAATATCCTAACTGGATGATGAACTCATTATGGGAATTTGCCGCGCTAGGAAGACCACTTACGATGATCAGTCGCAGTAGTGCAACCCCACCATTTTCTACATGTAGAGGAGAACAATAGGATTTACTTGTCAACCGAACACTGGACTCCTAAGGAATAGACCGTCTTAGCGGAACTTCCGGGCCATTTGGGCCAATATAATAAGGCTGGGCTGGCGCCACTCGACCACTTACGCCACTCCTAATTCAGATGAAATCCATGACTCTGAAACGTAAAGCTCGTCCCCCCTTTCCCCAAGTAAAAACTTGTTGATACGGCTCCACCAAGAAGTCGCATCTAGTTGGAAAGGAAAACTCACCGATATTTCCCAGGCGATGCCTGTTAATGGATTAACTTGTTCCAAGAATTTTACTTCCCGAGTGTTGGGTAAGTAATCAAAAACTCTTTTATCAAAACAACAACCTTCTTGCGAATATAAAAATACATCACGGAGCCGGATCCCTCAGATTTTTGAGCGAGTATTTAAATCCCCTTCGGAAGGAAGATCTTAAATTTGAAAACGATTCTTGGGATCCGCTCTAACCTTCCAAAAATAGTTTTGATAAAGCTTGAAAATAATCTCTGGAAATATTTAAAGTAAGAATGATTTGATAGTATCAATTTTTTTCCGAATACTCGGAAAATATCGAAATATTATTCTTTAAGAAAATAAAGAATATTATTTAATAAAATAAGCGGAGTCATAAGTCCTCGAATGAATATTCAAAATAATATTCATTTATAATATAAAACTATCGAATAAACCTTATTCGATTAATAGTTTTGAAAATTATTATATATATATATTTATAATATACTCGGGAATATCGCCTCCCGGTTTAGAAAAATGTTCAACTCCGGGTCCCCTATACTAAGGGTATACGCAAGTACCGCTTATCTCTAGCATTGGTATTATGCAGTTTATAATCAGTTGAATCAAAAATGAGATATCAAGATTACGAAATAGGCATGCATATATATATATATATCATATCAACATGCTCCAATATATCGCAAGACTTGCTAATAACAACCATGCACTTATCACAAGATAATGCATAAATAAATATATACATCACAACAACAGTATAACGGGTAGAAAACTTGCCTGAGCGACTGAGGGTGGTAAAAGGCCTGGGGTGAGTCTGGTAACCTATAAATAACATATAAGTTGGAATTAAACCACGGTCGCTTAAAAAACTAGTCTTTAACCAATTAGACCCTAACGTTCGCTTTTGCGTTTAACGATTCACATAAGTCGCTCGTGCACCCTCGGCTCCACCATTTTTAATAATTTAATCGTTATGAATTTTAAGGCGACCCTTTCGCGAATACTCTACCAACTGACCTATTAACCTTACATAATTGTTTCATACTCCAATTAGTCATTTAAGGACCTTAACCAAGGTTTCAAAGGCGAGGGGAAATGGTTCGTTCACGAAACACCGTTACTTAAAACGGTCGTTTCTCCTAAACCGTACATCGGATTTAAGTGAACCACATATCAAAATGAAGCTTACGACATAATCTAGCTAAAACGCTGGAAAGTCAATTCATGGCAAATTCACAGATTTAACAGTTAGCTCTCTGTCCCTAACACTAAGAACAAGCAGTTGTATGAAAATGGGCATTACGACGGCTATGTTTATGCGATTACCAAGTTTTAAACCACTCCAAACAACCACAATTCCACTCACAACCAACAATACAACCAACCGTCATCCAAACCTTACTACATCTGTCCCAAATCTCAAGATTTTCCATTTCATTCAATCCCAAACATGAACTACTAACTATACTTAAGTTTATTAACTATAAACAAAATTCCAACATCCAAATCACTACAAATCCAATCCAAACTCTAAACACACAAGCATCATGCTTCTCATTTACTATAACAATCAAAACCATTCCTAATACTCAAAGTAAAGTTAGGTTTTGGAGGTGTTATACCTTCCTTGGAGTGATTAGAGTAGCTAGAAAGCCTTAAGAAGCCTTGAGATAGCTTAGGAATGCTTGGATCTTAAAGGAAAAACAAAGAAAACAAAGTTAGTAACTTGAAAACACTATTCATCATCTTCTTCCTTGATTTATTGGAAGAGATTGTGAAGGAATTTGGAGCTTAAACTCCTAGGGTAGCCATAACTAATCATAAGGGACCTTGGATAATTACCTTGTAATTTAACAAAGTTTGGATCTTGATTTTTGGAATTTTTCCTCTTGAAAAATGAAGAAGGCCGAGAGCAATTATTCTTGGGAGGGGTTTTTCTTTGTTAAATGTCTTTGTGGTGGAAAATGGAAGTGAATGGAATATTTGGGTGATTAATTGGTTGATTAAAGTGAGTGGAGTGTGACTAAGCATAACATCACCTTGGTGACTTCATCATTTGCCACTTGTTATCAATTGGTGGTGGAAGCATCTTTTTATGATAATCCTTTCTTAAATGCTTGATCATCATCCTTAATCTTTGCACTAATCTCTCTTGCATTACTTGTCGTTTTATTGTTGTTTGACTCGTTTATCGTTCGTTCTTGCTAATCGTTTGAGTGATCATATCCGGGATCTTAATACTTGGGTTCCCTAACCTTTCTCAATATATTATATTCCTTTTATGATCCTCTCTTATAATCCTTGAATTTAAATCCTTTTAATTATTTTACCTTCTACTCAATTCTTTCGGTATCTGGTGGATTTTCGGGAAAAATCAAAGTGTCCGAATATGGATTCTGACGATCTTTACATACACTTATATACCAATATCGAGTACTAATAAGATCTCATAATATCAATAAAAGAACTCCTACATAGTGTGGTATGAAAAGTTTTCTTATTCAACATAATCAGCAAAATCACTATTCATAAGGTTTACGAAAAGTCCAAAATTTTTGGGGTTATTACACTCACCTTGTCAGGACATAGTGTGTCAGGATCTGACTAGTACAATCAGGATTTGACAGATCATTTCATGTCATAGCCGATCGTTCCAAGTTCATGTATGAGCTTTATAAAAGTTACTTCTGGTAATGGCTTGGTGAAAATGTCAACTATTTGTTGATCAGTTGGAACAAAATGAAGCTCAATTGTCCCTTCCATAACATATTTCCTGATAAAGTGATGTCTAATACTGATGTGTTTTGTGAGAGAATGTGGCACTGGATTTCATGTCATAGCTATTGCACTTGATTGTCACAGTAGATATGTATCTTTAAGTAAGACAATCCATAGTTCAAAAGCTGATTTTTATCCAAAGAATCTGAGCATAGCAGCTGCCTGCAGTAATATATTCAGCTTCAGCTGTAGATGTAGAGATGGATTTATGTTTCTTGCTTTGCCATGTAACAAGTCTTCCACCTAAATACTAACAGCCACCTGATGTACTCTTTCTGTCAATTTTGCATCCTGCAAAATTAGCATCTGAATAATGTAGAAGACTAAAAAATGATTCTCTTGTATACCATAAACCAAGAGATTGAGCCCCCTTCAAATATCTCAGAATTCTCTTTACAGCAACCATATGAGGTTCTCTAGATTTGGCCTGAAATCTTGCACACAAACAAGTTGCATATATAATATCTGGTCTACTAGCAGTCAAATATAATAATGAGCCAATCATACCTCTGTATGCAGTGATATCAACCTCATTACATTGATCATGATCCAACTGAGTAGCAATGGTCATTGGAGTTGTAGCTGTAGAACTTTCCTGCATATTGAATCTAGTCAATAGATTCTTTGTATAATTAGACTGATTAATAAAAATTCCCTCATTAGTTTGTGTTACTTGCAGTCCAAGAAAGTAGCTCAGTTCCCCCATCATACTCATCTGATACCTTGACTTCATAAGATCAGATAATCTCTTGCACAGTGTAATAACCCCAATTTTTGAAATTTTTTGAAACCCTTATGAATAGTGATTTTGCAGATTATGCTGAATAAGAAAACTTTTCATGCCACACTATGTAGGGGTTCTGGTATAGATATTCAGAGATTTTATTAGTACTCTATATGGTATATAAGTGTATGTAAAGATCGTCAGAATCCAATTCCGAACACTTTGATTTTTTCCCGGAAATCCACTAGATACGGAAAGAATTAAGTATAAGGTAACAGGATAAAAAGGATTTAAATTAAAGGATTATAAGAGAGGATCATAAAAGGATTATAATGTATTGAGAAAGGTTAAGGAAACCCAAGTAATAAGATCCCGGGTATGATCCCTCAAACGATAAACGAAAACGAAAGTTAAGCGAACCGTATAACAGATCAGCGGTCATTAGGCAAATAATTAGGAAGTTAATCAAAGAGATTAGAGGGGATGATGTCATCCAACCAATGAGAAGAGGACAAAGAGGGGAGGATGACATCACATGATGACATAAGCATGACATAGGGAGGAAGGAGATGTGGTTGGTTTATAACCACACAAAGTCAAGGTTAGAAAGGTAATTACCCAAAAACAAATCAAAAACAACCAACCAAAGAATCAAATCAAAGAAAAAACACAAAAATCTCTCTTTCTTCCAAGCTTGCTCTCGGCTTTTCTTCTTTTTCAAAGAAGAAATTTCCAAAAATCAAGTTCCAAGCATTGTTAAATCACAAGGTAATTATCTAAGGTTCCTTGTACATAGATATGGATATCCTATAAGTTTAAGCTCCTAATTCCTTCAAAATCTCTTCCAATAAATCAAGGAAGAAGATGGTGAATAGTAACCTTCAAGAAATAACTTTAGTTTTCTTGTATTTTTATGAAAGTTTAAGGTTATACAAGCAAGGATCAAGGTTCTTTAGGCATTCAAAGCTCTTGTGTTGTGTTAAGAAGCTTCAAGGAAGGTATAATCTCTTAACCAAGCTTTGTTATTGAATGTTAAGAGCATAATATGAGTATTCTAGTTCATGAGAGACTTGATGGTTGTGTATGTAGAGATTAGTTGGTTTTGGGATGTTTTTGGAGTTGTAAATCTTGGTTGTTGATTAATGAACTTAAGTGTAGTTTAAATTCATGATAAAGAATAGTATAAATTGTTAATATTGAGTTGTTGGGGCTGTTATGATAAAGTATGGATGGAGTTTTGATTGGGTTGTGAATTGGGATTGGTTGGTGGTTGTTTTGGAATGGTTTAAATTTGGGAAATTGCGTAAACATAGCCGTCGTAATGCCCGATTTACCATAGACTGTTTTTTTTCTTAACATCAGAACCCTTGAACTCACTGCTAGGTTTTGACCATTGCCATTTTTAGATAGTTCATGTTACGAGCTTCGTTTTGATATGTGGTTCGTTTAATTCCGATGAACGGTTTAGGAGAAACGGCCGTTTTAAGTAACGACGTTTCGCGAACGAACCCTTACCCCTCGCCTTACTTTGAAACATAGGTTAAAGATCTTAAAGGACTAATTGAAGTATGAAACATTTATTTAAGGTGTAATAGGCAGTTGGTAAGACACCCGCGAAGGAATCGCCTTAAAACTCGTAATGGTTAAATTATAAAAAATGGTGGAGCCGAGGGTACTCGAGTGACTTAAGAGAATCAGTAAGTGCAAAGCGAGCGTTAGAGTCTAAGTTGGTTAATGTATAGATTTACAAGTGACTTTGATTTAATTCCAACTTACTTGTTGTTTATAGGTTACCAGACTCGTCCCGAGCCATTCGTAACCCCCAGTCGCTCAGGCAAGTTTTCTACCTGTATAACTGTTGTTGTGATGTATATGTGTATATGCATGATCTTGCGATAAATGCATATTTGTTATTAGCAAATTCTTGCGATATATTGGAGCATGTGATATGGTATATATGCATGCCTATTTCGTATTCTTGACTTATATATCTGTTGGTTCAAATGCTTATTAGTTGCATAATACCTATGCTAGAGATAAGCAGTAGTTGCGTATACCCTGAGTATAGGGGACCCAAAGGTGAACCCTTTTCTAAAACCGGGAGTAGATGTTCCCGAGTATATGATATATATATATATATTTATATATATATATTGATATGGTTTTTAAAAACTATTAATCGAATAAGGTTTATTCTATAATTTCATATTATTTAATGAATATTACTTGAATATTCATTCGAGGATTTATGACTCCTTTATATTATTTAATGAATATTACTTGAATATTCATTTGAGGACTTATGACTCCTTTTATATTATTTAATGAATATTACTTGAATATTCATTCGAGGATTTATGACTCCCTTATATTATTTAATGAATATTATTTCGAATATTCATCCGAGGACTTATGGCTCCTTTTATTTTATTAATTGAATATTATTTCGAATATTCATTCGAGGGCTTATGACTCAGTTTATTTTATTATTTGAATATTATTTGAATATTCATTCGAGGTCTTATGACTCAGTTTATATTATTTAATGAATATTATTTGAATATTCATTTGAGGATCTATGACTCCGATTATTTACTGAAATATATTCTTTATTTTATTAAAGAATGAGGTGTTGAGAATCAAACTTATTTTTGATTATTCAAATAAAGATAGTACTTTCGTATAAGTATATCTTTGGTTATTTAATACTCATTTCAAGTATAAGTTTTACAACTTCTACTTCAAGTATTTTATATAGAGATTATCCTTATGGGAATATTATTTAAATAATAATATTCAGATATTTTCTAAATATATTGGGACTGATTTATTTTAATAAATCAGCAGTACTCCAAACATTCTTAAAAATGTTTTCGAGTCTTCAAAATGATTTTTAAAGTTAGAGTGGACCCCAAAACTCATTTTTATATTTAAGATCTTCCTTTCAAAGGGGATTTAAATACTCGCTCAAAACCTGGGGGATCTAGCTCTGTGGTGTATTTTACATTCGCAACGTGGTTGCTGTTTTGAGAAAACAATTTGATTACTTGCCCAACGTTCGGGAAGTAAGTCCATCTAATTGAGTCGGCATAAGCGACAGGCCGGGGTACGGTCTATCAAAGTGTAAGTGGCTGGGTGGCAGTCCATCAACGCGTAAGAGGTCGGGTGGCGGTCCAGCACAAGGTCCTTATGTGGCCAGGGTGATGACCGGTGGGGGATTCATCCATCTACTAGTAGAAAAGGTTACTTATTGGTATCTTTGCCTGATCAGCAAGATATCAGGTTTATGCCAAAATTCTTTTCTTTCCAAAATTAATTGGATATTGCAACTCTGTTTATAATATTCATAACAGAGGTTTTCAAGGAGTGTATGAAATGTATATATATATAGCTGTATATATATATCGGGACTTAATGAAGTATCTCGTAACTTCATTATTTATAATGATATTTCAAGGATTGAATCTATTCAAGTCTTATCTTGTAGTCTCATCTGGGTGATGAACTTTTGAAACTGATTATAACTTGAACGGTGGTAGTTCAAGTAGTATTCGGATATAAGTATATTGGAGTATCTTGTAACTTCATCTTTTAAACTTATATCTAGTATATGATTATCTTGTGCATGTCAAAGATTTTCGGAAAACGTTGAGACAAGGTTAGATATATGAGATCACCTTGCAACGATATTTTATACAGATATAAACTGGAACTCTGTGTATATTATACATGTCAGAGGATTTCAAAGATGGTGAAAAGTATATATGTATATATACTGAATATTTTGCGACTTCATCGCATTAAGATATCAAACTTGGTTCATTTCTTTTGACCAAGACTTTTATGAGTACTATGAGAAGGCTCATATATTGTAAATCATTATACATATTATTTTGGTGGGCTTGCTGCTCACCCTTACTTTCTTTTTTCATCACACAACAACAGATAGAAAAGATGAACAGGACCAAGCTCCCAATTCGCGAGCGGATAGGAAACGTTCCGCAGTTTCCTATAGGCATTGATGTCGCTGTAGCTGAGGTAGGAACTACCAATAGGCTAGGCTTCAACTTTTGATGTACCAGATTTATGTATATTTATGAATTGTAATAATGGCAAAGAAATGTAAATCTATTCAGAAACCCTTTTAAGGTGTAATGGCATATAATTTTGGAATAAAATGACTCGCGTTATTTTTGGATATTCATCTCTGAGACTATAACTTGTGGTGTGTGTGTTTATTGTGGGGTCACAGTACAGAGTAGTTGATTTTTTATTAAGATTGGGTGTTATTAAGGAAAATGGAACTCGTGACAACCCGGATCCCCGACCCCGGATTTGGGGGTGTTACAGAAGTGGTATCAGAGCTAAGCGTTATAAACCTCAGAGATGATGTGACGTTAAGATAATAAGTTCACTAAGATAATAAGAACTCTTGCCAAGTTCATAGTCGGACTACCTAATGTAGTACTGACAGTTAAAACCCTTAGGGAAACCCTTATAAATATCGTGATATAAGCGTAGTTCGTTATCGTATATGGTAGTGGGACTCCGAACCCTGAGGTTGAGGAGCAACAACGCGATGATGTTTTATTAGTTATTGGAGATCAGATTGTGGATCCAATGGAACACCCTAATGAGGGACCGGATGATGTTTATATTGAGGATGTAGCGGTTGAGGATGTTGTCCTAGAAGGGATTGTTGCTGAGAAGAATCCCGTGGAGGGTCCTGACAAGAATGAATAAAGGACCACTGAGGAATTGATGACCATGGTTCGGGGAATTACCAGAGGTAGGATTGGCTAGTCACTACCGGAGATTCGTTCAAGTTTGTAAAGATAGTAGCCCCTTTAACGCGGCTTACTCGTAAGACTAAGAAGTTTGAATGGACAGAGAAATGCGAGAACAACTTTTAAGAACTGAAGCAAAGATTGGTGATGGCCCCTATGTTGGCGTTGCCAGATGGAAAAAGGAGATTTTGTGATTTGTAGTGACGCTTCGCATAAGGAATTTTGGTGCTTCTTATATAGCACAGCAAGATAATCGCGTCCGTGTCAAGACAATTAAGGGAATATAAAATTCGATATCCCCGCCCATGAGCTTAGGCTCGTGGCAATAGTTTTACCCTAAAGATTGGAGGCACTATTTGTATGGAGAGAAGTGCGGGATTTACACAAACCATAGGAGCTCTAGTACATTTTTACGTAGAAAGAGCTCAACATACGCCAGAGGAGGCGGTTAGAGCTAATCAAGAATTATGATTGGGAGATTCTTTATCATTCGGGGAAAGCCAATATGGTGGCTGATGCCCTTAGTAAAAAGGAGAGACTCAAGATGATAATGTCTTTTGGAGAGTTTATAAGAGATTTTGAGAAAATGGAAATAGAAGTGAAGGTAACCGGAGCCGGTACCGAAAAGCTGTTTGAGATTGCAATACAGTTCAAATTATTGGAAAAGAACAGATTGTGCCAGAAAAAGTGATGAACGAAGGCAGAGAGCCAACAATTAGATAAAAGATTAATATCGAGAAAGATGATAAGGGAATAATGAGGTATTCCTACAGAATTTGGGTTCCAAATGTTCAAGAGCTTAAAGATGAGATCTTAGATGAAAGCTAGTTTGAGGAATAAGATTTAGAGCAAACCCTGAACGTGATAGTCAGGGAGGTCGCCATCAAGATAGAATGAACCCATAACATAATGAAGTGGAAAATGAGGATTTAAAACATGAAGGATGACCCCGATTACGGGGAGGAGGAGGAAACGTTCAGACTAAGGAAATGGAAGTCGAGTGAGGAAAGGAGAACCGAGACGGTACTCCTATATGATAACTTATGGACCTTTCTAGACAAAACTTAGACTATTATCCCCAACCACCACCCTGAGGAAACAATGCGGTGAGAAATTCTTTCAAGACCTTTAAGTTGCTAAGCTCTCAGAGTTCCAAGGAACAAGCTGATCCAGTCGAGGCAAGAGCCTGGCTAAAGGAAATATAGGAATCATTTGAGACTCTAAATGATTGATGAACCACAAAAGACTGTTTTTGTCACTTACCCTCCTAAGAGAGAGACCACCCGCTGGTGAAAGACCAAGGAAGGCACGGAGCAAGAGATTATAATAAATTGATTTAAGTTCAGTCAATTGTTTTCGAGAAAGTAAATCCCAAGGTTATGGAGGTAGTGTAACAGATTTAGAGCCAGAACAAAAGCGGACGAGTATGATGAATTATGAATCTAAGTAGTAAAAGTTGTCAAGATTCGTTCTGGGGACACGAATCCAGAATGACGAGATGTTTGAAATCAATGTGTATGTTGTGTTGGTTCATGAAATAATGATAAGAGAAAGGAGAATAAAAAGAAACTGAAGTGGAAAGGAATATAAAGGCCATAGAGTTTGAGGAATGATAAGGGAGTTGGGTATGAGGAAACCCTAAAGACTCGTAGCAATATAAATAGAAAAGTATGTATTCGTCAGGATGAGGGTGATTCACCATGAGTTAAAATTGATGGTTGAAGGCATAAGAGATACATATATTTTATTCCCTGTAAGTTGGGAGGATCCGAGGAAACCTTGAGATAGTTCGAAGGATGAATAATAAAATGCGGATAGACTGAGGAGACAAGGAAGTAAGAAATTAGGAAAAGGGGATGAAGGAAGTGACCTTCAAGAATGTGAAGTGTAAGACCGGTGGCTTGATACCCAGAAAGGGAGACGCCAGGTATGAAAGATATCCCAACACTGAGGTGACTGTTGAGATAAACAACAAAAGTAAATAAGGAATTATTAAGAAGAGGTTCACGTTGAACACGACCAATATCTTCCAGAACATCCTTGTTATCGTTACCAAATTAGGCAAGAAAAGCGGATAACCGTTGTTATCTTTCGGAGGCCATATTGATTGACCTCATTTTGAATACAGATGTTATTGTGAAATTAAGCATATACTATCGAGGTGGAAATGATTGAATAAGACACCCTTATCAGGAATATATGACTTGATTTATCCATGGAAGGATGCATGTACCTTTTTAAAGGTGGAATTAAGGATAGAACATCGGTAACTTAAAATGAATCCTAGGGGAATGCATGAAGGTTGGCATTTCACCCTTAATAGGGATAGTATGAGTTTTGACAGTATGAATTGGAAAGGATTAAGGTAATAACAACCTTTAAGAATCAGTGGAGAAATTTTTTCAGAAGTATATAGACAATGATTCTGGTATTAATAAATGGTATCTTGATATGCCCTGTATCTAGGGAATACATGAGGAACGATTCAAGGATAACCTTAGAGGTTTTACAAGGAGAAAGGTAATATTCAAAATTCTCAAGAATAAAAATGTTGATAAAGGAAATGTGACGTAATTATAACGATGCCAAGTGGGGCACGTATTAAACCACGAGAAAGTATGGATCGGACCAGTAATGGTCGAAATTGTTCAGGGCAATTAGGACTTAAGATAAAAGATGTTTTAAGTATGATTGAGAGTCAGTCGTGACATTGATTAACCTCTAAAGACTGAGGCAATAACTTATGGAAAAATGGTGATATTTTTTTTTACTCATCAGATTTTAAGGAAAACATCTTCACATAAGCTGTGATTGAAATGAGGTAGAAAATTTATTTAGAGGTGGTTAAAATGACATTGACAATAAGGAAATTTTACTATCAGGAAAGGCCAAAGAGGTGGCCGACACTTTAAAGGTAAGAGGATAATTATAGGCGCTTGTGCCAAAGGAATACGGTGATGATGGTTAAAGCTATGAAGGTTGTATTATGGTTTGGAAGATTGACATTCCTTCTGATGACTGTGCAATACCCAACCGTAATAGTAGTTGGTAAAGGTTTAATTCGTGTAATCGCCATGAGCGGGCTATCTATCTCAGAAGATACTATCTTGAGAATAAGCCAGGACCATATTTCAAAAAGGACCAAACAAACCTTTGAGTAAGTCTTCTATTTAAGGCATATGATTAAGAATGGTATTAACCTGCTATCGTTGCTTTGATTGAAACTCTTCTACAATTTTATCTGCTTCATGTCATGTATGTATGTCAGGATCAGGAGTGTTCTTCATGAATCATGAATGGTGATTATGTTACCTCCTTAGAAGGATTTGATACGACAGGTATGGACTCTGTATGGTTAGCTATTAAGATTTCGAGGAAATGAATGACTATAGTAGGTCAGTGGTGGACTATGGTAATGCATCGACGATTCTTTGAATAATGAGCCGATTACAACCGTGATAGTTATATTGTAATGGATATTGAGATTGAGTACCACTAATCGGATTGCGGTGGTGTATAAGTTATCATTGATAGACTAATTAAGTCGATTATCTACCTATTGAATACTTATTCCTTCTTATCAATAGAGAGTCGTATTACTATACGAGGAAGGTTGTTATGCAAACATAGAATTCTAGTAACGATGATGTTTAGAATGAAATCCAGATTCGATTTTCGATGTCGAGGGAGTTTCAAAGGTGATTGTGTATAAGCTCGTGCAAGAGCATGGGTCCATAGAATGATGGACGGAATAGCAAAAATATTTAGGCATGTGAAATGCGATGCGATAATACTTGATGTTGATATATATACACATATATTTTGTTCTCCTATGACAAACCTCTATAGTTCAGAGGTAGGTTCCAAGCCAGATACTTCGTGGCAATATATATATTTTTTTTCATATATACAATTCTCTTCAATTCGTTCTTTTCTCTTCTTTTCATTTCATATAAGCTGAGAAGAACAACCCTTCCAGAAGGGGAGGTATTGCCGAATGACTATCTATCTGTGTGATAGAAGCCTAGTAGGATATCACATGTTGTTTAATTGCTTGTCAAGTACTAAAGGCTGGCCACCTTCTGTACTAACTATGCAATAGAACAAGTGTTCATGATCATAGTGATCTCTCAATAAATTCCTTTACTTCTATATGATGGATCAAGCTTTCGAAGATGGAAGCAGCTAAAGGAAGTAGTATCAGTACGGTGGTATTCTGTTTCTAACGCGTTTGTGATACTAAGGTTGACGTGGTTATTAAAAGGTTATAGAACGCTAACGAGCAAAAGTGTAACCAGTATAGTATTATGTACGAAAGATAGTAATGACTACGAACTGGAAAAGAATGGGTATTGAGAAGCAAAAGCTCTAATGCTAAAAGCTATAATGAGAGTCTGTGCAATAGACTTGAAAGAAAATGGAATGATCACTTAACACGGATTGAGTTTTCTTACGACAATAGATCATATGTCATTATCGAGTTGTCGCCTTATGAGATCCTTGTGGGAAGACAATGTCGATCTCCCTTATGTTAGGATGAAGTTGTAGAGCGCAAGATGCTCGGACCCGCAGTAGTCCAAAGGACCAGGGATATAATAGATCCAATCATAGGACGGCTGGTAGTAACCCAAGATGGACATAAGAGGTATGTTGATTTGACTCGAAAGGACAAAGAGTATGAAATAGGGGACCTAGTAATGTTAAAGGTATCCCTTGGAAAGGATTGATGAGGTTTGGAAAGAAAGGAAAGCTAAGTCCACAAATTGTTGGACCCTTGGAGATATTAAGACGTATTGGGAAGTTAGCATATGAGTTAGCCCTACCCCCGAACATGTAGCAAGTCATAACATATTTCACGTATCAATGTTAAGGAAGTGTAATTCGGATGACAGACAAATAGGGGCATATGAGTACATAGACACGCAACCCGACGTAACCTATATGGAGCAACCAGGAAGGGTTATAGAGTGAAAAGGAACAAGTGCTTAGGAGAAGGATTATCAAACTAGGCAGAGTTTGGTGGTGGGACCACAATGTGGGAAAATTTACTCGAGAGTTAGAAAGTGCAATGCTAAGAGAGTATCCCTATTCATTTTCTATCTAATTCCGGGACGGAATCCTTTTAAGGAGGGGAGACTGTAATAACCCCAATTTTTGGAAATTTTTGAAACCCTTATGAATAGTGATTTTGCAGATTATGCTGAATAAGAAAACTTTTCATGCCACACTATGTAGGGGTTCTGGTATGGATATTCTGAGATTTTATTAGTACTCTATATGGTATATAAGTGTATGTAAAGATCGTCAGAATCCAATTCCGAACACTTTGATTTTTTCCCGGAAATCCACTAGATACGGAAAGAATTAAGTATAAGGTAACAGGATAAAAATGATTTAAATTAAAGGATTATAAGAGAGGATCATAAAAGGATTATAATGAATTGAGAAAGGTTAAGGAAACCCAAGTAATAAGATCCCGGGTATGATCCCTCAAACGATAAACGAAAACGAAAGTTAAGCGAACCGTATAACAGATCAGCGGTCATTAGGCAAATAATTAGGAAGTTAATCAAAGAGATTAGAGGGGATGATGTCATCCAACCAATGAGAAGAGGACAAAGAGGGGAGGATGACATCACATGATGACATAAGCATGACATAGGGAGGAAGGAGATGTGGTTGGTTTATAACCACACAAAGTCAAGGTTAGAAAGGTAATTACCCAAAAACAAATCAAAAACAACCAACCAAAGAATCACTTCAAAGCAAAAACACAAAAATCTCTCTTTCTTCCAAGCTTGCTCTCGGCTTTTCTTCTTTTTTCAAAGAAGAAATTTCCAAAAATCAAGTTCCAAGCATTGTTAAATCACAAGGTAATTATCTAAGGTTCCTTGTACATAGATATGGATATCCTATAAGTTTAAGCTCCTAATTCCTTCAAAATCTCTTCCAATAAATCAAGGAAGAAGATGGTGAATAGTAACCTTCAAGAAATAACTTTAGTTTTCTTGAATTTTTATGAAAGTTTAAGGTTATACAAGCAAGGATCAAGGTTCTTTAGGCATTCAAAGCTCTTGTGTTGTGTTAAGAAGCTTCAAGGAAGGTATAATCTCTTAACCAAGCTTTGTTATTGAATGTTAAGAGCATAATATGAGTATTCTAGTTCATGAGAGGCTTGATGGTTGTGTATGTAGAGATTAGTTGGTTTTGGGATATTTTTGGAGTTGTAAATCTTGGTTGTTGATTAATGAACTTAAGTGTAGTTTAAATTCATGATAAAGAATAGTATAAATTGTTAATATTGAGTTGTTGGGGCTGTTATGATAAAGTATGGATGGATTTTTGATTGGGTTGTGATTTGGGATTGGTTGGTGGTTGTTTTGGAATGGTTTAAATTTGGGAAATCGCGTAAACATAGCCGTCGTAATGCCCGATTTACCATAGACTGTTTTTTTTCTTAACATCAGAACCCTTGAACTCACTGCTAGGTTTTGACCATTGCCATTTTTAGATAGTTCATGTTACGAGCTTCGTTTTGATATGTGGTTCGTTTGATTCCGATGAACGGTTTAGGAGAAACGGCCGTTTTAAGTAACGACGTTTCGCGAACGAACCCTTACCCCTCGCCTTACTTTGAAACATAGGTTAAAGACCTTAAAGGACTAATTGAAGTATGAAACATTTATTTAAGGTGTAATAGGCAGTTGGTAAGACACCCGCGAAGGAATCGCCTTAAAACTCGTAATGGTTAAATTATAAAAAATGGTGGAGCCGAGGGTACTCGAGTGACTTAAGAGAATCAGTAAGTGCAAAGCGAGCGTTAGAGTCTAAGTTGGTTAATGTATAGATTTACAAGTGACTTTGATTTAATTCCAACTTACTTGTTGTTTATAGGTTACCAGACTCGTCCCGAGCCATTCGTAACCCCCAGTCGCTCAGGCAAGTTTTCTACCTGTATAACTGTTGTTGTGATGTATATGTGTATATGCATGATCTTGCGATAAATGCATATTTGTTATTAGCAAATTCTTGCGATATATTGGAGCATGTGATATGGTATATATGCATGCCTATTTCGTATTCTTGACTTATATATCTGTTGGTTCAAATGCTTATTAGTTGCATAATACCTATGCTAGAGATAAGCAGTAGTTGCGTATACCCTGAGTATAGGGGACCCAAAGGTGAACCCTTTTCTAAAACCGGGAGTAGATGTTCCCGAGTATATGATATATATATATATATATTTATATATATATTGATATGGTTTTTAAAAACTATTAATCGAATAAGGTTTATTCGATAATTTTATATTATTTAATGAATATTACATGAATATTTATTCGAGGATTTATGACTCCTTTATATTATTTAATGAATATTACTTGAATATTCATTTGAGGACTTATGACTCCCTTTATATTATTTAATGAATATTACTTGAATATTCATTCGAGGATTTATGACTCCTTTATATTATTTAATGAATATTATTTTGAATATTCATCCGAGGACTTATGACTCCTTTTATTTTATTAATTGAATATTATTTCGAATATTCATTCGAGGGCTTATGACTCAGTTTATTTTATTATTTGAATATTATTTGAATATTCATTTGAGAGCTTATGACTCAGTTTATATTATTTAATGAATATTCATTTGAATATTCATTTGAGGATCTATGACTCCGATTATTTACTGAAATATATTCTTTATTTTATTAAAGAATGAGGTGTCGATAATCAAACTTATTTTTGATTATTCAAATAAAGATAGTACTTTCGTATAAGTATATCTTTGATTTTTAAAGTTAGAGTGGACCCCAAAACTCATTTTTATATTTAAGATCTTCCTTTCAAAGGGGATTTAAATACTCGCTCAAAACCTGGGGGATCCAGCTCTGTGGTGTATTTTACATTCGCAACGTGGTTGCTGTTTTGAGAAAACAATTTGATAACTTGCCCAACGTTCGGGAAGTAAGTCCATCTAATTGAGTCGGCATAAGCGACATGCCGGGGTACGGTCTATCAAAGTGTAAGTGGCTGGGTGGCAGTCCATCAACGCGTAAGAGGTCGGGTGGCGGTCCAGCACAAGGTCCTTATGTGGCCAGGGTGATGACCGGTGGGGGATTCATCCATCTACTAGTTGAAAAGGTTACTTATTGGTATCTTTGCCTGATCAGCAAGATATCAGGTTTATGCGAAAATTCTTTTCTTTCCAAAATTCATTGGATATTGCAACTCTGTTTATAATATTCATAACAGAGGTTTTCAAGGAGTGTATGAAATGTATATATATATAGGTGTATATATATATCGGGACTTAATGAAATATCTCGTAACTTCATTATTTATAATGATATTTCAAGGATTGAATCTATTCAAGTCTTATCTTGTAGTCTCATCTGGGTGATGAACTTTTGAAACTGATTATAACTTGAACGGTGGTAGTTCAAGTAGTATTCGGATATAAGTATATTGGAGTATCTTGTAACTTCATCTTTTAAACTTATATCTAGTAAATGATTATCTTGTGCATGTCAAAGATTTTCGGAAAAACGTTAAGACAAGGTTAGATATATGAGATCACCTTGCAACGATATTTTTATACAGATATAAACTGGAACTCTGTGTATATTATACATGTCAAAGGATTTCAAAGATGGTGAAAAGTATATATGTATATATACTGAATATTTTGCGACTTCATCGCATTAAGATATCAAACTTGGTTCATTTCTTTTGACCAAGACTTTCATGAGTACTATGAGAAGGCTCATATATTGTAAATCATTATACATATTATTTTGGTGGGCTTACTGCTCACCCTAGCTTTCTTCTTTCATCACACAACAACAGATAGAAAAGATGAACAGGACCAAGCTCCCAATTCGCGAGCGGATAGGAAACGTTCCGCAGTTTCCTATAGGCATTGATGTCGCTGTAGCTGAGGTAGGAACTACCAATAGGCTAGGCTTCAACTTTTGTTGTACCAGATTTATGTATATTTATGAATTGTAATAATGGCAAAGAAATGTAAATCTATTCAGAAACCCTTTTAAGATGTAATGGCATATAATTTTGGAATAAAATGACTCGCGTTATTTTTGGATATTCATCTCTGAGACTATAACTTGTGGTGTGTGTGTTTATTGTGGGGTCACAGTACAGAGTAGTTGATTTTTTATTAAGATTGGGTGTTATTAAGGGAAATGGAACTCGTGACAACCCGGATCCCCGACCCCGGATTTGGGGGTGTTACACACAGCTTGTTCTTAGTAGACCCAAAAATTATGTCATCAACATATATTTGTACCAAAAGCAGATCATTACCCTTATTTATGTAAAATAAGGTTTTGTCAATTGTACCTCTTTTGAAACCACTCTCAATCAAAAATTTGACAAGTATTTCATACCAGGACCTTGGTGCTTGTTTGAGTCCATATAATGCTTTGTCAAGTCTGTCACATGGTTTGGAAATTTTGGATCAATGAAACCAGGTGGTTGCTCAACATACACCTCCTCTTCTAACTCTCCATTCAGAAAAGCACTTTTGATATCCATCTGAAAGACCTTGAATTTCTTGTGTGCAGCATATGCCAAGAAAATCTTGATAGCTTCCATTCTTGTCAAAGGACCAAATATTTCATCATAATCAATGCCCTATTGTTGTGAATAACCCTTTGCAACAAGTCTAGTTTTGTTCCTGATTATTGTTCCATCTGAATCTGTTTTATTTCTAAAACCCATTTAGTGCCAACTACTGATTTGTTCTTTGGCCTTGGAACAAGTTTCCACACTTCATTTATTTCAAACAAATTCAACTTTTCCTATATTGCTTGAATCTAGTCAGCATCTTTAAGTGCATCCTCTACTTTCTTTGGCTCCTCTTTAGGAAGAAAGTTGTGATAGAGGCATTCATGCTCAGTTACACATCTTGTCTGAACACCAGCATCAGGATCTCCAATGATAAAATCGGGATTATGATCTTTTGTCCATCTGATAGCTCTTGGCAGTTCAGTCCCATTTCTTGACGATCCCCCTGAATTGGATGCATCATTTTCATGTGAAGCCCCCCTGTATCAGTGTTATCATTTCCTGATTGAAAAGAGCTTTCAGTTGTAGAATGTTCACCAAATTGATCTTGATTCTCAGTTGAATGATCTCCTCCTGATGAACTATTATTTGTTAAAATTAAAGTGTTTTCAGTTGATCCAGAATTTTCTAATTCATCATTATCATCATAATTTGATTCACTAGAGTTATTACTGTCTTTGTGTTGATGTTGCTCCCTCTCAACATGTGCATCTTCAATTATCAACTCTAGATCAGGATCAGTATTGGACTCATTTTCAGGATTTGACTCATCATCATGATTTGATGAGTCATCAGGATTTGGCTCATCATCAGGATTTGATGAGTCATCAGGATTTAGATCTTTTCCTGACTTGAGCTTTTTGTTGACAAATACAAATTCTTCATGAGTGTTTTCTTCAATTCCAGGAATCTTCTTATCATCAAAGGAAACATAATTTTGATTCAACAATTGTTCTGGTTCTCAGGTTGAACATATTGTAGGATTTTGAAAAGAGATATCCAACAAACATACTCTCATCAGCTTTTCTGTCAAATTTTCCAGGCATTTCAGGATATGTTCTTAGTACAAAGCATTTACATCCAAAAATGTGAAGATGCTTCAAGATTGGCTTGTTGACATGCATCACATAAACCATCAGGAGACTATGTAGTACATGTTTGGTAGACCTCTAACCAAACCTTTCTTCACCAATTCATTAAAGTTGTGTACCATAAATGTTTTTGGAAGAAAAGAAAAGAAAGTTGAAGATTTGATTTCCTCAACTTGTTCCCGAATGTTTTTTTAAGAAAGAAAAGAAAAGATAGTTGAAGATTGGGAGAGAAAATCTATGTATATTTATTTTCAAAATCTTCTTCTTATTTTTGGAAAGATTTAGAGAGAAAAGAAAATTACTCAATTTCTATTCTTTTCTTTTCTCTTCTGGATTGTGGAACACAACGTAAGATTGTTGAAATTGAGATGAGAAAGCTTTTTGTGCCAGTTCCAACTTTCATCTTCTGATGCCTTGCTAATTAAGCAAGTTTCAGGTCCATCAGTATTTGCATGAAGTTTGGCTTCATAAATCTTTCCATGTCTGTATCCCTTGAAAGCAACCTTCTTTGTTAGTTTATGAACTACTTCACAGTGAGTGTCATAAAATACAACAAAGTATCCTCTGTCAGTAATTTGACTGATGCTCAATAGATTGTGCTTCAGTCCTTCTACCAGAGCTACATTTTGAATGATGACATTTCCAATGATTATGTTGTCATATCCCAGTGTTTTTCCTACATTTCTAGCACCATAGAAAACCCATTGGGTCAACCTTCTCCTCATATTCTGACAAAAAGATTTATTTCCTATCATATGTGCAGAGCAGCCACTATCCAGTACTAGCACACTCTTTTTATTTCCCTGCAATCAGAAATATGAAAATTAATTAGAATTTTTAAGAACCCACACTTGTTGGGTCCTATTTGACATCATATGTTTTGCAACAGAAGACTTCCTATCAAGATTTGGTCCATCAGGATCTGATCCATCAGGGTTTGTCCTGTCAGGTTTAACTCTATAAGATGCATGATCATTCAATTTGGTAGATTTGGAAGAATTAACTCTTTTATTGAACTTGGGTAAGGGATCATAATTATTATGAAACAGACTATGATAATCCTTACAAGTTTAAATAGAATGCCAAATACTACCACAGTGTAAATAAGGGTTTCATGGTTTATAAAATACTGATCTACCATTAATATCAGACTCAGGAATAACAGTAGCTTTCTTTTTACTCTTCCCGCAATCAATAGCAATATGATTAATACTTTCACAGGTAAAATAAGCTTTGCTAGAAGCATCAGGAATGTATTTATAATTGCTTGCTCTTTTTACACTTGATTTGTGAGTCCTAGCAGTTGCTTCACAAATCTTCTTTTCTAGTTGACTTTTAGAGAGAAGACCTATATTATTATCCTTCTTTTCCTTGACTCTAAATTCAACTATCTTCTTATCAGGAACTCTAGAGGTAGAACCTGCTTCATATACTGACTTGACCCCATTTTCACCAGTACTGACTAATTTAACATGTGTAGTGTTGGTTATAATTTTATTAATATTTTAATCAGTGAATTTCTAATATCCCAAACACTCTTTCCAATTTTTGTCATTTATGAAGTTGTGAGCCTTTCTACCTGAAGTCATCCAGGTTTTAAACACTTCTATTTCCTTCTGAAGTACTTCCTCTAGCATGGCAATGTGCATCTAAGCTTCATTGTGTGTGGCCTTTTTACATGCTTTTTCATTTTCATGCATACATACAAGCTCAACTTTTAAATGATCATTTCTCTTTCTAAGTTCTTTATTCTTATCAATTAAATAATCATTTTCAATTGACTTTCTCTTAAAACTAGCATGCAGAGAATATAAGAATGTTTTCAATTCAGACAGGCTATTAGTATCTATAGAGAAAATAGTCATTTGTACCTTATCAGTGGAAGACACATCCTCTGCATTAGTAGCCATCAAAGCATAGCATTCATCATTATTTTCTGATCCTGATGAGTCCATCCAGTCTTTGTTGGAGTTTGAAGTGAACAATGCCTTTCCAGTTGACTTAAGACATTCAGTAGCCAAATGTCCACTTTCATTGCAGTTGTAACAAGTCACCTTGGTCTTGTCAAACTTCCTTCCCTTAGAATACTGACCATCATTCTTCTTGAACTTGCCCTTTCCATCACCAGAGTACTTCTTGTTAAATCCACCTTTTCTTTGTGTCCTTCCAAACCTCATTCTTCTAAATTCTTTCACCAACAAGACAGCCATCTGAACAACTTCAGGATCATCCAGTTCAATGTCAGAATCTTCATCAGTATCTGTGTCAGGATCGGATGACTCAGTGTCAGGATCTGACTCCTCAATTACCAGACTTCTTCTTGAGCTCTCTCTAACTCTTTCCTTGCCTTTGTGAGCTTCAACATTTAGAGCAACAACCTTCATTTTTTGTCCCTTCCTGTTCCTCCTTTATTGAATCTCAAGATCATGAGTTTTTAGCATCCCATAGATTTTATCCAGTGGCAGTAAATCAAGATCATACTGATGTCTGGTTATGGTTACCTGTGTGTCCTATTATTTAGGAAGAGCTCTCAGAAACTTGGTGTTTGAATCCTCCTTATCATGCTCTTTTCCAACCAATGACAGATCATTTAGTAGTGTCAGGAATCTATCATAGATATCAGGAATAGTCTCATCAAGTTTAACATCAAATTGTTCATACTCCTGTACAAGAACAACCCTTCTATTCTTTTTGATTGTCATTGTTCCTTGACACTGAGTTTCCAAAACTACCTATATAGCTTTGGCAGTCTTGCAGGAAATCACCCTGTTTGACATTACATTGTCCAAACTATTGTGAAGAATATTCCTGACCTTAGCATCCTTGAGCATTGCAGCCTTCTCGGAATCTGACCACTTAGATTTTTCTTTCATGATATAGTGCTCGGGAACTGTGGCTGTCATTTGAACAAATTTTTGAGGATAAGGAGGTCCACTATGGATTATGTCCATATTATCATCATCAATGGTTTCAAGAAATATTAGCATCTTAACTCTCCATGTGGAGTAATCAGCCTTCTTTAGGATTGGAATTTTCATGCTTTCATACTTACTCCAAACATGTTTGATCTTTTCAGATACCACTTGTTACCCTAAATATGATAATTATTTAAGGGGGTTGGATACAATTATCAAATAAATCGATTTTTAAGGAAGTAAAGTAAGAATGATATAGATCAAATAACAGTTTATTAAATCTTTTATAAATTGTTACAGAACTCTCTCAAGAAACAGGATTTTTAAGAGATGTTAGGTTATGAATAATCTCGAGATATATTCTAACAGTGGTAACCTAATCTGTGCTTATATATCACACAGTTACAAAATCAGTCTCTATCAATTACAAGATATGTTACAGTATGGTATATCTAGTTTCTATACATATCTACTTAACAACTACGTTCTTATAAGTCAGGAACCGATAATATAAAACTCATCCAGTACTAGGACTGTATCAATCAAACAGATTTTGACTTATCCTGTAGTACAATCATATCCTGACAGTGTCATATCCTGATGCATGCTAGTATTGACAACTAATCAGATCCTGATGCTTTGACAAATCCTGACTGACATATGTAGATCCTGATTGACTTCAGCTAATCCTAATTCTGATCCCAGCAAATCCTGATTTCTGATTTAGACATTTTCCAACATAACATTTTCTGTTTCCTCCCTGTAGGTGAGTAGGATGGATTGGTAGTATTGGTTTGTCATGTTTGATGTGAGCACTTGTTAAACAATATTAATAAACCTTTCAATTTAATCTACCATTATCTCATCTACAGTTTGAGTTTAAGGTTGAGTGTCTTGTAGCCACTGAGATATGAGGTGTGAAGGTTGTGTATAAGTTGAAGGTTGGTTAGGGTTAATTGAGGTTTGAGTAGAGGTGGATGGTATAGAGGGTAAAATGGTACATGTGACTGGAGTCATAGTTGAACTCACAGTTGTGGCTGTGGTTGTGACAGTTTGTTATTCACTTGGTAAGTGAACCTCCATTAGAATTGGAGGGGAATTGACCAGGTTACTGTCATGTACCATGGCCTCAAATCCTTGTTCCTATTGCAGGGAACTGGCACTTGAATGTGCTAAAGTACTTGCCTTTCCAATAGCTGGATCACTGGCAATTGAACTCCTAGCTTCAATTGTCAAAGCAATTTCAGCTAGGGTTTTGAGGGGAGTTGTTTCTTCATGAGAAATCTCCAATTGAATTGGAGAGGATTTGAGTAGCTCCTCCTCAAGAGTACTACCCTCAAACCTATCAGTTTATGAAGAATGTTGTGCACATGAAGGTACATTGGAAACTTGCATAGGGTCTTCAGTCAAACTTATGAAACCCCTGTGTTTTTTATGGTGTCATCAAGGTCTACCTCAGCATTTGGCCTCTCACCATCTAAATATTGTGTTTGAGTTATGATCACAGTTCCAGGAGCCGTGTCACTTGATTTTGGCAGGACTTGAGAAGATGATTCAAGTCCTTTATTAAAATTAGAAGAAATTTGTGAAATGAGACTTGTGAGCTCAGGTATGAGTGTTGGAAACTCCCCCTGAATAGATGAGGAAGTTTCAATAGATGTGCATTCTTTGTGCGTGCTAACCAAATTACTTCTTTCACCCTCCTGAGGGTGCAGACTCATTACATGGTGTATTTGGGAGAATGCTTGATTCAATAGTGACACCTTGTTGAGAAGGTGCCACTAGATTCTGTTTAGATCTCATTTGTACAACTGTATCTTTTTGAGAAGATACAGAAGTGGCCATTTAAGTCGGCTCAGTTTTCTTTTGCTTCTTTACTTTCTTGACCAAGGGTGACACTATTTCTGTTTTATCCTCACAACTCTCACTAACTACAACTAGGGTTGGTTGCTTCCTCTTCTTTCTACTAACTCTATCCTTTTGAGAGGATGTAGCAATTGGTTGACTACCAGCTAATGGTTGTGAAGAAATGGCTGCAGCTTTGGTAGGCTCCTGTGGGTGTTCCTGCATTTGTGCTACTGCAGGACCAGGTGTTATAGCTGAACTAGGAATTGCAATGCTTCTCATATTAGGCATAGGATAAGGATAGGTTCTAAATTTCTCCAACATACCGTCAGTGATATTTAGCCTAACCTTAACCTGATTCCATGTATTAAGTGATTCAAATAGAATTTTGGATACTTGCTTACAAATGTCTATTTCAAATCTATCTATACCTTCTAGCATATGTATGTCATTAAATTTGTGGTTTAAAATATACATAATAAACCTTGGGAAGAAAATTTCCTTACCACTGCTTACCAATGGCATAGTGAGCTTGGTGCTTAGCTCCCCCTGGATCAAGCTGCCAACATTGAGATGTCTGTTGTAGGCCATAGAATACACCAGCTTTTGTACTACACTTGAAATGTTGTCAAAGCCAGTTTTTTTGCATGTGAATGCTCTGATGATGGAGTCAAAAATAAATGACCATTCCCTCCTCAGGTTCTTCTTGTTTAGCCTGGCTATGTCAATCTTTTCACTGTAGTTTATGAAATCCATGAATTCAACCAGTTCTTGAGTTGTAGGTGCTTCAACCAAGTTGTCTATATGAATACCCAAAGCCTTTTTGATGTCATTGGCGTTAAACTCGAAAGTCAGAACGCTTATTACACAGTTAACCACTATAAAACTGCTTGATTATCATGGACAATGGTGTTAATGACTGCAGTATTCCAGAAATCATTTAGGACATCAAAGTAGAGCACTGGGTTTGTAGTTAGGGCTCCTGAAAGATATGAATCTGCAATAAACTTCATAAAGCACTTAAAATTTTCTGGTACTTGGGTTGGATCAACAAAAGCCAAATATTTGGTTCCATCCTTGGGGATAACAGCTCTCACGTTGTTAGCAACCATTGAAGAGTTTGGGCTTTAGTGGGTAAGTGTTTTGAGAGAAAGAAAGCTTGGAAGTTTTGAGAATGGTGAAAAATCGCAGAAACTAGGTCAATTGAGATCTCGAAAGCGTAAAGAGGGGTTGTGTCGAGATGTCTGGGTATTTATAGAGTAAAGATGTGATTTATCGATAAGAGAAGAATGAACGATTGAAAATGGATTGTAGAGAAGTCACATGACCTATAAAGAACTTATATCGAGATGTCACTTTCCTAACTCTTATCGAGAACTAGATAGTGACTCATCGAAATATTGTACAAATACCCACTTTGTCTTTATTGGACTGAATTATTCTAATTTATATTGAGAAAATCAACATAAATTAGAATTAATTTTACATCAAAAGTATTTTACTGAAATAATTTATTAAATTAAATTATTTCAGTTCTGAGTTGTCGAGAAGTCTAAAATTTGAACTATAGAGAACTCCATATCGATAAGTATATCGAGATCTCTACATTACTTATCAATAAGTCATAAAAAGGCTTATCGAGAAGTCAGGAAGAAGACCTATCGAGAACTCTATCGAGAAGTCAGAAAATGACTTATCGGGAAGTCATTTAGACTTATCGAGAAGTCATTTAGACTTATCGAGAACTCAGTTCTCTACATACTTTTGGCCTTTTTTATGTCTGTCATATATTAATATCATATATTAATGACAGTTTTTCTATTTTTCCTTTCAACCACATCATTTTGTTTAGATGTTCTTGCAGCTGAGAACTCTTGAACAACGCCTTTGTCTTTGCAAAATTCACTTAGAATTGCATTCCTGAATTCTATACCATTGTCACTCTTCAATCTTTTGACATAATTTTGATCTTCATTCTGCTTCTCAATTTTCTTTATGTGTTCAATGATGATGTGTGAAGCTTAATCTTTTGAATGCATAAACTTCACCCAAGTGTATCTTAAATAGGCATCCACCATCACCAAAGCATACTTCTTTCTGAATATTGACATGACATTTACAGGTCCAAACAAATCCATATGGATAATCTGTAATGAAGTATTAATGGAATTCATAGCTTTGCTCTTGTGACTGGACCTCTTCATTTTGCTTTTTTGACAAGCTTCACAAACTTCGTTTTGAGCAAATTCCAGAGTTGAGATATCTCTCACCAGTTCTCTTTTCACCAGAGTATTAATTGCTTTATAGTTCAAGTAAGAGAGCTTCTTGTGACGGATTTTGCTTTGTTCATTAGATGCCTTGATATAAAAGCAACATATTTTTCCCTTGTTTACTGAGTTCATGTCTGCAAAAGATAGGCTTCCCTTCCTTACTCCTTTTAGAGCAACTTCACCAATTTTCTTGCTTGTGATTGAGCAATCTTCTTTGTTAAAAATAACCTTGAAGCCTTTGTCTGTAAATCGGCTGACACTAAGAAGATTCACTTCAAGACCTGCAACCAGTGCTACATATTCAATGACAATATTTTCATAGTTCACTTTGTCGTATCTCATTTTGAATCCCTTGTTGTTGTCTCCAAAGGTCACTAAAAGGACAACCATTTCCTCAAACTATGATAGGAGGCCTTTATCACCTATCATATGTCTGGAACATCCACTGTCAATGATCCATATGACTTTATTCTTCTTTCCCTGCACACAATGAGGTTTAAATGTGTTTAGCTACCCAAGCACTGTTGGGCAGTTTCTTTTTTTTGACAGAGTTAACAGAAGTAGAACTTCAACATTCAAAAGAAACAACATTCTTATTTTGATCGACATTTTCTTCTTTGATCACAGATCTAAAATTAACTTCTTTTAGATACTTTCTCAACTTATGACAAGTATTCATAACCTTCATGCTGCATGGAATGCAATCAAACTTATCACAGAAAGAATATGGGTCAGTTGTTTGTGCCTCATTATATTTGCAAGATCCATACTTTGGCTCACTAACAGCCTTTTTACAAAGGTGAGTTAGATGATTTGTTGAGCCACATTTTTGACACTGCTTTCTGGGAGCATCTGCAATATAGCATAATTGTTGCTTTTGTTGACACCTATCTTTCCATTTCTGTTTTCTTCTTCTTTTTAATGTTATCATTCTTGATCTCATTTTCTGGTGTTTTAGCAATTGGACTAACTATAGGCTTCTTCTCACATTCAGTATTGAGAGTGGTTTTTGCATCCTCATTTTCTTTATCTTCATCTGCAAGCCCCTGCTTGATGACAAGCTCTACTTCACTGAAGTTTACTTCACAAGCTCTGAACAAGGGTGCATTCACCTTTTTGAGCACCATAAGAACATCTTAGTTCACACTTTCCTTTCCCTTGTTAACATCACTTTTCTTATGAGAACTAACAACCTCATAGTACAAACTAATAGCTATGTTAGCATATGGCTTGTTCTTCTCATGATACTGACAAACCAGTTGAGATGAATTTTTGAATGATTTGAGCTTTAGTTCATTGTTCTCAAGTTTTTCTCTCAACACAACTTCTGTTTCCTCTACACATTTCAGCTTGTTTTTGAGATATTTATTTTCTTGTCTAACTGCTTCTAGACTAACAAGCTGCAGTTCTGGCTCTTGTTTTTCATTTACTTTTGACAACCTACTCACTTCCTCGGTAATTTCATTTACTTTTGACAACCTATTCACTTCCTCGGTAGTTGCCACCATACTTGTATGAATGTGGAACATTTTTACACTCATTTTCCCAACAGTTTCCTTATATTATGTAACATTTGAATCAATTGTGGTTAGGATAGGTACCTCAGACTTAAATGCAGATGATTATCCTTGCTCCAAAGACATGAGAGAATATTTTCCACATTATTTACCATCATCTTCATCATCAGTGTCATCTCAACTTTTACCTTCAGCAATATAAGCTTTTTCCTATTTTTTCTTAGAAGTGCTTCATACTGTTCTTCAAGCTCTAAATAAGCCTTATCCTTCTTCACCTTCTTTGGCTTTTTGCATTCTGTGGCAAAGTGACCAAGTTCATCATAATTGTAGCATCTAATCTTTGATCAGTCCATGGATCCTGACTTGTAGCCACCTTTTCCAGTTGCACTTATCTGAGTCTTTCCTCTCCAGTTGTTGTTGTTGGATGTTTGGCCTTTACCCTTGGAATATCTAGTCTTTTTTACTCTGATGTTTAAAAAATTTCTTGCTAGATAAGCCATAGATTGGTCCATTTCATCCAGTTCATCAAGAGTATAGTACTCATCATCTTCCAACTCCAAAATGACTTATTTTTTAGGTTCCTTATTTTTCTGCTCAATAACTTGAATAACTTGAGTCCGGGGTTCAATTATATCTTCAGTCATTTTCTTGTCATTTGCTATCAAGGCACTTGATACATCCACAACATGTCATTGACTCACTTTCAATGACTTTCTTTGCATCATTTCCAGCACATAGGTTTCAAGGATACCATACAAAACCTCTAAAGTTATTCTCCCTAGATCTCTTTCTTCTCTAATTGCAGAGATCTTTTGTTCCAAGTGGTCAGGAACAGTGAGCAAGAATTTTAGGTTAACTTCTTCAGCTTCATAGTACTTTTCATGAAGCTGTAAATCATTTATCAGTTTGTTGAATCTCTCAAAGACCTCAATTATGCCTTCTTTTGTTTTAGCCATGAAACCCTCATATTGTGAAACCAAAATCCTTCTCTGGTTAGATGTCACCTCTTCAGTTCCTTCACACAAGATCTCTATCTTTTCCCAGATTTATTTAGTTGACTCACATTTGATAATGTTGTTGTGCATCACATTGTCAAGAGACTCAATGAGTATGAGTTGGAAGCCACTGTCAAGTGCAACCTTCTCCTTTTCAGGTTCAGTGTAGGTAGATGGATTTTTGGGACCAAAGTGTGCAGGAATGACCATGTCACATTCTATTGATTTAGGAACCCTTATCATAAAAATAAAGGTTCCATGCTTAAGAATTTCAATATACTTTAGATTGGTCATCCTGATGAATATCATCATATTATTTTTCCACCGGGTGTAGTTTACTTTGTCAAAGACAGAAATCTTGATACTGCTAATTTTCTGTACACTCATACTTCTAAGATCTAATTTGTTTACTTTCAAATTTTACTCTGATACCACTTGTTAGGTATGAAATACAATACAAGAGGGTGAATGTGTTTTCTTGATTTTGAATTGACTTATGACTTTTGGAACAAAACAGTTGTATGAATCTGTAGAGATAAAATACTGAATGAAAACGCACAAGTAAATTATCAAAAATTCACTTGATTTATATTAAATCAAATTTGTCTTGCTATAAATCTGTGTTCTTGAAAATAAGAACTCGGCTACTCTTCTCTTGAGAGAATACAAGATTTTCTAGATATGTTTGTTACAATTAAATAAAGGACCCGAGACATACTTTATTGATCAACATGCACGGTTTACATGACTTGTACTAAAATAGACTAACACATTTTCTATAGCTACTTTGTCTATTTCCATTTCTAGTGTTAGCATATATGTGCAGAATCTACCGGGTCTAAGACCCTACTTTGTCCAGTTCAGCTTGGCCATTGATCTTGTATTATTCAAGCTACATTTGTAACAACAAAGTTTGAGGTTTCTCGCCAGAATTAAGATCTACGACGGTGGTTCTTCACCGGAAAATCAAGCGGTGTGCGGTGGTTGCGTGTTAATTGGTGGATGAGATTGATTAGGGCCAGTGGTGGCTCCTTTTCATCTCTCCCCTCTCAATAGGCCTACATACCCTTTATATAGGGATCAAGCCTGACGTAGTTCTTGGGGAACAAGAAATCTAATGGGCTTAGACTTCTTATCCCTAGGCCCGGTAGAAGCCCATCCAGAATCCATCTTCCACTAGCTTTAGGAATGTCCAACTATGAGGCCCAACCGCGAAGGCCCAAGGCTCGTCCGTAATCATAGTACTTCACGGATAATGCATCTCCCCGCGCAAAGATAACATTCCGCTACAATTATCTCCCTTGATTTACGTACGCAAGTATAGCCACGATTCACCCCAAATGCTAGACGCGTCCCTGTCCACCTAATGAGGATAACCCACCAGATAACATGACAGGTAATCCCAAGCTTTTGGGTGCAAAGTGCAAGATGACTCCAAAGTTCTCCAACGAGGACTCCCGTTGAATACAAGAACAGAGTTTCCAGAACACACACCAGAGTTAACCCTGCATCCCCAATGAGGACACCCGTTGTATACAGGAGGAGGCCTTCAATCATCAGGCATACCCCTGGAGGCCTTTAAGCTTTTCACGGACTTCCCCCTCCTTGACCATCTCAAGGAGGGAATTCTTCCAAGAGTACCTACAACAAATACATTAGTACAATCTCTATTCTCCTTTCCAAGATCGCCTTGTCCTCTAAATATCCCTGCTTGCCTTGTTCTAAATGAGGACAGGCCCAACCATCCAAAAGCATGCATCCCCCATGGGCAGGACGCGTCCTTTATGTGTGGAATGCACAAAATTCCCTTGCATTTTACTCAAACAAGATTCGCCCTGGACCTTAAACGCGTCCTAGTTCCCTTATCAGGGCAACCTTAACTTCAATCAATTCATCTCATATAATATCCTAGAAGTTGGACGGGTCCTATATGACGAGGGCGCGTCCTCCATTAGTACATTGCAGTCCATAACCTTATTCTCCATTCTTCTGCTCCAATTCAGTTCCAGTTGACCCATTCTTGACCCGAAATGATCCATGACCAAATTTTAGGTATAACAACTACCCCCAAATTCCATACGCAGTTGAAAACAAAGTTGGAATTTTAACCCTTACAAATGCCAACGAAATTTGGTTTTCAATCCTTCAAACTTCAGGACGCGTCAAAGGGCGAGGACGCGCCAATCATCACACAAATGTTACTTAAACCTCAATCATTTTATAGCCGTTGCATAACAGCTGTTGCTTACGTCATCAATATTCCTTCTCTATAAATACCCCCCAAATAATTAGCAACCATTTTTACTCTTTTTCCTCTCTCTCCCGAAAACCTCCATCTTTACCGCTGCAAGAAGTTTTGCTCAAAAATTCCGGAGATTCAACCGGCCATTCTCCGATTTCTTATAGTTAATCAAACCCTCAACTCCCAAGGTACGTAAATCTTCTTTTATCTCTTCATTTCGTTTGGTAAATCGATCATAATAACTAAAAGACTATTCACCTTCTTCATTTTTATTCTCAAGTTCTTCATTGTCAGTTGTATATATATGTGTATATATCTGTGAATATGCTATATTTTGCCTCCTTTAATCTTCAATTGCATATTTTTGGGGTTTAAATAAATTTTCCCTAAATTAACCATAAACGATTAAAATTCCCAGATGCTTTGATAGTTCAGGACACGTCTAGCATGTAGGGCACGTCCTAGTGCCTATCTATTGCATAGAGTAGCCATCATAGGTTAATCTAAAAAAGGAAACACAACAACATTAGAACGCGTCACATATTTTAGTTAACTTCTCGTGGTAGACATTCATGATGCGTCTTCACATAAAATTCCATCATTTCCCTTTCTTTCTCCTTTTCGTTACTATTTTGTTTCCTTTAAGTCATAGACGCATCCTCAACATCATTTTCTTTTCTTTTTTCAGCTGGAGGATGCGTCTTCATCTTCTCCCTTCCATCCTTTCAAGGTCCTCAACAAACGTCTTGGGATTTATTCCCCACCTTCCATTTCTTTCAATCCCGAACCTCCTGAACATCATAGGACAAAATCTTTCCTTGAAGCTGAATCCCGTGTATTTAAATCTCTAAAATCAAAAAATTCAATCATGGCAAGCTCAAGCTCTGAATCCATGGACAACGTTCCCCTTAGTGCAAGACTTGGAAAGAAAAATCTAAAACGCAAGATAACTTCCCAAACTGCATGCAGCTTGGCGATTGAATGTTGGACGGATGATGAGATCATCCCTTTTTCCAGTAAATCTCAACTCAAAACTGCCTCTGATAAAGGCGTGTCACCTCCCGCTGAGGACGCATCTCCACCTCATGACACGTCTCCTCGTCTAGACGTGTCTCCTCACAGTGAGAGTGAGTTCGAGAAAAGGGTTCCTGACCCTATAAAATATCTTCTCTCCACAAAAATCTGACCCCCCCCCCCGAACATTGGGAGCCATCTGATGCTGAATTGGATTTTGACTGGAAAGAACTGGATCACCTCCCTGAAGCGGAGAAAACTATTTGGAGAAAGAAAGAAAAAAAGTTAGCATGTGTTGGTCTTGATTCTACTGCAACAGACTTGGAGATAGGGTGGAACATGAAATACTATGACATGGAGGGAATATGGGTGCACCCTCTGCGCAAGATGAGGCCACATATCTTCAACATAGGAAACCAAAGAATTCCCAGGATGGTGCTTACTCCCAAGCTTGTTTCTCTAGGTGTTGGCGCGCCCTTGCATCCTTATATCAAGAAGATCCTGAGGTGGTATGATGTAGCCCTAGTCCAACTATCTCCAAATTCGTACAAACTTGCATGGGCCCTGTACATCATGTACCATGACCTCGAGCTGGGACCACCCTCTATGAAAGAATTCAGCTATTTTTTTAGCATCAGGAAATCCGTCCCAGGATATCACTTCTTTGTTGTCAATAAATGGTTGAATAACAAAGGTTTCAATGACGACATAATCAGCCATGAACGGGATTAAAAATAACCTTTCTTTTATCTCTATGATGTGAAGAGGGCCCGCGTGCGTTTTAACTTGGAATCGAGTAAGTGACAATAACAGGGCGCGTCCTCCCACAAGGACGCGTCTACTTTTCCTCACTTTATTTTCCTTCTCTTGAGCCTAATATCTCTATTTCTCTTTTAGACAAAAGAACTTAACGAGAGTTAACTGGAAAGAGAAAGAAGAAGGCAGAGAAGGTGCTGAAATATGCTGAAAAACATTTCAACATTAAGGAAATGATCATAGAATCCAACCTCAAAAGGGTTGGTGCACTGTCTGTAAGAGTGGGTTCTCTGTGCAAGTATCGTGATTTTCACAATGGTAAACCCGTCCTCACAGCCTCAGAGAAATCAAGGGGACTCAATGCCACAAAACTGGTCCAACTTGACATTAGCAAATAAGTGGACTTAGAACAGGGTAAGAATTATCATACATTGGACGCGTCATACACGTAGGACGCGTCATACATTTTTACATGCATAGTCCTTACTTATCCTGATGCATATACGTTTTCATTACCCACATACTTGCTATTGACGTGTCTTAATGTTAGGACGCGTCTTCTTATTCTTTATGTGATTTTGATATTTACGTATGGCCGTTATACTTAATAGTTCACACAGGATGCGTCATATCACACAGGACGTGTCAAGTCCCATAATTTTTTTCAGTGTTTACAAAATTATTATATGCATACTTGTCATTTTAATATTGTTGTGTCATATCATTCACGGCGCGTCGTCATATCTTGGTGCGTCCATGTCTAATGTTTTCCATGTTATGTCACAGATATGACTTCTCTTCCCAAAGGGTTTTCTATTGGGGCCACCTGGAAAACCTGAAAGCCAGGACCAAGCACACTCCTGTGAAACCTGATCCAAAAACCAAGGATCCTTCACCTACTGTGGCTCCTTCTTCCCCACCAAAAATCATCGATACCACAGTGGTGAACATCTCAGATAAGGAGGACGCGCCCTCAAAGCGTCATAAGACAGTGCCTGATGACCAATCTTTTATCCTCAGATATCTGGGCGTGTCCTCATCTGGCACTTTTACTGAGGAAGAAGTTCGAGGCTGGACTTTTAGGACAGAGGAGCACACTGAGCAGGCCATGGTGAGGGCTGTAGCTGAATTCCATTTGCATGCAAGGCAGAGTACTAATATGGCTGCTAGGCTGAGGGCGCGTCTTGCTACCACTGATACTGTAAAAAGACAGGCTGAGGATAAAATCAAAGCTCTAGAAGAAAATCATCCAACTTTCCCAGTCAAAAGATGCAGAGATTCTTAAGTTGCAATTGGAGAAGGCGCACCTTCATGGCCATATTACATCCATGGAGAAAGCTGTTGATGAGGTTAATTCTGCAAACTCCAAAATGCAACTGGACTTGGACCTCCTAAATGATGTCAGGGTTCATGGTTGGAAGGAGGTGGAGAAGCTAGTGTGCCAGAATGGGTTTGCAGCTGGCTTTGAGGAATGGTGTTCTGGGTTCATAGCAAATGACCCTGAATACACCTTTTCTAAATTTGATGAAGATACCCAAAAATGGGTGGCTGATTTCAAAGTCAGATCTGCAGATTCCATTAAGGATAAAAGGATCATCTTAGGCTTGGAAAAGGACGACGCGTCCCTTGCACCTTCTCCACTTCAAGCCCAGCCTCCACCTTCTTCTCCAATAAACCAGGACAAAACTCAAGACGCGCCTCCTGCCTAGGACGCGTCTTCCTTTATTTGATGAACTTTTTCTGAACCATTCCAAGGGTGCAGGTCCCTTTAAGCCTTGCAATTTGTAATCTTATGAATTGTTATTCCTGGATTTTATTTGCTGGTACTTTTCTAAGGTTTTATACCTTGAATTATTTTTATGTATGTTTTGTTTTCCTGGTTATCTTGTTTTCACAGGATTTTTCAGCAAGTTATACATATAATGGGCGCGTCTTCCTTTACTTAAGATCACCTTTAGAACATCCTCCCCAATGAAGACGCGTCCTCATTTATCTTGCATCTGATTTTTTCTTAATTTCCCTTATATATATATAAATCACATTACTATTATCCCCTTAACATTGTAGACTAGGGATTATATTGTGAAGGCGCGTCCTGATTCCAGGAGGCCTCTGCCTTACTAATTTATCCCCCGCTTTTGTTTAATATGTTTCCTTTCGTTATATTTTCAACAAGTCGTGATAAGGGCGCGTCCTTGCATCAGGACACGTCTTCTTTATAATTGTATCCAGCTTCTCCTTAGTTTTTCCTTGTATTAAATCTTTAACATTGTAAGCTAAAAGATATCCTGCAAGGGCGCGTCCCTATATTAGGAGGCGTCTACCTTAGTTGGTAATTTGATTCAAGCGCCATAGACTGTCAACATCATGTGGGCGCGTCATGGAATTTTTCTTGCAAGTCGTCACCATATAACTCTTTGTAGGGCACGTCCTGCCTTGAGGACGCTTCAAGATATGTTATATTAGTCTTTGTATAATAGGATCAACTAACAACAATTATCAAGTCTTGAAATAAATTTTCAATTTTTTATTAATAATGCGCTCCAGTGTCCAAAGTGTACCAGTCCCATGACTACTATGCTCTGTGGGGAATTTATTTGAAAATACGATCCTTCAACTAGTTCTAAGGTAGATAGTACATGCACTACCCCCTAGGCTAGGAGGAACTTTATTGCTTCTAGTCTATGATTCGGGCACAACCCTATGTATATAACTGCAAATGTAAACATAATATGTAAGGAGCCAAAGCCGCGCCTTACTGATAATACTTTCGGAGATGTTCCGCATTCCATGCTCGCGGAATCAACTTCCCTTTCAAGTCTTCAAGGTGATAAGTTCCCTTCCACAAGATCGCTTTTATCTTGTATGGTCCTTCCCAATTAGCTCCAAATACTCCGTACTTGGGGTTCTTTGTGTTTGGCATCACCTTCCTGAGCACCAAATCCCCTACCTTCAGCAGCTGTCCCTTTACCTTCTTGTTGTAGTACCTTGCAGAACGCTATTGGTATGTCGCGAGCCTTAGCTGGGAGTTTTCCCTTGTTTCTTCCAAAAGGTCCAAGCGAAACCTTTGGTTAACTTCTGCATCTTTCTCCGTGTAGCGATCCTGAGTCGACTTCCATAGGAACCATAGCTTCGTACCCGTAAGTCAGCATAAACGGAGATTCTCCCGTAGTTGATCTTGGAGTAGTGTTGTAGGACCACAATACTTTTGGGAGTTCTTCAGGCCAATTCCCTTTGCACTCCTCCAGTTTGGTCTTGAGGGTGTGCTTAGTTATTTTATTGAAAGCCTCTGTTTGTCCATTACTCTGAGGATGATAAACCGCTGCAAATTCCTTTTTAATCTTCAAATATTCACACAACTATCGCAACTAATTTCTATCAAACCATTTTCCGTTGTCAGGAACAATTTTGTAAGGAATTCCAAATCTGCACACAATGGAGTTGAAGACAAAGTCTTTGATTTTCTTTGCAGTGATATTCGCCAGCGGCATAACTTCTGCCCACTTGGTGAAGTAATCAATCGCAACCACTGCATACTTGACATCTCCTTTAGCCTTAGATAATTCTCCAATAAGATCAATCCCCCACATGGCAAATGGTCATGGGCTCACCATAGGCGTCAAGAGCGTCGCTGTCATTTATGAGTAATTTGCAAAGTGTTGGCAGCGATCGCATGCTCTAACGAAATTCACGACATCCTCCTTCATCGTAGGTCAATAATAACCTTGGCGTAAAACTTTCATCGCCAACGAGTTACCCCCGAGTGATTACCATAAATTCCTTTACGTACCTCCCTTAAGATGTAATTTCCCTCTTCTTCATCGACACATCTGAGCAGCGGTTAATTGAAGCCCCTTTTATACAAAACCTTATCATATACCACATACCATGCAGCCTGGTAGCAGAGTCATCGAGCCTTGAACTTATCCTCAGGAAGTGCTCCCTTGTGAATATAAGCAAGAATGGGCATCATCCATGTTTCCTTGGGAGCTTTATCTACTTGCATCACCTCTACCTCTGAGATACTAGGAATCTCCTGGATTCTAAGGGTATAGATCCCAACAACACAACCTCCTGCTGGGACCCCATTTTTTCTAGAGCATCCGCGTTGCTGTTCTTTTCCCGCGGTACACATTCCAACCTAACTTCTTTGAACTTTCCAATCAGGCGCTGCGTGCACCTCAAGTACAATTCCGTTCGCGGTCCTTGAGCTTGAAACCCCCCATTCACCTGGTTTACCACCAGCTCTGAGTCACTCTTTGCAATTAGGTTCCGCACTCCCATTTCCAAAGCAATCTTTAGGCCATTAATCAATGCTTCATACTCCGCATCGTTATTCGTAGCGTAGAACTTAAAGTGAATTGCGCTCATCAGATGATGGCCTTCCGGAGACACAAGCACTATGCCTGCGCCTGCTCCTCCGTTATTAACCGCTTCGTCAACATGCAAAACCCACCATGGATGTGGAAACTCCTCTAAAACTTCTTCAGGAGGGGGCGGATGCACCGCCACCAGAGCTTTACCATCAATTTCAGAATCAAATTCTAGTACGAAAATCAGCTATGGCTTGCCCTTTGATTGCTGTGTGAGGCATGTATTCCAAGTCAAACTATTCTAGTTCCACATCCCACTTCAACTTCCTTCCCGATGACTCCAGTTTGTGAAGGATTTGTCGCAGAGGATATGCCGTGCGGACTTCAATTCTATGAGCCTGGAAGTATGGGCGTAACTTCCTTGATGCAAGGATTAAAGCATACACCAACTTTTCCATGCTGGTGTAACGAGTCTCAGCGTCGTGCAACCGCTTGCTTACATAGTATACTGGTGATTGTTGTGCTTCCTCTTCTCTCACCAGTACCACGCTGATTAAATATTACGAAATTGCTAAGTATAGAATCAGAGACTTTCCATCCAAAGTCTTTCCCTGCCCCTTTGACCGCCTTAAAAAATTCCTTGCATCTGTCAAACAATTTTGACACAAACTGATTCAACACAGCGATTCTTCCGATCAAGCTTTGCACTTGCTTTACATTTGTAGGAGACTTCATGTCCAGAGGTGCCTTGATCTTGGCGGGATTAGCTTCAATACCCCTATGATTGACAATGAATCCAAGAAATTTGCATGACTCAACACTGAATACACACTTCTGTGGGTTTAATTTCATTCGAAACCTCTGAAGAATGTTAAACATCTCCATTAGGTGCTTGACATGGTCATTTGCTTCCTTTGATTTGACCAGCATATCATCAACATATACTTCCATTGTTCTCCCAATCTGATTTTTGAACATCATATTCACCAACCGCTGGTAAGTTGCACCTGCATTTATCAATCCGAACGGCATCCCTATGTAGCAGTATAACCCCCAATCAGTGATGAAGGATGTATGCTCCTGATCAGGGTCGTACATGGGAATTTGATTGTAACCGGAGTATGCATCCATAAAGCTTAACAAGGCATGCCTTGCCATTGCGTTGACCAACTGATCAATTCGTGGGAGTGGAAAACTGTCCTTTGGCAAGACTTGTTGAGATCTGTGAAATCTACACACATCCTCCACTTCCCATTTGGTTTTTTTACTAGCACCGGATTTGCAAGCCACTCGGGGTAGAAAGATTCTTTAATCAAACCAACTTCCAACAGTCGATCTACTTCCTCCTTTAATGTTATCGCCTTTTCACCGCTCACCGGGCGACGCTTTTGTTGTACGCCCATGCAATTAGGAAAGATGTTCAATCGATGACACATTACCCCTGGATCGATTCCAACCATGTCTGAATGACTCCATGCAAAGACGTCAAGATTTTTAATCAAAAAACGAGTGAGCCTTTCTCTCATCTCATAACTTAACTGAGATCCCACCTTCAAAATCTTGCTTGGGTCATCTTTATCAATTAGAACAGATATTGTGTCATCAGTCGGCCCCGTTTTCTCAGCAGGCATAGGGATCCTAGGATCCAAATCCAAACCAAAGTCTCGGGGGTCTTCGACTTCCATTTTTGAATTTGAGGGCGTGTCCCTACATATGGGAGCATCCACCTTAGGACAAGGCATGGTTTTATGCATTGCAGGTGCTGAGAACGCGTCCTCAATTGAAGGAGCATTATTTTCTGCAAACATGGAGGGCGCTTCCTTCTTTCGAGGAGCATCAACCTCATGTTCATTTTTACTTTCCAAGAGCGCGTCCTGTCTTTGAGGAGCATCCACCTTGGGGTTACTTTCCAGGCTCTTTAAAATCTCACTCCTTCCTTCCAACTTTTCTCCATTAACTTCCATCTGCACAATATCTTCTTCATGATTCACCATTACTTCCTCCATATTGTGAATCCTCGAGACATTCCCCAGTGTCAAAACAGGATTCTTGGTTATATGAGTTTCTTCTTCCTCTGGATCTTCCACAAAATAATGGGCATGAACCTCTCCATTCGGTTTCACCCGAATGTCCGTCGCGTCTTCAAAGGGAAGACCTTTTCCTTCATAACTTCTCCTATGAAATTCTCTAACAGCCTTGTGATAGCAGTCACGTGATTCGTATTGCGACCCCCTCAGACTGCCCACTCCGTTAGGCGTTAGAAACTTTATCATTAGATGATGTATCGAGGTTATCACCCTGAACGCCCGTAACCAAGGCCTGCCCACCAGCACATTGTGTACGGAATCCTGATCCAGCACTTTGAAGTCTATCATCTGGGTAGCAGATAGAATTCCACTCTCCCAGATATCCAGCCTTGATCAATTCTTCAATCTCATCTTTTAAATGACGACATTCGTGGGTATCGTGACCAGTGGACTCATGGTACTCACGATATTTTTTCTTTTCTCTACTCTGCCACGAGGTCAGGCGGTCTGGTTTCTAGAAGATTCATCTGTCCTTGTTTACTTCAAAGATGTGATCAATGGACACCGCTAGGGGAGTATAATTACTCACTCTCTTTTCATAATTCGATGAGGGACTCCACTCTCTCTGCACGTTCACGGCATTCACCCTATTAGGACTTCGAGTATTCCGCCAATATTCTGGACTTGCAGACCTATCTCTCCTCTTAGCTCGCCCCTTTGAATTTTGGGCATTATCATTCTTCTTTGTCTCGGCAAGCGATTTCTTAATTGCCTTGAAGGACTCAGTTGTGCAAGTACATCAGCTAATGACACAGGGTCTTTTCCTTGCAAATGTTTCCATAAATCCGTTCCCACACGCAGGCCAGCTATAAGAAGTATTTTCAGTGTTTCGTCAGTTGCGCCTCTGACCAAGGTAGACTCTGCATTGAACCTTTTGAAATATGAAGTCAAGCTTTCCCCTTCCTTTTGTTTCACATTGGCCAGTGTGGTAACAGGCGGCGTATACTTTACCGCAGCTTGGAACTGAGTCAAAAACAAGGTTTTCATTTGTTCCCAAGATGTGATAACTCCTGGGCCAAGCTTTTGAAACCACTGTTGAGCACATTCTCTGAAGGTAGCCGCTAAAAGACAGCACCGTGCTTAATCAGGTACCTGATATACATCCATCTCAATATTAAAACGTCCCGAGAATTCTACAGGGTCGGAGTTTCCATGAAAGCGCAAGTCATTGGTTGTATTCCTATATCCCGCAAGTAGTTGCGCTTCCCTTACAACAGAAGAGAAATGGGATGGAGCTTGTGTAGTTGTTGTTACCCTACCTCCTTCAACATGGTTGAGCAACTTCTTAAGATCATTCATATTAAATGTCCCTACTTCAGGAATGGTTTGAACGTTTAGTTGTTGGGGTTGCTCTGCAGCTTGTTGTTGTTCCCCTTGGTTACCCCCCGGGTGTACCGGTGGATCTTGCCGCCCCTCGCCCTGAGGCTGCGGCTGTGGTATATTTCCATTTTGATTTTGAACATCCCCTGGTGCACGAGGTTCTTTCTGGCCGCGTCTTGGTATTTCATTATTGTTTTGCATCTATTCTTGAATTCGGACGTCGTTCCGGTCATGAGTGCGCGTCCTGGCTCCATTGCCTATAGCACTGTGAGAAGCCACGGGAACAACGATAGGCGCTTCATCACTGGAGGGCGTGCCCTCTCGTCTCCCATTATACGGTGCACTTCCATACTGGTATCCCATCCTTCCTCGTCCATTCTTCTGATAGTCGTGGCCGTAACTTCCAAACCTTCCTCGTGGAGGGGCACGCTCGTGTTCGCCGTGCCCAGCCTTCCATCCCTTGGATATGTAGGGGCACACGCGTTGTATCACGGGGCCTCGCTTCTCCGTCGTTTCCTTCCTTTTGCCATTCTAGCAGCATCATTCTCAAATCGTCGTCATCCAACCTTATGCCAAGCCTCCTCTTTAGAGTTGAAAGATCTCATCTCTCCTCATCTTGATTCTGAATATTTTCCGCACGACGACGCTCGTCCATCGTACGCCAGACCTATGTGGGTGTGGAGCAACCTGATTGCCGAGATGAGGCCTTTCCCTTCCGTCAGTATCCTCATTGATAAGCTCCACAATAGGCTCTACATCATCAGAGAATTCCAAGCGCCGTGGAGTGATTCGCAGGTTTCCTCCGCTGGCCTGGCCACGGGCATCCTGGGCATCTCCCTCTATAACGGGTGTTTTCCCCACAACGTGGCCACGGCGAGGTAAATGATGACCCCTCCATGTTTTGCGACGCTCCACTGTGCTCAGCCTCGAGTGAAAGTTGTTCAGAGTATCCCCTATGCGATATAGCTGCTCCAAGATATCAGCGTTGCTGATGAGAACTGGAGGTGTTCCTCCCACATCTGGAGCTCTCGGAGGATCTACTATGTTTCTGGGCACGTAGGGTTCATGGCGAGTGTAGCCTCCCTCGCCCTCTCCTTTAGATCTGCTATTACTTCCATCATAAGAACTTACATCATGATTGTAAGACATCTTTTCCTTCCAAGACTATGATCTTAATCAGCACCCCTCCTTCTAGCGCCAATTTGTTGATGGAGGAATCTGGTAACAACAAAGTTTGAGGTTTCTCGCCGGAATTAAGATCTACGACAGTGATTCTTCGCCGGAAAATCAAGCGGTGTGTGGTGGTTGTGTGTTAATTGGTGGCTGAGATTGATTAGGGCAAGTGGTGGCTCCTTTTCAGCTCTCAACTTCTTACTCCTCTCAATGTGCCTACGTACCCTTTATATAGGGATCAAGCCTGACGTAGTTCTTCGGGAACAAGAAATCTAATGGGCTTAGACTTCTTATCCCTAGGCCCGGTAGAAGCCCATCTAGAATCCATCTTCCACTATCTTTAGGAATGTCCAATTATGAGGCCCAACCGCGAAGGCCCAAGGCTCGTCCGTAATCGTAGGACTTCACGGATAATGTATCTCCTTGCGCAAGGATAACACTCCGCTACAGCTATCTCCCTTGATTTATGGACGCAGGTATAGCCACGGTTCACCCCAAATGTCAGACGCGTCCCTGTCCCCCGAATGAGGATAAACCACCAGATAACAGGACATGTGATCCCAAGCTTTTGGTGCAAAGTGCAGGATGACTCCAAAGTTCTCCAACGAGGATACCTGTTGAATACAAGAACAGAGTTCCCAGAGCACACACCAGAGTTAACCCCGCATCCCCAACGAGGACACCCTTTGAATACAGGAGGAGGCCTTCAGTCATCAGGCATGCCGCTGGAGGCCTTCAAGCTTTTCACGGACATCCCCCTCTTTGACCGTCTCAAGGATGGAATTCTTCCAAGAGTAACTACAACAAATACGTTAGTACAATCTCTATTCTCCTTTCCATGATCGCCTTGTCCTCCAAATATCCCTGCTTGCCTTGTCCTAAATGAGGACAGGCCCAACCATCCAAAAGCATGCATCCCCCATGGGAAGGACGCATCCTCTATGTGTGGAATGCACACAATTCCCTTGCATTACAACCTTACATGTGGATAACCCATTTTGTCCATTTTACTCAAACAAGACGCGCCCTGGACCTTAAACGCGTCCTAGCTCCCTTGTCAGGGCAACCTTGACTTCAATCAATTCATCTCATATAATATACTAGAAGTTGGACGCGTCCTATATGACGAGGGCGCGTCCTCCTTTAGTACATTGCAGTCCATAACCTTATTCTCCATCCTTTTGCTCCAATTCAGTTCCAATTGACCCGTTCTTGACCCGAAATGATCCATGACCAAATTTTGGGTATAACAAATACCAAGCTGGTCGTAATATCTATTAATTTCAACTCACAAGAAATAAAAAAAAATATAAGGAATCATGCATTTATAAACCGACAAGATTTCCATATAAGATAGTACGTTGATAATTAAGATCTTAAGAACCCAACCATAAGATATATCATGCATTTAGGTAAGATAGTACATAAACGCCTACTGATGGATGTCGTGGAACTTGCCCTTCCTTAGAGCGGGCAATCGGGTCGTGTCGTGTAATTTCGTGTTTCGTGTACGTAAACATGAAACCCATATCCGACCCTAAATGATTTCGTGTACCCATATATGAAACCCATATCCGATTCGAATCGTGTCTTGTACTTTCCGTGTACTTTTCGTGTATATTAAATAAAAAATTAATATAATATATATATATACATATAATATATAAAAAAATCTATTTTAATGTATAATTTAATGAAATATGGAGAGTGCATATATAAATACATATATATATATATATTTAGATAGTATTCTATAAAAACTTGTAAATATTTATATTATATTTATATTATATACATAAATATATGCATGTGTTGTATATATTAATTTATAAATATATTTATCTCGTGTAATTTCGTGTACCTAAATTAAAACCCATATCTGACACTAAATCTATCGTGTAATTTCGTGTTCGTGTACATTCGTGTTTCGTGTACCAAAAATTAAAACACATATCCGTATTTTTCGTGTCGTGTTCACGTGTCGTGTACCAAATTACCCGCTCTATCCTTCCTCCCTTCTGATTATATATACAAATATGTATGTATAGCTTTAATTTTACATTTCCGAATTTACCCCTGCAAAACTAACGTCTGTTAAACTAATTTGATGGAATGCAATCGTCCGTTGTCATGCGGGTGCCTGTTATTATATATGAGTCATTTTTGTGCAAAAAAAATAAAATTCAGGACATCATACTGCAATTAAGTCTTTAAAAATTAGTGAGCACAATTATAAATGCAAGTGAAATTATTTTAGTAATCCTCTATTTTCTTTCCTTCCTTTTTTTAACTTGGATGGTAAAAGAAAGCTCGACAACCAGTCAAAATATGCCCTACGTGTAGGTGGTGTTCCACATGTTTTTCCAGAGCACACCGTTAATCAGCAAGGAGTCCGTTTCCAGAGCTTCATAGACCTCACCTACCAATCACCTTTTAGTTTCAAGCTTCCTCCAATTATATAGGATAGGATACACGAATTTTATAAAATAAAATGAAAATTATTTTTGTCAGGTAATATAGGAGAATGAAATAATAATTGAGGATTCACTACAGAAGACACGGTGTGTCCTTTTCACAAATGCACAATACATTCATAGTCAACTTTTCTATAATAAATGTGCAAATTCTTAACTTTTAGTGTTCAGAGTATAACACTTTAAACACTAAAATTTAGGCATCATTTATGAATTGATATATTTTTTTATGGAATGTATTGTTATCAATCATGCAAAAATTAATTAAATATATCAATTAATACCTTATTATATGTTCATAAGTACATGATCCGATACTTAAATTCACTAGTAGTGTTATATATCCCAAATTTATTTCCTAAATTTTATATCAAATAATATGACATATACGTGACGGTTTTTAATTCGGGGACGCATATGTATGTACCCGTTGTCTATATTATTATTATTATTAGGAAACTTACAAGTTAGAAGTTTGACACATGGAAAACTTTTAGGGAAAATATTTGAGGTATCTGGCATTTTCCTAAATTCACAGAGAGATACATACCTATGTCCAAATAAAAAGCTGAATAATCACATAAATTAACGGAATGTAGATTGCAACAGCTATTCATTGCCACTAATAAAGTTGAAATTTATCAATCTGCAAGCTAACTTATCAAAAATTGATTGAATCTTATTATCATGACGGAGCTTTAATAAAAGTTTCAACAATTCGATGATGGAAGGATTAACTATTTTAATTAATATTTTTGCATAAAAATTTGAAAAAATGAGTAATTAACTTTTCTTTACATAGAAACCAACTCCATCAAATTAATTTGTCAATGAATAGATATAGCCTTTACTGGAGAAGTTGAACATCTTTATACATGTCATAAATCTGCGGAGCATTAGAATTAAAACTATATATTTTCACATGTACATCATAACACCAAAAACCATATAAAATAATCGCAGCTGATTTGAGAACTGCAGAAACTCATAATAATGCACAAACCAAGTAGGCCAAGCTCAACGGCTCAAGCGTTGAAATACGGTGCTATGCATTGATAAGCAGTACAGTATTAGAAGAAGCAAACACATAATGTAGTCGTCTAACCTAGGGGTGTACACGGATCGGGTTGGGCGGGTTGGGAGAATTTAGCAACCCAACCCAATTAGTTCGGGTTTTCAAAATTTCAAACCAACCCAAACCGTTTAAATTTGTAACCCAAACCAATTTGTATACTTCGGTTTGGTTCGGTTTGGATCGGTTTGATCGGTTTATTAAATATACAAAATTAATATAAAAAATTATAATAAAACATAAGGTTTCAAAGTTTAGAACACTTGAAAATAGTTCAAAACAATATTACAATCCTCCATATTGAATAGTCTTAAGCATCTAATTTTCGACATCAAAAGTACTAATAATATTGCTTACGCTTTAAATATTGGAATGAATCATAAATGCAAAAAATATAACATTAATCAAACATCTATTGTTGTTACGAAATGAACTATGAACACGGAGGTTACAAGTTACATTTAGAGTTAGAGATATATGGATATATGTAAATGACCTAAACATAATTTTGGATTAATTTATTAGCATGTACATATATATTTTAATCGGGTTGGGTTGGATTGGTTTAAAATTATCGAAAACCATATCCAACCCAATTAAATCGGGTTGACATTTTTTCAACCCAACTATATATCGGGTTGAAAAAATTCGGTTTGGTTCGGCCGAAATAGAGTCGGTTCGGTTTGGATTGGTCGGGTTGACCAAACCGTGTACACCCCTAGTCTAACCCTTAAAAATAGTACTGAATTGTTGCAGTACACTGACCATTTGGTTGGATCTGTATAATATATGTAGCACATACATTGCCCCTGGTCAGTTTCCCATCAACATGCTACTCTTGTGTGTCTGATCGGCACATGTTAAAATTAAAAAATGCATGCAATTGTGATTTGTGAGTGTCAAATCAAACAAACTAATTAGTGTTTTCGTAGAGTTTGATTAGTTTGGAATTTTCACAAGCAATACAATAGCTAGCCTAGCTAGGTCAACACTTTTTAATGTCATTTTACCTAACATATTAGATAATTAAATATTTACTTTATGTATTTGTAATAGACATTTCCTACAGTGTACCTCTTGTAGTTGTAGGGTTGTTGTACACCCATTTTCGTGTAAAATATAATATAATATATACAAACAAATAAATAAATAAGTAAATTTAAATATTAGATTTTTAATTAAGTAAAAAATTACAAAATTATATGAAATATATGAATTTAATTAAATCATCAATCTATTACTAATATATAAAAGACCAAATATTAAAAATATGGTAAGTGGCCATACTTTAATATGTTTTGTATTTTTTAGGTTTTATGATTTTGTCTTTCTATGTTTTGCATTCGGGCATGATAAATTTTTGATGTTTTGCTTATGATTTTTGATCATTAAATTTATCAATTCATGTTAGACGTGACATTAAAAATTTGATTGTTTTATTCTAATTTAATTGATATTGAAGTCAACTTACTCTACTAGTTTAAATTCTATCATATTGAGGTAAATATTATTCAAATTGATATTGAAGTAAACTTATTATACAAATTTATTTTTTATTACGATAAATATATCATAATATCTACTATATAAATATTATAAATATGGTCTAACGTCCTAAAATTAGCGTTATATAATTACCTAAAATTAACTTACTTTTCAATAAAAATTAAACTTATTTTCTAAATAAGGGGATAAATTCTATTATTACAAAAATAATCCTTTAGAAACTTTAAATTATTTTTCTACAATTAAATATAGCAACTTTTTTCTCTTATACATATCTATTTTTATACTATCAAAAGAGATTTGTTACTCCGTATATGGCCTTCAGATAAAACAAGGTAATCCAAACTTTCATATATGCTAGAATAAAATTATTCTATTGATTCCGGTAAAAACAAAATTTAAAGTAAAATAAATATAATTAGTTGAATTTGATTGGCATCATGTGTATACTATTGTTCGAGCTAAAAAAATTATACAATTGAACCTAATGAAACAAAATAATACTCCCTCCTCCTCCCAATGGGACCTTCATTTTTGAAAACAAATAATAACAAAATATTACTAATAACTAAATAAATTTATTTTCGGTTAAAATACATTGTCTTTTTTATTTTTTCTAATTAAAATATCTCTTTTTCTAAAAATGTCACGAATATATACGTGCGTAAAAGTATATATAATTATTATCAAATCATATCATTTAAAAAGGTCCGTGCATGGCACGGGTTCTAAGCTAGTCACTTAAAAAATTATAAAATTATGATTATTTTATAATTAAATCTACATATATTTATTATAAAAAAATTTATTAATAATAAATACTAATATATTTTTTTTTGCCAAATTTATAGCAGATTTCATTAATAACATGAAAAAAACTCAATCGAGACAAACCCCCAATTGATCATGCAACTAGGTTAAAAAATAAATAGACGAACTAAATAATTAGCCTCTTTGTTTCCGGATTGCTTAACTGACTGAATAAAAATATTCTGAAAATTAAAAATAAAGATAATGGTTTCTCGAGCGATCTAGCCTGCATCTCTACCGAAAACAATAGTTTCACAATTGACCCTCACATTAATTCTATGGGTTGTACAATGTTCAGAGGACTCAGTTGCAAAAACTGAGAGGGCCCTCGTGTTATGAACAAAAATATTTTGTGAGAGGTAAGCACATGCGATTTTCACAACCGTTTCAAAAGCACCCCAGCTATCTACCTGCCGGACACCAGCTATAAACCTGCCGAAATTGTTGTTGATGCGAGATATCCTGATCTCCCAATACATCGTAAAATTCATTTTCAACACATCGCATAAAGCGAGACACATTGCACAAAGCGAGACACTCAAACATACAAATAATAACTCAATTAAACGAAACGAAAAAGGACCGAATTTTTGAACAAAATCCGATATTTATTAAAAGAAAGTTAAAAATAAATGGAAAAAATGTTGTATGGATGAAGAGAGAGGATGGAGATAGAGATGAAGATGGGTAGAAAGGGTGAAGAAGGTGTGATGAATTAGGGTTAAAGGAAGATGGGGCGGCCGACTATCATCAAGAGCGAGGGAGCAAATTAGGGTTTTTTCACAAATGTAAAAAAACATATAAATGCTAATATTTAATTATACATATATTTTATTTCATGTACTAGGATAATAAACACAAAATCGACTATATATTCTTGTAATTAGTATTCACACATTTTTAGTGTCATGTACTCAAAATGTAAATATAAAATATTTTGGTATTGTGTGAAAACTTTTCGGGTTTAATTTGTAAGATATAATATTCTAAACATATATTATTATAATTTATTATTAATTGTAGTGTATTTTTTTTATCGTAGGTAACCCGCAGCCTCTACTCTTCGGATGCGCACTGGATAAACCCTACGGGCTCACGTAATAGCTTGCAAACAACATGAACTAAGGTAAACCGTATTTAAGCGACAGGCTCTGACTGAGGAGGCATAATCATAAATTCTCCTCCCTTGGGATTCGAACCTGTGACCAAGAGGATAATTATCCCCTCAGTAAAAAAATATTTTATTTATATGAACTATAAAAGATCATCCATCGGTGATTATAAACTAATATAATTTTAGTAATTTTAAAATTATATTATAATTCTAAGTAACCTCTTTTTAAAAAAACGTGTCTTATAATAAATACTATTTTATGATACATTTTGAAATAATGTATTTTCTGAACTTGTCTTTTTGATAGTTATTATTTACGACAATATAGTAAAATTCATTTTACATGTTTGTTAATATTATCTTATGTTATTTATATCTTTTTAAATATTAAATTGTACAAAATATATAATAAGACATGTGAGGTAATCTAGAATAGAAATATATTCTTATTTATTTTGTATAAACAGAGTTACCTTTTGTGATATTGTTTGTCCATAGAATATTACTATTTTTAATTTTTTTTTAATTCTTTTAATATGTGGCTTACATTCGCTTTGATATCCATAAATATTGATTTTATATATTTTGCTTATTATTTGTTTTTGAAATGTTTGTTGTAATATGTAATATATTTCTTTTAATACCAGATGACACCAAGTCACAATATCAAAAACTATAAAATTCAATGTTTCAATTAAAATATGTTTAAGGTAGATAGGTAATTAGGTTAAGGTAATTAAATAAAAATAACATATTTCGATCAAACGACTACCAATTTTTCATCTATGATAATAATATTATAATATAGTATAGATAAGAAGTTTTTCGAAAAGTGTGATTATTTTTATTTTTTATTACAAAAATTATGTATTGAAATTCTACACCTACAGGGGGTGAATAGGTGTTATGGTTAACTAATACTGATTTTAATAAGTTACCAAATATTTATCAAACAGCCAGACAGCTTGTTGATAAGTTCAAATATATATTGTCAGCACGCTGACACTCGATATGCAATGTAGAAAATAAATAAGAGCAGGTAAATAAAACAAAGAGTTTTAGACGGGTTCGACCCCTGTCACTAATGTTCTACGTCTTGGTCTCTTGCCAACTTGGTGAGATAATATAATATTAATCACTGTAACAATACGATTACAAGATTCAATAATATATCTCCCTTTATCCCTTGTTCCTGATAGCAGCTTACTGATAACACATGTTCCCTTCAGTGAATTGTTCTCTAAGCCATATACCAAACCTGTATAGCCTTCTCTAGCAATCTAATTCCCTAAATCCTTGTTATCCAAGCTTAATCACTCTGCAACAAAATGTTTACACCTTGAACAATACAAGTTTTAATGAAAATTACAACTGAACCTATGAACTCTATGAATATAGGTATACATGATCAAACTAGAACTCAAAACAAAGAATATTCAATGAATGCAAGTTGTATTTTCTCAGATGGTATGGTGTATACTTTCGTGGATCAACTTCAAAAGCAAGTATACCCAAGTGTCGTTCTAGATTAAGTTAACATTCGATTAAACCCACAACTATTGGTCTTGACCAAGTCTCACGGAAAATTTGTTTTTAAATTCAAACGTTAAAGTAATCTAGTAACACATTTAAACTAAAGATAAGATAGATATAAAAAGAGTTTAGAAACATCTATCTTTAGTTTAAATAATACCAATCTTGAAGTAAGTTATTTCGGATAAGAAAATGACTAGAAACAAGTAACTAGAAAATAGAAAAATGGTTTTGGACAAAATATTTGAATATTTGAGGAGCTTTAATATAGATAAACACGTTAAATATATTATAGAGTCCTTACAAAACATATTCCTATTAACTCTCCTTGTAAACCGTAAATCTGGTTTATCCTGAAAATCTGTCAGCTTTTATTGTAAGTTTGCTGATAAGCCTTGTTAGCTTACTGATGAAACAAATTATGATTACTATATAACATAGTTAGTAACAGTTGTATAAATTACACAAAACATAAGCTGTAGTCTAGCTAATTGTGTGATCATCAAAATGATAAGGGTATCAATATCCCATTTTTGATGATTACACAATCTTTAGGAAAGTATAAGATACTCCCCCTAAATCATAAATCACATGTTAAAATTATCTTAAGCATAGTTATTGTTAGGAATATGTTGTTTACTTGATGATAATTCACCAAAGCACCTTAATAGATTTAATTAAGTGATAACTATACTTGTTCATCCGTTGATAGAGTATCTTATATTTCAGTAAGTTTTTGTAGCACATTCCTATATACTGTAATAACTTAAAAATTTAGAAGTTGTAGAAAATTCTAAATCATGTTGACTACTAGATAGATATGCAAAATATGTTGGCTAATTGTAAATATTAGATGCCTTGTATTTTTGCATAAGTGAAATAGTATCAACTGCTAAGAAAATACTTTCAATGGATAAACTACAAAGTTTTGACGGATGACTCAAGACACTTTCAATGGATAATCCATAAGAGACTCAACGGATAACTCATGTGGGTTATTAACGGATAACATTGAAGTCTCGATAGATAACCAATTCAAATAGCAGTTGAAAGTGACTTCACAGTCACATTGGTTGATTATGTACAAAAGGAATGCGGCGACCTATTTACAGGTTTGAGAGAACAAAGGAGCATTTCTATTTCCATGCTTACTTGAAGAAATACAAAGATGTTGGATAGAGAGATGAAGGAATATGTGAATAGACTTAGATATTTATTTTATCTTTTGCCTTTTTCGTATGTAACTTGGTAATATTTAAACCAAGTATAGCAAGTAGAATATTATCGATTGAACTGAGAAATAGAAAAGGCTACATCTGTTAGAAATTTCTTTGTTCTTCTTTTGTAAACACTTGTAAGCAACTGTGTGTATTTTTGCATCACAGAGTTCTCATTCAAATATATATATATATATATATATGTATGTATATATGGTGGAAAGATCAATCCACGAGAAATTTTTTTAACCATTGTGTTTACTTTGTGTCTTGAATACTTAAATATTTTATTCCGCATATTTGCTTATTCAAACACAGATATATATTTTGCAAAGAAATTTTATTATTTCAAAAGGAACCAGAATTACATTTAACCCCCATTCTGTAATTCTATTATTAGATTGTTAGGGAATAACAGTTATATCTAAAGCAATAATCATAAAAACTTATATCTTAAGATAAACACATAACATATTTAAAAAACACAGCTTAAACAATTAAGTTCAAACAACCAACTACCAAATTAAAAGAAGAACTTCATCACTAAGTTCAAAGACCATCAAACTTAAAAAAATAATTAGTTCAGATAAACTAAAATAAGACCAAATTAAAGTAGTTTCATAAGTACTCCCCCTTAATCATTAAAAAGTCCTTAAAACTTAAGTTCGAACTTCAGTCTTCTCAGGTTCAACTTGGTTGTCCTTGTCAGCAGTGAACTCCTTGGCTTGTTCCTTCTTGAGAAGAGCAGCAACAACATCCACCATATCATCAATATCACAAGATCTGGGAGTGGGAGTAACATGCCCATTTGAAGGACCAGATGCAGATGTTCCCATTCCAGCCACTATCTTCCTTAACCATTGATTCTTCTTAGCAACAACCTCTACTGCCTGAAGGATCTTGTCTTGTCCTGCTTTCAACTCTTTCAAAAGAGCCATCATATGCAGGAAAGTATGAAAACTTTCCTCGGCCTCAGCAACACCAATGTTCATCCTTATCAATCTTCAAATTTTACTTATTAAGTGTCTTAGTATCAAACAAGTCATTGATAGGAACGCAATCCTTGTTTTTTAACTCAACTTCATACCATTTAAAAATTTTGTCAACAACAAACCATAAGGCAACCCATTACCAGTCGTTGCACACAATACATCAAGCATATTCTTTAAGATTAAATCAGCTAAATCAATTATCTTCTCGTCAAAATCATAGCCACAACCAACACATCTTGAGCAGAAAAGTTTGACCTAGTTCCTAACCTAGGACAAATATTATCAATACAAAGCTTGAATAACAAATGAGCCATAAGCGTCACTTGTGAGGTAGGAGGAGTAACAACAACTCAAGAGAAAAATCATCAGTAATCAATTTTAATTGATCCAAAGAAGAAAAACCCTCCAAATCCTTAGGACATCTCTTATTATGAATTGATAAAGAAGACGGGTTTTGAATCTCAAGAATAGCACCCAAAAATAACGAAGACATGGTGATTTTTACATTCGACACCACAGACACATAGTTACCATATTGATCAACATGCAAGTTTGAGTAAAAAGATTTGACCAAATTAGGGTAACAAAACTTAGACATCTTGAATAAAAAGGCATGGAATCCTAAATTCGAAAACAAATCAACCAGCCCACAAGACTTAAAAATATCCTCAAAAATAAGTTTACCATAAATGACCTTTTGTATGGCAAAATCCTTAGAAATTGAACCTTCGACCTTGAGTCTTTTATCGTCAGGAGTTGTCCGAAGTATCCCCGAGCCTTCATCACCACTCTCAATCTGAATCGCCTCATATTCATTCTCTAATTCTTCATCGATTAACTTTCTTTTATTTCAAGAAACTGGGGGAGTGGCTTCATCACGACCACCGCCTAAATCCTGAGCATTAGCTCTCGATTTCTTCCTCATCTCAAGGCGCAAACCAATCGTCGCTATGGTGCAGAAAGTGTATTTGTTGAATACTAGATAGAAAACCCTAGATCCAATTGAGGTAAAAGTGTGGAAACTGAAGAGACTAGTCGTGACTATTTGTTTTAAGGTTCTTTTTAAAATTGAAAAAGGGAGTATTTTTAGGATAAATAATAAATAAACTAGATATATTCCTAAAATAACTCATTTGGATAACCAAATAAAAAAAATCTAATCTACTAACAGGCTTACTAGATCGACACATTTAAATAGTCACAGATAAATTAAAAAAATCAAATAACCATCTAATAACTTCGTTACAAATTTCTAGACAAATCGTCATAAATTCAATCACATAACGGTCATATAGAAAACACATAAAATTGACCAATTAATGCACTAGTTGACAGCCATGCAAAATTATCAAATAATAATTATCAACTAATAATAAACTGATAGTACCCGGTTGAATCTTGTAAGCTTGCTTACTGAACATTGCACATCCTTAATTCTCTTCTTAGCATGTTGAAACATTCTTCAGCTAGAGGTTCTGTTAAAATATCAGCAACCTAAGCATTAGTAGCAACAAATATCAGCTTAACCTTCCCCTGTGCAACATTGTCTCTTAAGAAATGATGCCTAACATCAATATGCTTGGTTCTTGAATGATTTACCGGATTTTCAGAAATATTGATAGTACTTGTGTTGTCATAATAAATAAGAGTTTGACCATAAGAAATTCCAAAATTTTTAAGTTGTTGTCTCATCCAAAGTATTTGTGAGCAACAATTGCCAGCTGCTAAATATTCTCCTTCAGCTGTAGATAAAGCAACATATGTCTGCTTTTTTCTTAGCCAAGAAACCAAACTCTGTCCTAAATAAGCACAAACACCAATTGTACTTTTTCTAAAAGTTTAACAACCTGCATAATCTGTATCACTATACCCAACAAGTTCAAATACATTTGTGATTGGATAGAATAAACCAAAAGTAATAGTTCAACTCAAGTATTTGAATATTCTCTTAACAACATTCAAATAAGACTCTTTAGGTTTAGCTTAAAATCTTGCACAAACACAAACACTATACAGAATATCAGGTCTAGAGTCTGTAAGATATAATATACTTCCAATCACACCTCTATAAGTCTGAATATCAACATATTTACCTTGTTCATCGGTTGTTAGCTTGCTAACAACACTCAACGTTGTTGATTTCGACTTGATATTATCATAACCAAATCTTTTGAGTAAGTTCCTGATATACTTAGACTAATGTATATAAATTCCTTCAAGATTTTGCTTGATTTGTAACCCTAAGAAATAATTAAGCTCTCCCATCACGCTCATGTCAAATTCACTGTGCATACACTTAGAAAACTACTCGCATAAAGAATCAATAGTAGCACCAAATATAATATCATCAAAATATATTTGCACAAATAATATATCTTTACCTTTAAACATAGTAAATAAAGTTGGATCAATAGCACCTCGAATGAAACCATTCTTGATCAAGAATTCATTTAATCTTTCATACCAAGAGCGAGGTGTTTGCCTTAATCCATATAAAGATTTCTTCAACTTATACACATAATTTGGATATTTCTCATTTTCGAATCTAGGAGGTTGCTTGGCATAAACTTCTTCTTTAAGAAATCTATTTAAGAAAGCACTTTTTACTTCAATTTAGTGTAACTTGATTTTCTTGTAACATGAAAATGAATGTAACATCCTGATAGATTCCAATCTTGCAACTGAAGCATAGGTTTGATCAAATCAATGCCTTACTATTAATTGTATCCTTGTGCCACAAGTCTAGCCTTGTTTCTAGTGACATTTCCAAATATATCAACTTTGTTCTTGAAAACCTATTTAGCACCAATGATAAAAACATCATTTGGTGGTTCAACAAGTTCTTAAATATCACATCTCTCAAATTGATTGAGTTCTTCTTGTATTGCCATAGTCTAATTTTCATCATTAAGAGCTTCATTGATATTCTTTGGTTTCTCCTTAACTAGAAAAGCTGCAAACGCACAAATAGTTGTTGCTCCCTTTCTTGTCTTGATTCCTTCTGATCTATCACCAATATTCAATTTTGGAGGATGATTCTTCAATGTCTTTGATGACTTTGGTAGAGAATGTTGAGCCATAACTTCTTCATTTGTCCGAATTCTCTTAGAAGAAGGTGAAAGATCTTCACCATCAAACATATTATGAAGCTTCCTAGTAACCCTATTTCCTTTTGGACCTTCCAGAGTCAGTCTAGATAACTGTTCCAGAGTTTCATCAATAGGTGAAGAAGTTTCAGCTTCTTTATCAGCTTTTGGTGTTGCATCTTTTAACTTGTCAGCTTGCTGTGAGTCAATATTCTTCACTGCCAGCTCGTTGTCAATACATGTACCTGCAACATCTTTCTCTTCCCTTGACAGATCATCATTAGTTTCTTGAAATGAAACATCAATATATTCTTCAACAACATTTTTAGATAGATAATAAACTCTTTAAACACGACTTGTTAAAGAATTACCCAAAACTATAGCTTCATAAGATTTAGAATCGAATTTACCATCCCTTTTAGAAGTTTTAAGTACAAAGCACTTTGAACCAAAGACTTTGAAATAACCAATATTAGGTTTCTTCTTCCTCGGCAATTCATATGGAGTCCTATTGAGTAACAGTCTGATTAGTACTCTGTTAAGAACATAGCTTGATGTGTTGACAGCTTCTGCCCAAAAACTTCTTGGCAACTTGCTTTCTTGAAGCAATGTCCTCGCTGTTTCTTGCAAAGATCTATTCTTACATTCTACCACTTCATTTTGTTATGGTGTACGAGGTGCTGAATATTGATGTGTAATTCCTCTTTATTCACAATAAGAAATAAAGTCCTTTTGAAATTCACCACCATGATCACTTCGTATACCTATAAGTCTTGTTTCAAGCTTGTTCTTAAGTAACTTGATTAGCTTCTCAAATTCACTAAAAGCACAATCTTTAGTAGATAAAAATAATACCCATGTATATCTAGAATAATAATCAACAATAACAAAAGCATACCATTTACCTCCAGTACTTTTATAAGCTTCTGGACCAAATAAATCCAAATGTCAAAGCTCTAAAGGTTTAGAAGTAGATACCACTTTCTTGACCTTGTGTGATGTTCTGATTTGCTTTCCTAGTTGACAAGCAGTATAAGTTTCCATTTTGACATACTTCAATTTTGGCAAACCTCGAACTAACAGTTTTGTTGATAGCTTGCTAAGTAAATCCATGTGAGCATGTCCAAGCCTTTTATGCCAAATTTTTGGACTTGTATCAACTCCTGCTAAATAACATGCTTGTTCCTGTTCTTCAAAATCCAATACATATATATTTCCTTCCCTTCTAGCAACTAGAGGAATTTTGTTAGAACCAACAAGTATAGTACAATCATGCTGACCAAAATCTACTTTATGACCATCATTAAATAATTGACTTATACTGATCAGATTATAAGTAAGACCTTTAACATATTGAGCTTTATTTAAAGATACAATACGGTTACCAATCTTTCCTTTGCCAAGAATATGAAGAGTTTTGATATCACCAATTGTGACACCACCACCCTTCTTCATCTTTAGACTAAGAAACTGAGATTTGTCTCCACTCATGTGTCTTGTTGCACCACTGTCCAAAATCCATTGATTTGACTTTAAATTTGCCACGAGACAAACCTACAAAACAAACAAAAACTGCTCAACATTTTGGTACCCATATTGATTTGGGTCCGACATGTTTAGAAGATAGAACATATAAAATATTTAAATCAGATTTCTTGATCCATATTTGGACCGCTTTAAGAGTCAGATTTTTTGATATTCTTGTTTTGTCAGCTTGTTGTCTTCACTTCACAACTTGCTGTCGGTGAGTTGTTTGTTTGTTCCAGCTTGCTGACATTGCTCTCTTAACTGTGCAGTGCTTAGCTAGATGACCTTTATTTCCACATGTATTGCAAACTTTCCAAGGCATAGCATAGTCATATGGAATACCATTTTTACCTTCATACTTCAAAGATTGATCCTTTGATGTAGAAGTCATTCCAAGACCACTTTTATCAAATGGAACTTGAGTTTCTTTCATTATTGATTTGAGTACTTCTTCTCCTTGAACAAACTTTCCCATTCCTTTATGAAGATTCTTGATCTCATCTTCCAGTTCCTTGATCTTCTTAGCTTGCTTAGATATCTCAATTAAACTTACTAATTTGCTCAATTCGATTTCCTCTAAATATGCATTTCGAGCCTTGAGATTAGTTCTCATCGAACTGAGTTCTTTTGTGAGTGTGTCATTCCTTCTCAGAATTTACTTATTGTTTCCTTCAAGTTGACCAATCTGTTCTTTGTGATTTGCTATTATTCCAACACTTGATTTGGAATCCATTAGATCTGAGATGACTTTTCGAAGATGAAAAGTTTCCTGTTCTAACTCATAATTCTCATTTTTCAAATTCATAAGCTCAATCATAGATTGACTATTTTTGTCCTGCATGGTTAGTTGGTCTAAAGAAAAATTATCATTATGTACTTTTGCGCTAATAGAGTTTACCTCACTACTTGATTCTGAACCGTTGTAATCAGTTTCACAAGATTCTCCAAGTTCAACAAGAGCAAAGTTAACCATCTCTTCACTTGACTCTTCAGAATCTGAAACTTCTTCATCACTTCAAGTCAAAAGTGCTTTAGATTTCCTTTTATCTTTGAAGTCATCTTGCTGCTTGGGATACTTTACTTGTTCTTCAACTTGTAGCAATCTCACTTGAAGTGCCCTTTCTTGCCGCATTCATAACATGTATCTCCTTTTGAATCCTTTTTCGTACCAAAAGCTTTTCCTTTGTCTCTCTTCATTCTATTCTTCTTTTCAATCAATTTCTTGATTTTCCTTATCATGAGAGCCATTTCTTCATTTAAATATGAATTATCATCTGATTTTAGATTTGTAACAGTGGAGTGCAGATCTAGATTCTTCATTTTCTCAGTTGGTAGCTTGACACGTTCAGATTTGCTAGCTTCAATTCTAGTCTCAAATTGTTCCAGCTCAGCAAAGATAGTAAGATGATCCATTATATCAGCATTTATAACAGATTCCAAAGCTGCAATTTTGGCTTGATAAGTAAAAGGAACTGAGCTAAGTACTTTCATGTTAATTTCCTCTTGAGGAATCTTCTTTCCCAATCTTTGTAGATCATTGATTGTGTTCTGAAATCTTGCTTGAGCATCCTTGATAGTTTCACCATCTTCAAGTTTGAAATTCCTGAAATCATTCATTAGAGCACCAAGCTTCAATTTTCTCAAAGCTTTAGATTCTTCATGATATGATTGAACAACATTCTGGATCTCCTTTGTAGTCTTGAGAGATGATACTTTATCATATTCAGCTTGATTTAGACCCATAATAAGCATGCTCCTAGCTTTTCCATTGTAGCCAATCTTTAACAGCTTGTCAGGAGTAAGTACATCAACATCTTTGACTCTCCCTTTATCATCTTTGAACTCATATGGTCCTTTCCGAACAACCCTTAAAACAAGTAGATCTCTGGATAAGTGAGTTTCCATTTGACCTTTCCACCAGTTATAATTGTCAGCTCCCGTGAGAATAGGAGTTCTTAAATCAGCTTTTCCAAGAAATAAGTCAACCATTTGATCGATACTTTTCCTGTTACAGAAATGTTAGTATACCAAAGCTCTGATACCAAGTGAATTTCCACACCTAGAAGGGGGTGAATAGGTGTTATGGCTAACTAATACTGATTTTATTAAGTTACCAAATATTTATCAAACTGTCAGACAGCTTGTTGTTAAGTTCAAATATATATTGTTAGCACGTTGATATTTGATATGCAATGCAGAAAATAAATAACAGTAAGTAAATAACATGGAGAGTTTTAACCAGGTTCGACCCCTATCACTAATGGTCTACGTCATGGTCTACGTCATGGTCTCTTACCAACTTGGTAAGAGAATATATTATTAATCATTGATATAATACGATTACAAGATTCAATAATATATCTTTCTTTATCCCTTGTTCCTGATAGCAGCTTGCTGATAACACCTTTTCCCTTGAGTGAATTGCTCTCTAAGCCCTATACCAAACCTGGATAGCCTTCTCTACCATTCTAACTCCCTAAAACCTTGTTCCCAAGCTCAACTAATCAGCAACAAAATGTTTACACCTTGAACAATACAAATTTTAATGGAAATTACAACTGAAATTACAAGTTTCAATGAATGCAAGTTGTATTTTTTCAGATGGTATGGTGTATACTTTCGTGGATCAACTTCAAAAGTAAGTATACCCAAGTGTCGTTATAGATTAAGTTAACATTCGATTAAACCCACAGCTATCGATCTTGACCAAGTCTCACGAAAAGTTTGTTTTTATATTCGAACGTTAAAGTAGTCTAGTAACACATCTATACTATATTATAATAGACAAAACATTAAAAGTTTGGTAGTTGGTCCGTCGGAACTCACTGAAATTGCCGAATTACCCCTACTAATAAATTTTATAAAATTATTTTTTATTTTTTCAATTTAGATCAAATTATCACATGTCCCCCTACCGTAGTAGAATCCATAAGGCTTTTGAATAGAAAACCCTCTCTAAAAGTCTCGCTCTCATAAACTCATTACTCAAGGAGTCAAGGTAAATCGTCTCATTTTCTTTCGGTTACTATCAAACATGTGTTTGCCCTGATATTTTTTGCATCTCAATCGTGCTTGTTATCATGTACCGAACTACCGATATTTTATGCACGCCTTATGTTATTATTTTTACACAATTACGTCCCTTTAGTTGATCTAAACTTTTATTTAAATAAAAAAAATTAATAAAATTATGCGTCAATACACCTTTAAATACGCGTTAAAATCAAAATAAAAAAATAATTTGGGACGGAGGAGGTAATATTAAAAAATTCGTACATCGAACGGATTCTAAACTAGAAATTTGCTCTATTACAATAGACGAAATATTAAAAATTTGGTAGTCGGGCGGGCGGTATTTGTTTAAATTATTTAATCACCCTTACTCTATTATTCTAATTCTACTTTATCGGTTGGTAGGTTGGTCAATTCTAATTCTAATTATTATTGAAGTCAACTATTTATGCGACTTTACATATTTAAATTCTATTTTATATTGAACTCTATATCATTATAATTAATATTAAAGTCAACTTCTTCTACTAATTTAAATTTTAAATTATACCGAGTTCAATAATTTTCTAATTGTTATTTCAGACTAAAATAAATTTAAGCAAACAAAATATAACTATACTATTATATTAAAGACGAAACAATGAAAGTTTGGTGGTAGTCGGTATGGTTACCGTAATTATAGTAATATTTAAAATAAAACACACTCATTAATATTCACAATTGAATTATTCAAATAAAAATAGAATTATAATATGTCTAATGGTCTTGATTTAAACAAAAAACTATACTATTCATTCGAGTTGGGCTAAAATAAAATTAAACAAAAAACTAAATATAATTAGCTGGATTTGGGTTGATATAACGGGCGTGAGGACAAAATAAAATTTGCTTTCTCATGCTAAAATAAAATAATAAATACTTTCAATCCGGTTTAAAAAAAAATATGAACCGTGTTAAAAGAAAATTAAAATTTGAAACATAATACATTTGTCGATATAATATCATCACGCCAAAATAAAATATATAATTTATTCGACTTAAAATAAAATAATATTCACCCAGTGTTAAAGTAAAATTAAAAACAAACTAAATGTAATTAGTTGATTGATATAACAGGTCTGAGACTAAAATAAAATAATATTTATTATTGATCTACGATAAAATTAAAATTAAATTTAAATTAAGTTAATTTTTATATTATTAAAATATGTTAAAGTAAAATTAAAGTCTACCTAATTTGTTGGTAGGTATAATGTAGGTTTAGAAGAGTGATAACTGGATTCAACCCTAATAGCTGAAATATTAAAAGTTTGGTAGTAGATCTATGTGTACAAATTAAACCAAATATAAATCTAAATATAATTAGTCGGATTTGTTCAGTATACCAAACTAAAAATAATTAATATACTTTTGTCGTGAGTTAAAACTTATCTTTTAGTTAAAAGGTAATTATCTTTCATCAACACATCTATAAATATCAATAAAATTATATATTTCTATTAGTGATATTTCTTTTTAAACCAAAATATCACTAATTAATACACGTGTATATTTAAAATTATTGTCAATTTATATTATTAAAAAATTCTCATAAATAAATTTTAGAACTTAAAATTTTTACTTTGAATTAAATTCAAAATTTATATAATATCATAAACAATCTGTGTATCGCACGGGTTTTAGACTAGTTTAAACTAAAGATAAGATAGATATAAAAAGAGTTTAAAAACATCTATCTTTATTTTAAATAATATCAATCTTGAAGTAAGTTGTTTCGGATAAGAAAGTGATTAGAAACAACTATCTAGAAAATAAGAAAATGGTTTTGGATAAAACATTTGATTATCTAAGAAGTTCTAATATAGATAAACACGTTAAATCTATACTATACTATTATAAGCAAAACATGGTTTCATTTGGTTGGTTGGTTAACAAGTATGTCAACACCTTCTAAAATAAAATTTAAACAAATATAATTTTATTAAAAAAAATAAATCATGTATCCAATATAACTATAAACTCTATGAATTATTATTCAACTTAATTTCTAATTGCACTCAATTTCTTTATTACCTCTTCTGTAGGGAATCAAATACTTTCAAAATTAGTTTTGGTAATTTAAATTATAATTTAATAAAATAATTAATAAATAAAGAAAAATTTAATACAATATTAAAAAAATACCAAGTCATCCACATATATCACTCCGATTCAAGACTCCCACTTTCCTATACGCTTTGCACACGCTTAGCGAAATGACCTATAGACTGTAGGACGACATTTTAAAATTTTAATTTTCTAAATTTTGAATCTTTCAATAATATGATATATACAAAATAATACGTAAATATTTTAAATTCATTAATCTTAATAATATATAATTATTATTTTTTATAATTTATTTATATAAAATAATAAAATTACAAATGTTATAATTAGTCTGTGCACGACACGAATTAATTTCTCCACTCTTCCGGCGAATCAAGAAAGATAGTGTGATTAGTAAATGCATAATTTGAAATGGAATCCCGGGATTGAGCTTCTCGTAGAAATAAAAAAAAATTTATTAAAAAAACAATACCAAATCATCCACGTAAACCGCTAATATTTAAGATTCCCATTTTCTTATAAGCTCTGCACCACCTAGCCAAGCGACCCTAACTTTTTAAGATTTTAACTATATATCTAAATCTTAAATTCTTCAATAATATAACTCATACAAAAGAATATGCAAATATTGATGGTCCGATTAAAATTTACTTCATTAATCTCAATAATATATCATTATTGTTTTTTATAATTAACTTTTATAAAATATTAAAATAATAAAATCAAAAATGTTATAATCAGTCCACGGAGCGACCTATAAGCTGGACTAGGAGGATTTTTTAAGATTTTAACTATGTAAATTTTAAATCCTTTAATAATAATATACATACAAAATAGTACGTAAATATTTTAACTTTATTAATCTCACTAATATATAATTATTTTTTTCATAGTTTATTTTTATAGAATATTAAAATAATAAAATTACAAATGTTATAATCAGTCCGTGCATCGCACGGGTTATATGCTAATATATCATAGAGTCCTTACCAAACTTATTCCTATTAACTCTCCTTGTAAACCGCAAATCTGGTTTATCCTAAAAATCTGCCAACGGTTATTATAAGCTTATTGATAAGCCTTGTTAGCTTACTGATTAAACAAATTACACTACAAGAAAATTAGGGTATTTTCAACCAATTAAATTCGACCGCGCGTAAATTCTACTATATTCGGTCGAATTTAGTAGGGGCGGCTAAATTCGACCGACATTCGGTCGAATTTAGCGGCGGTCGAAATAACCCGGTCGAATTTACGGTTATTTTCGACTAACTTCTCTTTTCGGTCAAGTTTAGCACGAGGGAAAAAAATGCGGGAACAATCCCGCCAAAAAAAAAATTCCCGCGTAAAAAATTCGACCGAATTTGGTCGAATTTAATAAGTGGGATCGGCGGGAAAAATTGCCGCCCTTTAATTTAAAATTTTCAGTGGGCAGAAAATTTCCCTCTAAAAAATTAATTTGAATAATTTCTGCTATTTTCGACCAACAACAGTCGAAATAATATAAATTCAACTGACCTTGGTGGAACGGAGATAAATTCGACCGTAGGCGGTTGAATATTCCTAAATTCGACTACAGTGGGAAGCATTTATTGACATACTAAATTCAACCGTGTCTGGTGGAATTAAATCTTACTATATTCGACCAGCTGCGGTTGAATGTAAATAAATACGACTATAACTAGTAGCATAAATATAAATTCGACTGATTTTAGGGCGTTACTAAATTCGACCGCTTCTGGTGGAATTGACCCGTACTAAATTCGACCATTTCTGGTTGAATTAACCCGTGCTCATTTCGGAAACCCTACCCCTTTCTCCATTCCAGTAGCCGTTTTCTCCATTGTTTCTCCCTCCATACTTTCTCCCCATTTCACTACTTTTTTTGCTTTTCTACTAAAAATTACTTCTTCATGTGAGCATCTCATATCTCAAGTAAGTGTAATTCTTTTACAGATTTTTGTTTTAAATAGCTTAATTGTGATAATCTTTATAAATTTGAGTAGATTAAATGTTTTTTCAAGAATAATGTGATTATTATTTGTTTATTTTTTGTTGACTAATATGGTATTTAATAATGAGATAATCTTAGTTTCCATAATTAAATTGGTAATTTATTTTTATTGATTATTTTGTAGATGACATCCGATCGTAGTTGGATTGGTCGTCATCGATTTAACGAGGCAAAATATTTAACGGAAGATTACAAAAATGGTGTGGATAATTTCATTAAATTTGCTATTGAAAATCTTGATCCCGAAGACAACGGTCTTATAAGATGTCCGTGCAAAAATTGTGGTAATGAGTACTACAAGTATCCTAGTACCGTGAAAGTTGATTTGTATCGACATGGTATTATGCAATGGTATACTAGATGAGATTGTCATGGGGAAAAAGATGTGTTGCGCAACGATGTTGGAACAAGTTTTGGCAATACTAGCTACAGAGATGATGATATGTATGATGCACATGATGATGATTTTGAGGATTGCGAAGATTTTGATGAAGAACCGAATGCAAAAGCAAAAGAATTTTACGAGATGGTAAATACCGCTTCCGAACCAATATATCCAAATAATGCCAATTTTACAACATTGGAGTTTGTAATGGAGTTGCTTCGTTGGAAAAATAGGCATAATTGTAGTAATAATGGTTTTGATGACTTGCTACACCTCATTGGATTAGTATTGCCTAATGATCATAAGTTGCCTGAGAAGTACTACACTGTACGAAAGATGATTAGAGGATTGAACATGGAGTATGAAAAGATTGATGCTTGTGAGAATGATTGCATGTTATTCTACAAGGAACACAGTGAGAAGACCAAGTGTGATATATGCAAAAGAGACCGCTACAAAGTGCAAAAAGATCCTAAAAAACAGAAGATCCCGCGTAAGATCTTGCGTTATTTTCCTATTACCACGAGATTGCAGCGTTTATTCATGGCTGAGAAAACTGCAAAATGAATGAGATGGCATCATGATAGAGTTGTTGTTGAAGGTCAATTAAGTCACCCAGCAGATGGAGATGAATGGAAACAATTTGATCGTAGATTTACACGATTTTCAAAGGAGATTAGAAATGTTAGACTCGGACTCTCTACTGATGGATTTGATCCCTTTCGCGATGCTCATGCCAAGGAGTATACTGTATGGCCTGTGGTGATTGTTGTGTATAATCTTCCCCCCTCTATGTGTACTAAGGCTCCATACATGTTCATGCCTCTTCTTATTCCCGGACCAACGGATCCTACAAAAGACTTACATGTTTATCTTAGACCGCTAATTGATGAGTTGAAATTATTGTGGCATACTGGGGTGGAAACATATGACATATATTCACGTACAAATTTTATGATGAAGGCTGCACTTTTATGGACAATTAGTGACTTTCATGCACTTGCCATGCTGAGTGGGTGGTCCACTAAGGGTATGTGTTTTATTTTATAAACACACACATGTGCACATATTTTATATAATTTCACATATGTTTATTTATTGAGTTTTTCACATATGTTTTAGGTAAGTTGGCATGTCCAGTTTGCATGGGAGAGGTAAAAGCTAAACAACTCAAACATGGTGGTAAATCTACTTTTTATGGCACTGCTCGGTATTTTTTGGAAGCAGATGATCCCCTGAGAAGGAGTACAAGGTTTGGAATTATTGAGACCCGATCAGTCTGCGCTCGACATTCAGGATCTTTTGCAAAGACCATGTGCGAGCAGATACAATTCCCCCCTCCAGGAAAGTCAACAAAGAGAAAACCAAGGGATTATGGTGTGACACATAATTGGACTCACAGTTCTCCATTTTTTGAGCTTCCATATTGGGAGACACTTAGCCTTCGTCACAACATTGACATTATGCACACTGAAAAAAATATCTTTGACAACATATTCTACACAATTCTTGATGATGGAAAGAAGTCCAAAGATAACACAAAAGCGAGGAAAGATTGTAAAGAATTAAGTGTGCATCGTGATTTGTGGATTCAAGATGATGGTACGGAACCACATGCGCCATACGCTCTTTCCAAAGAACAAATTCATAAGTTGTTCAAGTGGATTGAAGAATTATAACTTCCAGATGGGTATGCCTCAAATATATCAAGGTGCGTAAATTGGAAAAAAAATTGCATTCGCGGGATGAAATCACATGACTGTCACGTCTTCATGCAAAAGTTGTTGCCTATCGTTTGTCGTGACTTACTTCCGAAACATGTAGCTGATCCTATTATTGAGTTGTGCAACTTCTTTCAAGATTTATGCTCGTCAAATCTCAAATACTCAGATTTGGAAAAAATGGAGAAAGATATAGTGAGAATAATGTCAAAACTTGAAATTGTCTTCATTCCAGGGTTTTTTGATCCGATGGAGCACTTGCCACTCCATTTAGCTACTGAGTGTAAGTTAGGGGGTCCGGCTAATGGGCGTTGGATGTATTTTGTTGAGAGATACTTGCATAACCTGAAATTGAAAGTTGGAAACAAAGCTCGAGCAGAAGGTTCCATGGCACAACGCTATATTGAGGAGGAAAGTGTACACTTTTGCTCAGTATTTTTTGATTCAAAAGTTGTGTATGGTCAGTTACGTCGGAATGAGGCACCTCGAAAGTTTCATGATGTCGAATTGTTAGAAGTTTATACATATCCGACACATCCTAGTCTACGAAGTAGAGATAGAATCTTGAATGGTGATGAACATGAACTTGTGGCATACTATGTTCTTATTAATTCGCCGGAAGTTGGAAAGTACTTGCGGTAAGATTTTTCTAAACCCTCTTTACTTCAAAAATTAAGAATTGAGTTTACAACTTAATTTTTCTTATTTTTGAACAAAAAAATGTAGTGGATTCCAGAAGTTAGTGCAACAACATTACCCACTTCTCAATGACGCCGAAAAAGAACAATACCATAAAGAAAAATTTAAAGATTGGTTTGAAAGAAGGGTATGTGTTTTGATTTATATATAAACACCTATACACATATTATATATATTTCTCATGCAATCTTAAAATTTATTCTTATATTTATGTATCATGTCACACATGTTTTAGGTACAAGATGATGAAGAGCTCAAAAAGAAATTTCTAGACCTAATAAGAGGTCCGATGTTTAAAGTGGAGTCTTATAAAGCGTGCAAATGCAATGGTTACAAATTTAGTTGCGCAAAGGATAAGGAGCTCACTTCACCAAATTCCGGTGTAGTTGTCATCGGTGAGACTTTTACTCATAATATTTGAAACATACTTTTTCTTTATCTTTTAATCCAAATTTTAAACAATTATAATTATAGGGACTTCTTACAATGAAAGTTATGGAAACTATTACGGAAGGGTGGAAGAAATTTTAAAACTCTTCTATCATAATGGACATCAAGTGATTGTCTTCAAGTGTCATTGGTTTGATCATACGACACATGTCAAAGTTGATAGACATCGGATGACTACCGTGGATGTCAAATCAAAACTAAATGCCGACGACGTGTTTGTGTTGGCTAGCCAAGCTCATCAAGTGTACTATGCACCAAATATTTTAAATACAAAATCATCATGGTACACGGTTCTAACAACAAATAGTCGACAAGTTGATGAAAGTGTGTCAACCAAGGAAAATATCAAAATCATCGATAATGCTTTACAAAATGAAGTGTCAAATGCTTCATCTTCCCATGTCGAAAGTGTTACTATTCGTGATCCTTCAAATTTTTTTGTTGATTTAAGGATGTTTGAAAATGACTACTCGATATATCATGATGATGAAGAAGAAAGTAAAAACGATATGGAAGCCGAAGATGAAGACGAAGAAAATGGAACGGAAAATAATGAATTTAGTGATGATGATGACTTGGTGTAATTCATTATTTTTAATAAAATTTGTATCAAAACAATTGCTACTTTATTTATAATTTTTAAATTTGAAATTTAATTAAATGTTTGTAAATTTTTGTAAAGTGGATGATAGTGTTTGTAATTTGGTTGATAACAGGAGGTTTTATACAGAAGCTTAACTGGGAGAACACTCTAATTCATTTTTTTCAACCAAACAAGGTCTTATTGCACGACACGGCTAAATTCGACTATTATTAGCCGACTTAGTTTTTAGGTATATACTTTATTTACCCCCAAAATTTCATTTACATCGTTTCCCCTCTTTCTCTTCTTTCTTTCGCGGCGCAGCTAGGGTTTATAAACGATGGCTGAAAGCTCAAATCAGAGGCTGAAACTGGCGAGGCTAAGTACACAGGTGTTCTTTCTCTCTCTCTCTCTCTCTCTCTCTCTCCCACTCTCTCTCTGACTGTTTGTGTGTCTCTCGGACTGTATATATGTGTCACTTTGTTGCTGTTCTCTTTGAAAGAACCCCAAATTAGTATCTGTGTATAGTCAACATATACAGAACATCTGTGTATAGTCAAAGCTGTGGTGGTTGACTCTGTTTTGGCTGCTCAAAAGGCCTTTATTTGTTTTATTAATTGTTGATTTTGGTTTAGTTGTTGTGGTTTTCGAATCTTTCGTATGGTTTTAATTGTGAATTCTTTTATGGCCATGTGTGATTTAGTGATTTTGGGTGTTTGTTTAAAGTGATTCTGTTAGCAGATATGTAACTGTTTTAGGGCAGACTAAAGATTTGTCAACAACTTTAGGAGTAACTTGTGATTGTTAGTCTGAATTACTGTTATTTGTCTGAAAGAACAAGTATGGAGTTCCTCACATGTAGAAAGGACGGCCATTGAGTATGGTTGGCGAACCAGAGGTTTGTTTGAGAGCTCTACATTTTGAAAACAAGCCTGTGTTTGTAGGATAGTTTTCCCCAAACATGATAGTAGAAAACACATGGCATGTGAAATCCCTCGCATAATCATCCACTTTTATCTCTACAATTTTCCCACTATCCCCAACCACATTCTCCAAAGATTTGATTAGTTTGCTCCCGGACACTAACACTATGCTTAGCATGTCCTGCGACCAATTATTACATAACGTATATAATCTCAACTAGTCAATCAATAGATAATATAGCACTAAAGCTTATGAATAAGGAGTACCTTGACTTTGTCTACAAAAAGATTATGAGCAATGTTTTTTCTCTGGTGAGACCAAACTTCCCGATTTGTTGTAATCAGACCTTTGCCTAGTAGAGGCCCCCTATCCTTCTGCAAGGAAGCAGGCTTTCCCAAGTCTAATGTTTTGCTTATATTAATTTCTCTCACCAAGACGGGATCTGCAATATACAGAATTTGTACCTTACCAAGTGCAAAGGTGAAAGTTTTTCCTGCATTGTTGATTTACTAATATGAGTCTTTGACAAAGGTGTTAACTTGTGATTGTTGATTTTTTGAATACTTCCCAATTTGCTTTTGAGTTGCTTGTGTTTAAGAAAGGAACGAGCCCTGAAAACTGACACTAGTATCTATTAGTCTGAATGTTCACTATATTCTTTTTATGCTATAAGACGAGTTAACATGAGATCCTTATTCCATTGTTATTTTTTTATAGGTGACGTGGTCAGGCCCGAATTCGAAAAAGGGTATTGGAGACAAGGGTAAGGGAAACAAGAGGGTCAGGACCAATGAATGGGATGGTGAAGGGCAAAATGTTAGTGCTGAAGAGAGTGATGCAGAAGGGTCCTACAATCTGGAAGAATATATTGAAAAATGTAGTAAGCAGAAAATTATATATGAGAGGAAAAGGCGCAGCTGTAGTGATGGGGGTTACAACACAAAACCAGCTCCAGACGCGAAGCCAACACTTCATTTGCTTAAGAATGGAAAAGGGTATTCCTCTCATTTCTCCGTTTTAAATTAATATCTACTTAAATAGTACACCTGAACTAACTCCTTGGAATAACCTATATGGTGACCTAAATATTAGACCTGAACTAAATCATCTCTGTTGTTAATTTATTTCTTTTTTCTTATTACTTTTTTTACAGGTTCATGGAGTCTAAACCCAAGCACCTTTTGAGCTACATTGTGAAGATTAGATTTGATGATAAAACCATTGATACAAAGGGTGCTCAAAGGGAAGCTTTTTTAGATGGTTGTATCGAAGAGTTTAAAGTAAGTAACAACTTGTGTTTTTTTAATTCTCTCATTTCTAGTACTTCCTGTCTTGTGAACCGTTTTACAAAAGAGCACTATGGAACATAGGGGCTCTTAACTCTATTCAAGTAACACTCCGCGTGGTCTGATTTGCAGGAATATTATAACTATCCCAAGGGTTGTGGACTAGAAACAGGAGATAGAGTTGTGAGAGCACAATTAAAGAAAAATTGGAAGCATATCATTAATCCAGAGAAGGCACGACTGATGGCGCATGTGAATGAATTATTGAAGAGTGGATATCGTGAAGAAGAAATTAATATTAAAGAGTTAAAGCCACATTACTTCTCTCAGCGAGCGTGGAATTCTCTCTGTGCTTATTGGGGAACACCCCGATTTGAAACGAGGTCCAAAAATGGAAAAAGGGCCAGAAAGATGGTGGAATTTACCTCCCGTACCGGGGCCAAATCATTTGATCAAAGACGGGAGGTATGATTTAGTTGTCTCGTAGTATATGATAATTAGATATCAGATTCAATAACTGCATCCTATGTCCTACACTGCATGAAATATTATATCCCTACAAAATATATTACTTAATTTAAAAAGAAGGGGAAATATATAACATATACTACGTGATACTAACTGCTTAGTTGATTTATTTGTACTGAAATTGACGTTGCAACTTTGATTTATTTAATATTGGTTTGTTATATCAACTATAAGATGATTATGACCTAGGTTTTTGTAATATTAGCTTATTTATCTACATCATCTGATGGGGTTTTTACCTATCTTAAAGGAAATAGATGTTGAAAGAGAGGCAAGGGGCGAAGATCCAATTGGTGAAGAGGAATTCCTGGGTACTGTTTACGATCCTAGTGAACCAGTTGTGAAAAACCTCCAGGTTTCCTCCCATTTTACTAGATGTGTTTATTTTACTAGATGTGTTGAATATTGGTATATATTGATATGTTATGCTTGCCGTGTATTCGGTCGAATATCATCTTATTTGCGTAAATTATAAAGAAAAAACAAGTAAATATACAGTGATAATAATCTTAATCATCTTTTTTGCGTTAGGTGTGGTTTCTTAAGTATATTTAATCAGGACTATTATTGTTCGTTTGCGTTAGGTGTGGCTGAAATATTACCTGTGAACTAACCAGACAAAGTATGTACACTAGTATGTCCTACCTTTGCAGACTGTTATAAAATGTTCATTGAATTTATTAAAAAAAATCACAAGTGGGCTGAAGACAATGCAAATAATGGCGTTAGAATTTGTTTGGGCAGTAGAAAGTTGCAGAAAAAGAACATAAAGAGGATGGTGCAATGAATTGTAAAGCATTTAGACTTAAAAATATTTTAACTATAAGAATATATTTATAGGCTTAATGTGTAAATTACTGAGGGTAATGTTCATTCTCAGCTAAAGGGTCATGAGATCTGTCCCTCCCTATGTTTATACTGAAAGTGCTGCTACACCATATTTGGCAACTTCCTAAACCACATCTTGTAATTATGTGTATTTACAACATATATCAGTGGGGCATCAGGGGGAACTTTGAGGGGAAAGAGTCAAAAGACTGCCACATGCATCTCTGCTTAGGCACCATACTCTGCTTTGACCAGTTGTTCCGGTCATTAAACTCATTCTGTGTTCATCGTCCCAGGACTCATATTTGCTATACTTGATTGTATTTGGTTCACGAAACTGGCCATCTACAATATTCATCTGATTGATGAGAGAGTGTCTCAATTTCAGACTCGGCATCCTCTTATCACTTCTGTTAAGGTTTACTCCGGGAAAGTTGCATGTTGCAACAGGGGAATTCGGATTACTTAAAACTTCTTCCTGCAGAATATCTCCTATCCTAGAGAGTATGCTGAATGCTAAGTTTGCAAGAACCCGAGAATAAGCTTCTAGGATTGACTGGCCAACATCCTATAAACATGCAAACACATTGTTGTGCCTTAAGTATTAGACCCTCTGAATTATTTGTTCCTTGCATCTTGCCTCCATATATGTAGTTCGTAGTCTGAAACTGGGTCTTGGTTAAAACTTAAAATTCACAATACAGTTTGATCATCCCTTCTTGGTTGTGCCATTTTTGGTGTTATGCTCTATCAACACTTGAATTTTATGGTTGATCTTTTATCTTTTACAGATGTAGTGATATCTTGATAAGCAGATTAATTGTGTATTGGATATGTCTGCGACCTTTTTGTATGTTACATGTGCATGAAAGTTTTTTTTTGGGGGGGGGGATGATGATGAAGAATATCAATTTTGATCAAGCATTAAGTAAACAGTTTGTGGTTAATTTTTACTACCAATAAAATGTGAGATACATATAATAGTTTGTGGTAATAATTAACTGCTTTATGCAATTGTGACATAAAGTTGAGCGATTTTGTAATGATCACTATGCTATTTACAGTGAACATGAATCCTTATGCCCCATTAAAATATGTACAATATTATGTTATTGCAATTCGGGGTTAGGTTTGATTCGAAGTATTGCATATTTCAGGAAAAAATGAAAACTTTGCTTGCTGCTAAAGCTGAATCACCTGAGTTGTCATCTGGTGATCAACCGCCATCCCCTCGAACCAGAAAAGAAATTCGGAGGAAGAAAGAACTCGAAGTGTTGATTCAAGCTAAGCCTCCGAACAAGGGGATCGTCTTTCTTCATCCCCGTGAAACACTGCCAGAGCTTATTGGAGCAGAGAAAGCATCACAGTGGATCAACAGAGAAATGTCTAGAAATTCTCAAGTTCGAGCTAGTGTTCCAGATGAGATTTGTTTGAGGATGGTAAAGATTTTAGATGAAATGAAGGAGATGGTCCAGTCCTTGCCTATGCGTGAAGTGAAACAATCTGTTTTGGATGAAAATGTGCGTAACTTAGCTGCTGCTGCTGCATTTTCGGACCCAAGTCAACATGTATTGCAGGCATATTATGCACAGGCAGCTAACAGTTTGCTTCCTCTAGTGTTGAAGGACAATGATAAAATCATTGCGGAGGTATAATTTTACAGTGGTTATGTCGTATAATTTTACAGTGGTTATGTAACATAATTTTCCAGTGGTTCTGATATGAAACAGTTTTTTAATAATTGCATTATTTTCCAGGAGAGTCTAGTAGAGAAGGATACTGCGGTGGACGGCACAAAGGCTGTGAAGGTGGATGACATGGACGATTTTCAAAATGAAGATCCACTCGCACATATGTATCCTCTCCTTTAGGCCTTACTGCCTTATTTTGGACTTATCTTTTGCAAAATTCAGTTCAAGCATGTAATGAAAAATATTAAGCGGTGTATGTAATGAAAAGTACTGGGATGAATTAGCGGTGTATGTAATGAAAAATACTGGGATAATTTAGCACTTTTCTTTATTAATTGTAATTTTACTAATGGTTACATGTTTGTATTTTTATCATTTTTGAATGCTTACTTGGGGATTATAATTGCAAAATGAGATGTGAGTGGTATTATTATAAATAGGTAGCAAATTTGTAAATTGCATATTTAATTTGATTGGAAAGCAATTAAAGCTTTAGCATGTTAAATACGACTGAACTTAGACTAATATAGCTTGAAAAAAATCTGGTATATTATATTCGACCAGAAAAAGTAAATTTTATAGCTAAAATCAACCAAAGCTGGTCGGATTTTTAATGACAATATGTGGTCGAATATAGTGTGTGACCATATCAGGTCGAATTTATATTTAATCAAAGATAGTCGAATTTGGTATCCGACTATATTAGGTCGAATTTAGGTACGACCAGATTTGGTTGAATTTAGTATTTTGGCGGGATTTTTGATTTTTTTTAAAAATAATTTGAAATTTCATTCAAAAAATTGCAAAATAAATTAACACAAAAAAACAGTCGAATTTAGTTAGTCGAATTTAGGGTGGTCGAATTTAGTCGGTCGAATTTAGGGCGGTCGAATTTATCTAAATTCGACCGGATTTGTCATTTTCGACCAGCCTCTGTTCGACCAACACAATGCCGGTCGAATTGAGCTAAATTCGACCATTTTTGATCGAATTTAGCTAAATTCGACTGAAAAAATTCGGTCGAATTTAGCCGAACTTCTTGTAGTGTTATGATTAATGGAGAACAAGATTAGTAACAGTTGTATAAATTACAAAAAATTTACGGACATCAAAATCATAAAGGTATCATGTATTTTTATTTTACAAAAGTAAGATTTTAAATTTTATTTTTTTCCAAAAATAGGACTTCGCGATTATAATATTATCTTTTGATTTTTTACAGGATACACATAATTTATTAGACACAACATTTCTTATATAAGACACAAAGACCTGAAATGTATTAAATAAATATATAATCATATATCTTGTCATTGTTATATTTGCAACTTACCTCGTAAAGAGACGACAGACCAAACACTAAACTATACAAACTGGCATCAATCTAAATAAAAAATGATAAACGTGAATAAATAATTGGATGTCACAAGTTCTTTACATAATTTAAAATATAATAATTCTAGAAGGCCATCATTTGTCACCCACATATTGTTACAAGAGAATTAGGAGTAGCCTTATCAACGCTTCGAATTTGGATCGGATTTGATTAATATTCATATTTAATTAAATTTATTGGATTAGATTCGCATCGCCTTGCATCATATTCGGATTTTTAATAATTTAATACATATCCAAATCGATTAGGATCTCGGATTATTGAATCGGATCTCCGCATCCATTTAAAAATTATGAGATGAATAAAATTAATTTGACACGATTTAATAATAGAATTAAACTAAGCACAAAAAACTATATTATAATCATATATGTCGTGAAAATTAAAAATATTTGAAAATCTATGAAAATTTTTAATAATAAGAATTTAATAATGTAATTTGAGAAAAATATGAAAATTAATTTTATGTGTCAATTTTATAAATTAAATAGAGAAATTTTTTGAATTGCGAATAAAATGTTATTTATGAAAATAATTTTCGACATACATAATTCACTCATTAGAATATGATAACATATGAGAATATGATAACATCACTACAAGAAATCAGGTCATTTATGACGGTTTTTTTGAACTGAAATCGTCGTAATTGAGCCATTTACGACGGAAAAAATCGTCGTTTTTGCTCGAGTAGTAAGTTCAATTTTTCGTCACAAAATAAAATTGCGTCGTAAGTTAGGAAATTATTTTATGATAAAATAATAGTTTGAATGGAAATATAATAAAATAACTTTAAAAATAAGAATATTATTCATACATATAAAAGTAAATTATCTATTACTATTATATAAAAGAAGAAATATTAAAAGTTTTGGTATGGTACCTATTTTTTGGTACACGCTGAATTTACTGAATTACCCTTATTTTACTTAAAAGTTTTATTAGCCTTAGTAATCGAATTATAATAAAATAAAATAAAATCGTTTTCAACTATAACACTTTACCTTTTTTATTTCTCTAAATTAAAACAACTTCTCTAAATATCATGGACAACTTTATTTAAGAAAATAGAATAATAATATTATAACAACTAATAACTAATAAATTACATTTTTCAACTACTTAATTGTTTATTTTATATAATTACGGTTTTACTTAAAAACTTTGTTAAGTTCTTGCAATTCATAAATTCTTAACTGCTTTATAAGAACAATTTAGCATCTTCATCTTATTTCTCCACAACAACAACAATCTATCTCATGGTTTAATACGATGCAAAAACCCTTTGTGTTTTAAAACAATGCAAAAGTTAAACCCATCTGCAGCTCTAACCAGTAGCTGTCGTAGATATATTTTGTACAGATCCACAGTAAAGAAATATTTCTTCTATATAATTTTTACTATTAATGTAAAGATAAATATACTTAAAATAAGTATTATCTTATAATTCAATTACATAAATAAAATAAAAAATTATTTTATTTTTGAAGTCGAAATATTTATCTATCTATATTATTATATTAAATACGAAACTTTACGGTACTTCCTTCAATTACATAATTGCCCTGTCTTAAAAAAATTTAATATTTTACTCAATTGCCCTTACTTAATTAATATCTAACCAATTATCTTTATAAGTAAAATACGTTGCATTTTTTATTTTCACCAAATAAAATAACCATTTCTCTACAAATATTTTAGATAATTCTTTTTAATCTATACCTTTTTTAAGTTAAACATGTTGTCTTTTTTATTTTCTCCAAATAAAACAATTCTTTCTCTAAAAATATTATGAACAATTCTTTTTAATATATGTTGATTATCAATCTATCAATCTATCTATCTTTTATATTATCTATACTATTATATTAAAGACGAAATAATAAAATTTTGGTTGGTAGTTGGTCTGGTTTCCTAATTATAGTAATATTTAAAATAAAACACTATCATAAATAGATTAATATTCACAATATGATTATATAAATACAAATAGAATTGTAATATATTTAATGGTTTTGAATTAAACAAAATTATATATAGTATGAAATAAAATTCTACTATTGATCCAATCCTAAATAAAAATAAAAATAAATTACGTACAATTAGTTGGATTTGCATCCTTAGATTAAAATAAAATAAAAAAGACTGATAAAAATTTGAAAGCAAATTCGTTTGGTCGATATAATGTCATCAGACTGAAACAAAAAATAAACGAGCTAAAACAAAATGAATTGAAAGTAAATTCTTTTGAAAGATATAATGTCATCAGCCTAAAATAAAATTATATATATATTATCAATTCGGTCTAAAACATAATAATATTCATTCTCGGCTAAAATGAAATTAAACAAAAAATTAAATATAATTAGCTGGATTAGGTTGACATAACGGGTCTGGAAATAAAACCAAAATTTGCTACCTCGGGGTAAAACAATACAATAAATATTACCGATCTAACTAAAAAATATTTTATCAAACGGGGCTATAACATAATGCTTTGGTCGGTATATGTCATTGAAATAAAACAAAATATGTTATTTATTCGGCTTAAAATAAAATAATATTTAACGAGAGCTAAAATAAAATTAAAAACAAACTAAATATAATTGAATGGTTGATATAACGGGTTTAAGGCTAAAACAAAATAATATATATTATTGATCTACGCTAAAACTAAAATTAAATTTAAACTAAAGGTAATTCTTATATTATTGATCCGTATTAAAATAAAATTAAAGTCTACTTAATTCGTTGTTAGGTATAATGTAGGTTTAGGATTGTGGGATAACTAAGATCCGACCCTAATAGCCGAAATATTAAAAGTTTGATCGCATATTTGTGTGTTAAATGTTTGGATTTATATAATTACGGGGTTTTTTCAATTTTCATAATATCCAAAATTATTTTAATCAAATGAAAATAAAGATGATTATTTAGTCAATATAATCACATAAGACTAAAATAAATCAATACATGTTATTCATCCGGGCTAAAAAAAATTATACAATTGATTCATGATAAATTAAAATTAGAAAATAATTATACGAGCTAACATAAAATAATATGAACTTTTATTCGGGTTTATCATTGATACATAACCTTTTTATCATTGATACAGGTTTAAACAAATTACCCAAAATAAATTTGAATATAATTAATTAGATTTGTTCGGTATACCAAAATACTGATAATTCGTTTATTATTGATGTTAGCTAAAATTTATTTTTTAATTAAAATATAATTATCTTTTGTTAACACACCTATGAATTTTAACAAAACTAAATCTTTCAATAAGTGATATTCGTTAAAAACTAAAATTTCACTAAATTATACACATGCATATTTAAAATAGTTATCACATTATATTATCAAAAATTTCTAATAAATAAATTTTAGATCTTAAAATTTGCACTTCAAATTAAATTCAAAATTATATAATATTAAAAATAATCCGTAAATCGCACGGATTTTAGGTTAGTATATATAATTTATAAACATATAATTTTAGTAGTTCTGATGGGATAAATGAAAATTCATATCCACATTTTTGATTGGGAATAAAATGATTAAACCAATGAAAATATGAAGTTACATGGGGGACATTCATTTATGTCTATGTGAAGTTGACCAAGTCCGTCAACTCCAGTAATGAAGCGACCTCAAGGCTCAAGTGATGATGCGACCGATCAATAAATTATTGACCCCTAACTCTCTTCACGTTGCTGAAATCGTGAAAATTGAATTATTCAAGTAACTAGATATTTTAATTTTTTTTTGAAATTAATAATTAAATACCTATAAATTTAAAAAATGTCTTAGAATTTTGGATTAAAATTAACCCCTCTAAATCCAATTAAAATTCTAGGGTGAGATTTTTTTAAAAAAATAAATGGATTACAAAATCCAACAAATTGGCTGATTTTTAAGATCCTTCAAAATTCATTTTTTTTGTTTACCACTAAATCTTAATACATTGTCCACAATCCATATTAAATATTGAAATTCAAAAATATAATGAACTTTAAATTTTTTAGATTATGAATAGATTTTTTTAATCAAATTTTAGATTTTTATTTAATTTTTTTTGTTGAATACAACTAAATTTTAATAAAAATTTTGAATTTCGAATCAAACACATCTAGAATTTTGAAATCCAAATAAATGTTACTAAAAAAATTAACTAAATACATTTAAGTATAGCCCTAGAAAATAGCTCACTCTAAGGACTTATCTGTTTTTACTTCCTCTTTTATATCTTTTATATGAAGTTTAATTTTTTGTGCACACACTTCCAAGTGATTTGACTGCATAGTTAAAATAATAATTTTCAATTTTTTTTATGAATAAAAATAAATAACTAAAAAAATATTTTAAAAATATTAATTTATCTATACGGTCAAAGGACTTAGGCCCCGTTTGGTATTTGCTCTTGCAGACAGTTACAACAGTTTCTTGCTGAAAAACTGTTGGAAAGATGTTTGGTAAATTCTAAAAACTACTGTCTGAAAAAACGTTTTTGGTCTAAAAACTGCTGTTAGCAAAAATATGTCCCCGTACTTTTGGAAAAAAAAGTTTTCAGCTTTTGCAAGAATTAACTATCATTTCACAATCAAACTTTCTCTTATTTTTATATATTATATCTCAAATATGCATAAATTAAAAAAATATATCAAACAATCATCTAATTTTTCTGACAATATTTTTTCTCATAGGAGAGCAATTTTCAACAATACTATCAAACAAAGCCTTAAAATTGCATGCAATAAAGTTAAATGACATACTCCCTCTACCCCAACCATTTCTTTACCGTTTCATTTTTGTGATATCTCATCCAATTCTTTACATTTCAAAACTTACCAAAAATTGTCAATGGCTCCCACCACTTTCTCACTTTTCCTTCTCTTTCACACTACTTTTACTCCACTATCTCATTTTTATATATTAAAAATCAATGGATCCCACCACTTCACCCAATTTTCTTTTTTCTTTTCACTACTTTATACATATTTTTTACCCAAACCAAATATAAAAAAAGAAGGGAGTTTTATTTTGAATTCTATTTTTTTTTTTTTGAAACAAATTTTGAATTCTATTATTGTTCGTCAAAAATAACTTGTCATTTTGGAATAGTCCAAGGCAAAGGGACAAGAAACATGTAGTACAATGTTAGTGAATCTGATCCAAACAGGATTAACCAATGAGTCTTCGACAAGCCCAGTAGAGCATGATAACGAAGGCGGAAGCAAAAGTAATTTAATGATCGAACGTCTCCTATTTATCATTTTCTTAGAATGGAGCAGTACATTCAAAGGAAGTCCTAACCCCACCACTTCCCCCATACAATTCGGGCTTGATGTCTTTAGCCCTTAAATTTCTCACTCGAACAATCCAAACAACAAGTGGTGGCCTAATTAACTCGAAACTCTCCTTTCTTCTTCAACCTTCTACTACTACTTGTTAACCAACCACTTATAATTTATTCAACCCTTCTACTCCATCTTTAGTCTTCCCTATATATACAAGTAGCTAGCTAGATACTAGTGCATGACACAAATAAATAGTGAAGCAAAACTTTACTGTATGTGTGTGTGTGTTTATTGTAGTACCAGTAAAATAGGTTATTTATCAGCAAACCCTAAAATTGTTTCTCAAGTAGTAGGTAGGTTATAATTAAGGTTACAGTACTAGGAGAGTCTCTGTGACTATAAAAAGATTGGGGGTGGAGATGGTACTTAAAAAATAGTGTTTGGTTTTAGATCTGATAAGTAGATAGGTAGTTGCAGACTTGCAGTGTGAATAAGCGTTCTAGTAACTAGTTGCAGTGTGAATACGCGTGCACAATACATAGACATGCACTAGTACATGGGGAAGGAGGTTATAGAAGGAGGAGGGGGGAGGGATAGAGGGAGAAGAGCTGACAGAAGAGAGTGAGCACAGGGAGACATTATTTGTATAAGAAAAATGAATATACATGTGTGTACGTGTGCTCACTTCTCTTTCTGTCACCTATGCATTTCCCATCCCACCCCCCTCCTTCCCAACTATACACTTTATGCATCTCCCTTTGGTTAAACTTTAATTTAATCCGCTAGCTTAGCTACTTTCCCCAATGCATCAACACCACCTGTTAACCCCCTCTGGCCTCTACTTACTAACTTGTTACAGTGCGCAGGACTGCAGTATCTCAAGCACTTGGTTGGTCTACACTTCACCAGCACACCCACCCTCTACAGTCATCCCCCCTACTACCTGTCTCCCTCGGTCCCTCCATCCTTATCCATCCCCCTTCACCCTTTTTTTCATTTTATTCCTTTTTCATTACTAATCCCCCCTCTCTAGCCCTCCCTCAGATATACAAAGAAATGGAGAAGGAAAGAAAAATCTCTCTCTCTCTCTCTCTCTCTCCCTCAGATATACAAAGAAATGAAGAAGGAAACAAATCTCTCTCTCTCTCTCTCAGATATACAAAGAAATGGAGAAGGAAAGAAAAATCTCTCTCTCTCCCTCTCCCTCCCTCCCTCCCTCCCTCCCTCCCTCCCTCAGATATACAAAGAAAAATCTCTCTCTCTCTCTCCCTCCCTCCCTCAAAGAAATGGAAGAAGGAAAGGGGAGGAGAAAGGCAAAAGAAAAGAAGATAAAGATAAAGATGAAGTCTTTTCATGTCAAGTTAGATACACACATATATATAATTGTTTAATAGTATTTTGTTTGTTTGTGTTTCATATACTTTTATATTTATATAAGCAAGTTAGGATGTACTAGCAAACTCTTCTTTGGAGTTTGAACTGTACCTTTGTTTGTTGATTACAGTAGCAATTACGCCTACATACAACAAGTACTACACTACCCATTCTATATTCCGATCTCCGGTTTCCAATAAAGAATTAAGGTACACCCCTCCCCCTACTCTAATTACTTCTAATTTCTAACGATTCTAACGGTTTATTATACCCTTATTTTTTTATTCCCCCTTTTTATGTGTTGTGTGTATAATTTCTTGATGCTGAATATTCTGAATAGTTGTTTTTGCTACTGTTCATTCTCTCCCTTTATTTGCAAACTAGCTTTGTGAATGCATGTTATTAATCTTGTTGATTTTGATTCCATCCATTTGTATAAATCAACAAATTTTGCTATGCCTAATTTTGTTTTGTTTCTTTCCGATGATTCTGGGGAGTATACGCATCAAATCACGACAACACCTGCAGTTTTTGTTATGATTTCCATCTTCCTGCATTGTTTCTGTACACAAGCAGGTTAGCAATTATCTCAATTCCTTATATTTATAAGCTTCGATTTTCTGTGTTCATTATTGTATTTCCCTTTTCACGCCCTAGCTATTTACACTTAATTTTTGTGATAATATACTTACTGTAATTAATTACTCTTGTTTCAGTGTTGATATTTTGCTTGTTCATACAACTGCCATATTGCTTAGTGTTGGGCAGAAAATACATAAGATACCAGCTTCATTACCCCATCTCTTCCAGATTAATGCAGAAATGTAGACAATCAGGTACTTGTGCAATTTGTTTCCTCCTAAGACTTTTAGTATATATTTTGGCTGTTTATCTATTTTTTGACTTGTCTTTCAAACATTGGTGACAGTGTTTTCCTTTTAGTTCTATCTTCACAAAGTAATTATTATGTTGGCTATGTGTGCTTTCAGTATGACCTGAATTTAAATATCCGAAATTAATACTGGGACACTATATGTTCAGCACAGTCCTTCGTAATAAAATCGACTATACGACAAAAGCACACACCTTAAGTTCTCCCTTTAGTCCTTTACACCTTCTTTGCCTATTTTAACCTTTAAAAATGTTATATATACATGAATTAATCAATTTTATTACTTAAATTCTAACATTCTAACATTTATTGTTATATATATATATTTGCATATTCGTATATATTAGCCCATGTTTTATATAGAACCAATAGCTAATTCTACATTCCTTGATAATTAACGTTCTATAGTTTACCTGCACAGATAGAAGGAAAGAAATTAAAGTAATTAAAGATTGTTTTTGTAGAAGACCCCTGACATAAAGCATAAGAATTCAAACTCATGATCTCTAATGGGATAGAGATAGTTTGGTTATCCCATAATCCTAAATTTATTGGCACAAAAAGAATATATAAAATTTCATTTAGCAAAAAAAAGAAGATAAAATAAGGAAAATGTTTCTTTTGGTTTTCTCCATCTTTCAGTTTTTCAGTTTGCGAAGACAAATTAAAAATCTTTCGAATTTGTTGTTGAGAGTGTTTGTAGGAAGGTCTTAATCCAGTATAAGATATGTTTTTTATCTGTTAAATATCTGTTGTGCGGGCATGTGTGTATTTCTTTATCCTGGCATCATATAGCATTGATATTATTATAATATCTTTAATTTTTGGCAATTACCAGTCTTGTTATATTGGCCTTGTAAATACTTGGGTGATGGCCCTTAATATCACAATTTGGGAATAAAAGGCCCAAAATCTCACAAGTACGGGAATATGGCCTTTTCTATCACTCAAAAACGCAACTTTTTTTTGCGTTTCTATCTAAAATAAATAACGCAATTATTTCTTACGTTTACTGTTAAAAATTAATTATTTTGATATATGAATTAATGCAAAAAACGTATTTAAAGTTTGCGTTAACAGTTAACAGTTAAACGCATTTAGTTTATGTGTTTGTCTAAAGACACTGCAAAACTAGTTTGTGTTGCTGTTGGTTCAGAAAAATAAATTTGTGTAAAGGGGGATTCGAACCTGGTCACTCAGCGCATAGAGCTCCGAAGTACATAGTAAAACCACTGTGCTAGCACTTTCATTATGCATTAACTATAAACGCATGTATTAGTAACGTTTTTTAGTGGTAGAAAAGGCCATATTACAACATCTGTGAGATTTTGGGCCTTCTCCTTCCAAATTGTGAGAATAAGTGCCATAATTCTAAATACTTCTAGATGGTGAACAAACTTTATTTGCACTTCTAAAAGTGTAGCCATCTTTTTAAAAATAAAAACTAGGCTTCTGATTGTTGGGGACTCATATATGGTTTGGTGCCCGCAAAAACTAATAGAACCTACCTATATTTCAGTATTTCATGCAAATGAATAAAGTGGCAATCTCCTGAACCTGTCCTCGAGACTAATTGTATTATCTTGTTTCTGGTGTGTTTAGATAAGCGATTATATGATTATAGATGCTTTTTATGTGGCATATATGCTAGCTACTTCTTAATTTATTAGAAACTTTTCAGTTGGAAAACGTTTGTAGTTTGCTAGTACCTCATTAATTGATAAGAAATCTTCCAACCTTTCTTGGGAGATTGCATTATTAATTTGTTATTGCTTAGTATATTATGCAGATAACAAGGAAATAATTTGTTACATGTATGTGTTAAAATGTCATGTCTGCGCAGTAAGACATGAACATCTAGGCCTCTGAATATTTTTGAATAATTGTTAGGGGCTTTTTGCTTGGTGCTGCAAAACTAGTGTGTTTCAGTAACATGCTCAATTTCATCACTTATAAATGCCTACTAAATATGTGGTACTATTTATTCCTGATCTTTTAAATTTGTCTTTGAGATGACCTACATTCTCCGTTGGTTCTGATTGTGATCATTCTTTCTTAAACGATAGATTTTGATCCTTGCAGGATAGTACTTCTGAATTAATTAAAGAGTTTCTTAGTTCTTTTAGCTAGGATATTGCATCATTATTATTTTTTTGCTAATTTATTGCATCATTATTTTCATTATACTCAATACTTAATACAAATAATAGGTATTTGATTGCGCACGCGTTTGTGTGTGTGTGAGAGAGAGAGATTGAGAGGGGTAGAGAGGGGGTAGAGAGGGGCAGGGAGAAGGATAGAGCGAGGGAGAGGGAGAGGGAGAGGGGGAGTGAGGGAGAGGGGGGGATTGAGAGGGAGGGAGGGAGAGAGGGAGGGAGGGAGAGAGGGAGAGAGGGAGAGAGAGGGAGAGAGGGAGAGAGAGAGGGAGAGGCCATCAGATATTAACCTAGCCTTTATAACAAGTTGGCCTTCTTCGTTTACAATTGTTTTTTAACAACTATATCAAGTAGTAAGAATTTAATTAAATGTTGTTTGCTTATTGTGCTTTGCAGAATTACAGGGAAACTAAATTTTAATTGCATCTCAATCTTTATTTCTAATCAGGACCTCTTAAATATCAACTAACTTGGCTATTCATTGAATTTGATCATAGAAAATTCTATATATATGTATATGTGTGTGGGACTTTTGCAAACTGCAAAGCGTATGTTATTGATTATCATGAGATGGTTGAAAATCAATTCATCTTAGGGCCTACAACAAAATCATATTTGGAAAAATTAGTGTCGTTAATTCAGATGGTAACACAAAAAATTTATCAATTTTTTGTATTGAACGTCAATTTCATAAGAAATAGTTGTTCAATATTCGTTCAGTTTTATTGAACAACTCTTTATACTCAAAGATCCAGGCCTCGGGAGTCGAAATTTTCTCTGAAGTATGCATTCTGTTTGTTGTCTTCAGCCATTGCCTATTCTTTGTGTGAATAATGGTAGCTAATCACCTAGTCTTAGCATTTTACCAATGAAACATTTTATATTGTCTTGTGGGCCCGTTTGCCTTGTGCCGGATTGATTACTTGGGACTGAATAACAAACTTTCCATAACACCTGTTCGATATTTCTTTTCCATCATAAACTCATCTTCAACGGACTTGGTGTATTTTGTCCGTTGTAAATATCAGTTATTGTTTAGTGATATCATTGTGTACCAGGATACCAGCTCATCATTTCAGCAGAAAGCCCTGTCAAGTTATCAAGTCCTTCATTTTGTACTCCAACTTGCCTATTTTTGTCTTACATTGATTAATCATTTGAGAAGTGTGTAATATAGTACAATCAGGAAGATATGGTTGGAAAGATAACCTGGCCATTAAAAAAGTGGAATAGAAGGGATGTCATTATCCATGGAGTTATAGAAGAAAGAAACAAATGGAAAGTTTTGTCATAGAGGCCATATACAGCTTTTCTGGGAATAGTAAAGTGTCTTTGATGTGACTTGACATAGTACATTTTTAAACCTAAAAACCAATGCTTTTCTGAATGAATTCTAAATTCAGGTCTTATGTTTGATAGCTGCTAACCCTAAGTAGATTGACATTGAATTAGTTGTGCTGGAATATATGTTGCTGAGTTTAGCACTGTTCATGCGGTATGGACCTTTAAAGATGTTTAAAAGTTGTGTGTAAAACATAATCAATTACTGTTGATTGTAGTTTGAAGGAGTTTCACCTTCATAAAAATTTAACTTAAATGTTGTAAATATTTGATAATTTTATTTTGTGCATTAAATAGTATAATATTTTGATGCCTTTATAATGTATTATATTGAGACGCTTATAGTACAATATTGTTCATGTGATAGATTTCCCTAAATTTTCATATATACAAATCTGACAGTGTATTGATGTACATACTAATACTCATGAATACTCGCACTAAATTCAATACATAGCTAACATAGGATAGCCTTGTTGGACTTGATCTGTTTTGCAAGTGAAACGTCAAGGTGGCCGTGAATTCAGTTGCTTTAGGAGATGAGAGGAAAACAAACACCAAGTTCCTTGGTTATGAACATAATATGTATACTAGCTTAAAACCCGTGCGATGCACGGATGTTTAAATCTTTTTTATTATTGTATAATGTTTTTCAAAAAAATATTTGAATTGAATTCTTAAATTTATTCACTTATTTTTTTTTATTTTTACTTTTTTATAAATAATATGAATTGATGATAATTATATTAATACACGTATATGTTCATATTTATTTTTGAACAGTTAAACTTATTTAAAGTAATAGCCTTGGTATACGGGAAAAATATAATCATAGCGATTTTATAATTTTTTTAAGAGTAAAAATACAATGTTTCCATTGGACTCTACACAAATATTATTTTAGAGAATTTATTACTTAATCGATTAACTATAAGAGCTATTTGAAAAAGATAATAGTACTGATTGAACATATAGTTTTAGAGATAATTTTATGCGTATTTAAAAGAGATAATTATGTTTTAATAAAAGTAAACTTTTAGTTCGTATCAATAGGATACGAATTATGCTTAGTCTGTTATTAATTGGATTTATCTCGGATCAGTAAATTTACATTATTTTATCTTAGCCACAGGCTCAATATTCCGACCAAGTCCAACTAATTATTTTTAGTTTAGTTTTAATTTTTATGTCCGGATCAATAAGATAATTTTGTTTTAGTCTCGATAATTAGTATATATGATTTTATTTTAGTTGGTCAAATTATATTTTGATTATAATTTTGTGTTAGTTTGGATCAATTATATAATTTTTTATCTTCGATGAATAATATATATTATTTTGTTTATCATAGTTCTATAGTAAAATGTTTTAGCAGGATCAGTGGTATTTATTTTATCTTAACCCGAGACACATTATATTGTTTAATCTGATTTTAGTCCGAAATATCAATTAGAATAGTATAGAACTAAATATGAATCAAAATTTAAAGATAGTATTAGAAGTTGACTTTAATATCAGTAACGGTGATATAGAGTTTTATATGAAATAAAATTTAAATTGGAAGAGGAAGTTGACTTCATTATCAATTAGAATTAGAATTGACTGATTAACCAATTAGAATTAGAATAATTAATTAAGGGTAAATAAGTAATTTCAGCAAGTACCGACCGGCCAACTACCAAACTTTTAATGTTTCGTCTATTATAATATAGTATAGATATACTTGGGGTGGTGGAGATCTTGTAAATAGGAAAGATACTCGTTATAAAAAATTCTTCAAAGTTTCATTAGTAAACCTTGGGTATGTTATAATAAACATGGGAATCGAGATGCATGATCATAGGTCATATAAATATGCCCTTATCGGAATTACTTATTAATAAGATCTAGTAACTTTTTTACTTGCCAGGATATGTGGTATCAGGTGTGGTACCAAATGATCCTGATTAAATAATAGGCTTAGGTCCTTCATATATTTTTGGAGAATATATGTAAATGTATAATGGCTAGATATTTTTTAAAATTATTTTTTTAGTTATATCAAGTAGTGAGTTCTATGCGGCTCTAAGACAGAAATTTCTAATGTCGATAAATCGTTATCACGGCGCCAAGTCGAGTCTCGATGCCCGAGTACGCCCGAGTATGGTACTCGAGAAGACTAGTCGACCAATCGCCTGACTAGTCGTAAAAAGTTGACAAAGTGTTCATCATACATATAATTACTAGATTTGATATAATACTACTAAAGAGGTCTGTTTCATAAAATAAATCAGAAGTACTAGAATAATAAGTTTAAAATTAGCACCAACATCAATATTCAAAATATCAAACATATCCAAGCAAATAAAAATATCAATATGATAAATATCAAGAAAGTCATCTATCTTCATATAATTTTCATCTTTAAATTTTTCTTGTGTACCGTCATTTGGTCCATGGTATTAGTTATGAAGTCCCTAAGTCGGGTTTCGAGACTATTGGGCGACCTTCGCTTCGACTAGTCGACGACAAGTCGGGTTTCGAGACTCTCAGCGCCCGAGTACCTACGCATTGACTAGTCGTCTTCGGGATAACTCGATATATATTATCAAATCCCTCTACTTAGATCATAATTACATAGTTCATAAATATATGCATCTTATTAGAGTGTAAAAGTCCAATTAGTATATATTAAAAGCATAATCAAAGTAACGATTTGCTTAAAAATTAATAAATTATTACCGTGAAATTCTTGTTTTCTTTCTCAATATTGGGGCCTTGGGGAAATCATTGTTATGCGCAGTGAATATCCATGATGATTTACATTCCTAATTAATATTTTATCCAAGACCGTGCACTTCATAAAATTTAAGTATGTTATACCAATTGATCATCACTAGTATTGTGTTAATTGTCAAGTAAAAGATTGTGTTATCTGTTAAGTAAATTAGCAGTATGTTAACCAGCTCATCTAACACCATATTAACACCATATACCTTAAGGTGTTAGAGGAAGATGTTAGAGGAAGACCCCAACTGGATTTTATGCTATATTCCAACACAATGTAAGATATTGTTAAGTATTATATGTCTACCCACCCAGAATCAAGTTAGATGCTTAAATAATCAAACAATAGTTAGCTTGTCTCTTTGTTGCTCGTTTTACATTTTGTTGAGTTATTAAGTTACTCCTAGATTCTTGATCCTGTCAGAAAGTGGTCTGTATAGCTTTTACAACCTAAGTTAGTGTTGGATTTTGGCCTTAAGTTGATCAGTAACTAAAGGTTAGCAATTGTTATTACTTGTCAGTGTGTGACTGTACTATTTATCCTGGAATTGGTAACATCCTTATTAAGAAAGTTTTGTTTTATAAACTTTATTTGTTTTGATTAGTGATCAGAATCAGCTTTGAAGATCTTTCAATTTGTTTTAATTGTCAAGGGAAGGGGTGTTTTCTCATAATTGATGTGGCAATCAAGGCAATACATGTGTTTGTGCATATGCTCATTAAGTGGCCTGACTAATCATATTTTTCCAGTTGGCAATTCATATTTGTTGTTATATACATATGCACAAGGAAGAACAATATTTTCAAGCATTGTTATTTAAATGTGGCATATATGATGTACGATCATTGTAATTCATGCACTGTAGCTATATGGATTTATATACCAATAATGCTCATTATTTCTTTGAACTATTTAGGCATTTGCGTTTGCCTAACTGCTTTACTATCTTGATGAATCACATTCCGTGTTATGTATATATAGCTAACCTTAAAATTGAGATTTACGATATAAGGAGAATTTTAAAGATAACAAAATTAGTATGAAATATTTTGTAATTCATGGTACTTAAGTGGAAAATGATGCTACTATGTAAAGAATCGGACTTTGGATTATATGATTAGTAAACGTTACTGATTCTCCTAATCAGAAATATTTATGTAATTCTCCTAATCAGAATTATTTATGTAATATTTGATATTCCATTCAAATCCTTTTCTGTATTGCTGACTCTATTTTTGATTTAAAATTCTTTTGATTCAAACATTTTAAGTTCGCTCCTTTGCATCTAGACTGAAAATTTGAATTTTCTTTTCAGCGCGCGATAGCGGCTACTTTGGTAACAAAGCAAAATTTGAGGTTTTCGTAAAGCCACAACGGTCACATTGTGCGTACCCTCTCTATATATATACACGCACCAGAGAAGAGTATTTTCCACACACCAGCCGCCCAACAAATCTGACCCTGAGCTTAGCAAATTGTGAAGAATTGTTTAAACTATGTAAGTTTCGTTTCCCATTATTTTGGTCCGAGTCTTCTTATATACCATGTTTATAGATATATGTATAGTCTTAATTATTATGGTTGGTATTCATCTATTAGTAGCTAGTAGCATGAATAGCTAAATGCTGATTTTTTTTGCCGAGAAATGTTGGCATATTCGGTAAAAATGCTGATACAGCCTCGTATTTGCTCTCAATTTTTTTTCTTCCTACTTTTATCCATGTGATTGCTTTTTTATATAAGCCAACCATAGATTAGGTTTTCAAAATGGTATTTATGAGATACGAACACAGATATCTGTATAACTGAAACATGTGAGCCTCACGAAATGATTTTGGTTTGGTATCAGTGGGGACAATTTAATATTTTTTTTATTGAATGTCAGCACGCTGGTATAGTGTATTAATGTGTCATCTGTTCTGCAAGATTATCTGTCCGTTTTCACTTCTTCGATCAATAAAAATAGGCGTCAGTTGTATAAATTGTACAAAAAAGAGGCTTTGGCTTTCATTTTATTGATATAGCATTCTCGAGTCTATCCATTACTCATAGATTTCCATTCTATTTTATGATATAGTCTTGTGGTTATTCTATTTGGAAGCTTACACATATGAAGCATGTTTGAAGTATGAGAAGCACCATACCATATGTAGTAGGGCATCTGTATCGAGGTGGTTAGTAAATTTGCAAAGTAAATGCATGATCTGCAGTCTGGAAAGTAGTGTTGTCATTGAGCTTATAAATACATGTTTAAGATTTAGTTTTGTTCATGTATTAGGCAATAGGGTCTATGTATTTATGTTTCTTTTCATAATTAACAATACATGTGAAATTACAGTGTTATACCTTTCCCATTTTTTCCCCTTTACATATGTTTGCTTGTTCACGCCGTTTTCCGTATCCATTATTCACCCTCTGATTATGTCAAGATCGTTTTTTCCATTGTTTTTGTTTGGGGGAGGTCACTTTCTTCCTCTCCTGGTTTTCTTTTTATGTTTAGTTCAGGCGAGTTTAATTGATCTTTTCATGCCATGATTTTTATGAAGATGTGTTACTTTTAGTTGCTAAATATTGCAGTTCACTGTTTATGTGTTGTTTTTTATTCTTAAAATTCAGTATGCAGACCAAACAATTGACATTTTTATATAGTGTGTGTACTAGATGTTTTCTTTTTCCTTTTTGCTAACTGAAGATGTAAGCTGTATTCGGTTTATCCTGGTATTTGTGAGGGTTGTGTAGTTGAATTACAATTAACTTCAACATGAGTTCATGGAAGGGCATCCCATAGTTTATCAAGCATAATATTTTATTTGACTTTGCTATTTCTTCGTTATTTCCTACTTTTATGACTTATATTCCTGTGATTGCAGTGAACGATGAAAGGTTTCTTGAATGTCACAGCACATATGGTTGGGAAAGCTTCAGGTTCAAACAGTACAAGACAAAACCAATCCTGTAACAAGCGTGCAAGACATTTGGATGGGAACTGTAGTTCAAGTTCTCAGGGAGTCGTTGCTCTACCAAATGGGAAATGGGCAGCATATGTTTATGTGAATAATGATTGGATTCTCCTAGGGATATTTGGATCGGAGAAGGAAGCTGTGATAGCATATGAGAACACAACCCTCAACATTTGGATGGAAGGCTGCAAAAGATACTTGCAAGGGATAAACAATGGTGAACATGACCCGCTTACTCTGCAACAGGCCAGCACTGATAGTATCCACTCGTCCAGTTCTGTCAATGTTCCCCAAGTGAATGGGGAACAGGAGTGTATACGCACCAAACTTTTTGGGAAGGTGCTTACTCGTACTGACGTAGGCAGAGCGGACAAGCTTGTTATTCCGAGGATATTTGCTGGTTGCTTCCCATCTATTCCTGATGAGGATGAGTCAAGTTTGGAGGAGCGACCAATCAATGATGTTGAGCTAGGTTTTTATGACCAGTCCATGAAACTGTGGAAGTTTCGGTACTGTTACTGGAGGAAAAACAAATCTTATTCCTTATCAAAGGGCTGGCGCAAATTTGTGCAAGAGAAGGACCTGAGCTCCGGGGACGAAGTTATTTTCTTCAAGTGTGAGCGTGTTGAGGACACATCCGTTGTTGACACATATTTTATGATTGATGTGCAAAATGCTAATGAAGTGCAAGTCGAGGAAGTTGGTGGTAAGATGGGGGACACTGTTGTTTCTAGCCATTCAGAGGGAGTGCAAGATCTTCAGAATGAAGAGAATGCTGGAGGAATTGCAGATGTTAGGCACTTCGCGAAGATACAGGCAGACAAGGACTTGGAAGCAGCTGGAGCTGGATCTGGGAAAGCACCTGTGAAAGAAGTGATGCTCTTTGGGGTGAAAATTATTGCTTAAGAGTTGAGAGGCTATTGCTTTGCCTGTTTTCTCCAATTTATAATGCTTTAGCAATTATGTTCTTTTTTGTAATCTCAAGTGGTATGCTGAACTGGGTACCTATATCTAGTTCCAGGTATGTTACCAATGAACTATTCGGATTAGTTATGCATTTGCAATTACGCACCAAATTTACAATCATCGATTTCAAAGAAACAAGTTTTATTATGGCTTTACGATTACGAGCTAAATTTACAATATACTGATGCTGCGCGAAATCAGGTTTATTATGGCTTTACGATTACACACTAAATTCACAATGTACTGATGCTTTGTCAAGGTACCGCAACTTTCAAGAGTTTGCAACTGTGTTTACCAAAACATTAGATAATGTAGGGAATGAGAAATTTATGATATATCCTGTTTTGTGGTCTATTTCAGCAAGCCCTACGATTGGGCTGCCTGTTGTTATCTATTTACTCGGCCTGGTATTTTACAATAAGGGCTGGACCGTCAATTGGGCCTAAATATGCCATTGAGTTTGTTTTAAGATAACCCATGTCGCTAACAAGCTAAAAGATAAATGAGTTCGGGCCTCATTTATCTTTTCGGCGGCCCATATTTGAGCCTTTTACGAAAAACGTTGGCTCAATTTGCTCTTTTTTATTAAACTTTTGGTCATGGCATTCGTGCTCCTAGGCTCTCCAGAGTTTGAAAATTAAAATTTTTCTTCTAGTCGTACTCCCTAGTTTTTTGAAGAGAGAAGAGAATGATTTGGAGATATCTTTTACATTATTTTCTTTTTCTTGATCATTTTCTCACATTTTTTATGCAAACTCATAGTACTGATTTGTTTTCTTCTACTATGTCTCTTATCTTCTGTTCTCCTCTCATCCTTTCTCCTCTCTTCTCAACTAAAAAATATCTAGAACATAGCATAAGTGTGTTTTAGAACCTTAATTATTAGGTGAGATTCCTTAATAATGTCGTCAGATTCAATGTCTTAATACATTGTTAGGAAGCTTGTCTATCTCTACACACTGTCTCAATTATTTAATCACACACTAATTTTAAACATTAGAATACTTGCACTTTTAATTTGCATCGTCCATTCGAACCCCTCACAACCCTCACAACCATTATTACATCTAATTAAGTAGTTAACACACAATTATTAGACATGTTAATCACATTTTTAACTAAGTATCTAAACACCTTCCCCTGATAGTTGAGTGTAAAGAGGCGACAAGAATAAAATATAAAATAATGATAATACCGATTAATTAAGGTTTAAGTATGAGTAATTAAATTAAAAATTCATGTCAATTGTGCAGTTGTACGAGGTGTCGACTCTAGCTATAGGCTAATTTAACATAGAATAATAGAATATATTAGAGATGTTTTCTTGTTGCATCCTATTATTTTTAATCGACGGGTCCAATTGCTTAAATAATAAATATCTTTCTAGTTTCGAAAATGATTTATCAACTTAAATTGTGTTTAGTTGAGAGCTCACTATATAGCTAAAATTATAAGGTGAAATGTAAACATGAAGAATATATATTTCTTAGAAACACCCGCCTGATAATTCAAGCAAAATAAATAAAAGAAATTTAATTTTGGTAAGAAAGGTGGTATGAGAAGACTCGAAAAAATATATAATTTGTAGCAATATACTCCCTCCGTCGCATTGGGTTCTATACGTTTATTATTTGCACGTATTTTGAAATTTTTATAAAGTATAGTTTCATAATATATTTTTTAATATTTTTTTGAATAAAAGTTTAAACATAAAACTTTTATTCAGAAAAAAAATTAAATATTTTGGAGTTATGCTTTAAAGGAGTATTGAAAATCGTGTCAAAAAATAATGTATAAAATTCAATGAAACATGAAAGAGAGGGAGTATCATATAAGATTTTGTGTCCGTTAAGATCATAAAGTTACAACTCGGTCAATGAGAATCAGAAGTTCAGATGAAATTTCAGCATAAAAATATTTAAAAATTTCATTTTTATTCCGGTTAATCAGGTTATTTTTATTCCTGTTAATTTCATGATTCAAACCGTTCCGTGAACTTTGGATTGTAAAAGAGGCATGTACAACATTATATTATAGAAAAGACCAAAAGAATAAAAAAGAAAGAATTCCATATATATTTTATATTGCATTAAAATGAAGGAACCAGAAATGTATAAAGTTGACAAAATGAGTTAAAATTATTAGAGAGTGGAAGGACAATAATTGAGGGAGGAGTGGAGCAGATGTAAAATCATGTTCTGTAACTACAACAGACAAAACACATTCATCATTTTTCTGCACATCCCGGAACCATTCTGCTCATCATATCTAATCACCCAGGATTAGTAGTATGCATTTACATCTATTCCCCTCGTGGCCTCTGTCACATTTCCTCGATCTCTTTACGGAATGTCGAAAATTTAACCTAACATCTTAACAGTAAGCCAACCCGACTTCTTTACCTGTGATATATTATAAATTTAATTAAATTATTTCGAGTTATAATGTTCAGTGTTTAACATACCGTCAAAGAAGTAGAAAAACAAAGGTTGTGTCATGGATGGTAATAATCAAGCAAAACGGAACACACAACTGTTGTCAGCCACTTGAATTAGAGTGGATTCGTGCAAGGAAATACAAGGGGCTAGAATTACAATGACACCACAAATTCTATCTTTTTAACCATGTGATTCGATCGGTTACAAAATCTACTACTGCAACTTGTGGGTATTAAATTCTCCAGCGGCTAACAGCCTCATACTATCAATACCAGATCGCTGTTACTCAAACCTGATCTGCTCTACATCATTCCACATCTATCCTAATTGCAACCTAAATTTAGATAATGAATCCGCATTCGAGAAAAGTTCAAGAAAGATGTACAACTAAGAAAACTCTAACAAAAATACGTCGTTCTATCAACAAGTCATTAAACATCGATCATTTGTAATTGACAACGAATTTATAACCAGGAGAAGTTAAGAAAGATTATATCGATGAACCATCGTTCTACGTAATTTTGAGAAAAACAAGTTTTTGTATCAATGAGTCACCACACATTTGATATTTATAACAATTCGCAATCAAGAGAAGTTTAAAAAAGATACCACATTAACCATCCGTTAAACGTAACAGCAACCAAGAGAAGTTCAAGAAAAATATGCCGTCATATCGACGAGTTACCGAATGTTTGTTAACAGCTCTCCCAACTTCTATTGTTCGGAGGAACCAGTATTTTTTGTTTTAATAGGTAAATTGTAATTTCCACATCTTAATTAATTAACTTGATGAAGTTGTGCTAGTGGGAAAGCTAAGGACCACTAGCAACATCAACTTGCAAATAGTTAGTAGTTGCAAACAAGGAAACAGCTTCATACCAAACACAAATTCTAAAACACAGACATAGTACATCATTAAACATCCTTCACATTCCAATCACACTCATCACATGCACATAACAACAAATACCAACACTAACTTCCACACCAGCATTAAACAAATTGCTAACTGCTAAAATCAAACAATGACTAATTACAAATTAATTAAGCCGACGTCCATACAATATCTTTCAATGCCGGCCGGAGCTCCTTACTGCAGAACTGATTATACTCCAACGTATCGCCGCTCGATTTCGTCACTTCCACCACCAGAAACGACGGATTCATCGCGAATATCTCCGCCGCGATCCCTAGTTTGCCTTTCCTTCCGCATTCCATTCCTTGTAGTCTCACACTCGAATCACTTTTTTTTACGTTAAATTTTACGGATTTTCCGACTTCTTCCAGCTTCGATATCACACTGCTGGCTGATTTTGTAGTAGCGAATCTCAGCCCTTCTCGTTCCTCTCTTTTTTTCTCCTCAAACAAAGGTGACAAATCGAAACCTTCCGATAACGAAATTATATGAAACGCATTCAGTGTCTCCGTTTCTTTGTATTTTCCAGCAAATCCGTCCTCTTCAGCTTCTAATCGTCTCGGCACAACCGCCTTTTTGAACCATGAAGACTGCATGATTTTCGAGATCGAGATTCTCGAATTCGGATTCGGATCCAGCATTTTCGTAATCAGCCTCCTCGCGTCCGATGAAAACCAGGGCGGACATTTGAAATCACCGCGGTAAATTTTTCGATACATTGACATAATATTATCATCATGGAACGGTAAAAACCCCGCTAATAACACATACAAAATAACACCGCACGACCAAATATCCGCCTTAGCTCCATCATAACCTTTTTTACCAATCACCTCAGGCGCAACATAAGCCGGCGTACCACACGTGGTATGCAAAAGCCCGTCCTGTCTCAAATGATCCGTAAAAGCACTTAATCCGAAATCGGTAACTTTTAAGTTACCTTCTTCGTCAAGTAACAAATTCTCCGGCTTCAAATCGCGGTGAAAAACGCCTCGGCTGTGACAAAAATCAACAGCCGAGATTAATTGATGAAAGTAATTCCGGGCTACATCTTCCTTCAATTTTCCTTTGGCAATTTTCTCGAATAATTCCCCGCCCCGAACCAGCTCCATAGCGAAGTAAATCTTGGTTTTACTCGCCATGACTTCATCGAGTTTGACAATATTTTGATGCTGCACCATTTTCATCACAGAAATCTCGCGCTTCACTTGCTCCATCATGCCAACTTTGATCACTTTCTCTTTACCTACAACTTTCATCGCTACGGATTTTCCGGTTTCAATGTTACGTGCATGATACACTTTCGCGAACGTACCATGCCCTAGGTGCTTGCCCAATTCATATTTCCCATGTAACACTCCGTTACGATCTTCTATCGCCATTAAAATTTTTTATATAAACTCGAAAGAAAAAAATTTAAGAGAAGTTCAAGAAAGATACGTCGTTGTAACGATGAGATCACCCGTCTTCAACGTACTTGCGGTGGCTATTACGACCGCCGGTAGCTTTGGAAGCTCTACCACGGTTATAAGACCAAGTTCCTCTCATCTCTCTGCATTCCCAGAGTGCAAGGGCAGAATGGGAATATTGAAAAAATTGGAGAAGATTTCAGAATATGCAAAGTTGGTTTGTATGTTTAATAATCTTTTGCCTCACTGCCTAAGCTTATCTTATATAGGCGGTATTGAGTGAATTGACATTTTTATCCTCGAGAGATGGCTAGTCAATCAGTTAGGTTTGTGACTAACACGTGTCAGTATAGGACATTTTTTAATTACTGGTTGGGACACGTATGGTTGTTATTTTGCATGGAATATTCGCCCGAATAATGGAGAAGGTAAACAATTAATTTTAGTTTTTTTTTCCTTTTTAACATTGGGTAGGAATAAGATGTGTTTCTGCTTTTTTTTCTTAGTTTAGAATTTAGATGGGCATTTCAATTATTTAGTTAAGTACATGCTAAAAATTATATACAAATTCATGAACCATCTTTTCAAAGTAGGCAATGCAGTTGCCCGGGGGCATAATACATATAGTTAGATATATGAATAAAAAAAGCAATTTATATACTTAGCCTCCGGTTATTTTGCAGAAAATATTTCCAAATTTTCCAACATTTATTTCAAAAAAAAAAAAAATATTTTTCTTAAGAAAATAAGTCTACGGAAAATGTATTATTTTTTCGGAAAATAACTTTCACTTCTAATACACAAAGACAATTATATCTGAAGCATTTTCAACGGAACTAGTGTAAATTTTATGTGGTAAGAAGCTACATATGTGGTGGTGTTGTGATACACTCGCCCACCTTTTATTTTTTTGTTTCTCAATTATAAAAAATGGGGAAAAACACTTAATATTTCACTCTTTTTTATTAGGAAAAGGTTAAAATTCCAACTAGCAGCCAAAATAATCATTTTTTTAATCAAGCAACTAGGGATGAAGAAGTGTAAAATGTAAATCCAGTGAAGCCGCCAGCTTAAGGATAAAACAATCACAAACAAGATGAGCATGATACGAGAGTAATACGTGTTAATTAGGACTATTCACATAAGAGTTCCCCTCTTAATCTCTTATCATAAATTTGTTTGAAACTTATCCTGACAGCTATTGAACATATCTACCGAAATTGAAACTGTATAATAACTTCGATTTTTTTTAAAAAAAAAAGATGAAATTGATATACTTCCTATGAATTTAATAAATTTTTAATTCAAATGAATTAAAACTCTAAAAGACCAGTACTCTACCAATTGCAAATATGATAATAAATATCTAAAGCACATATTTAGCACCTTATTAATAATCAGCTTACCATGTTAATTTATTCTGATTATTAATATCAAATTAGCTCAGCAGCTCAAAATATTCGAAAATAATATATATGAAAAGACATGTGCCCGTTGAAGGATAGCAACTGCGGGTTATCTACGATAAAAATAATAATAAGATCAAGTTTTTTTTTGAGAAAAAATAATAAGATCAAGTTGTAATATTCAGAAATCAAATTTATTGGGTTACGTCTTCAAAATTTGAGTAATAGATCAATTTTTCGAATATTCATTTTGGATATTTGATTATTCGGCCGAATATTTCAGCTTCAATTTTTGAATACTAGTCTGAGTTGATCGATATTTAGAATAACAAAGACTTACGGATACAGGGTTATGACAGTCAGAGAAAAAAGAGGGGAGGCCAAATCTGACTTTTGAAGTGAAATTGCATCATGTGATGAATGTAATTATAATCTGAAAAAACGGAAGATGTGGAAGGTGAGTCAAAGTGAGGTGCCTCCCCCTCACCTTCTTGGCAGGGAAGGGATCAAGAATCAAGTTGCTCAAGACAGAAGAACGTCAATTGCTCACGCTCACGCTCACGGACACTTATTCTTATTCTCCTCTACTATATCTCTCAATCTCTCCCTCGTTTCGTAATTAAGAACAAGTAATTCATTATTTTAACTTCAACTACAAGATTGGATCTAAATTGTTACTACTTTATCATTAATATTCCACAAGATCGGATCTTATTTACTTACTGTTACAGTACCTAAAACTATGACCATTTTTTGGCAGGTAAAGGATACATTGATATTTATTTAAGAGCAAATTAAATTTTACCCGATTTTATATTATGATGCCCGAAATATAATATAATTGTCAAATATTGCTTTAACTATTCTAAAATGTGATTTAAGGGTCATTTTTAAAGAACAAACAATATTTTTATTATAAAAAAAATCGGTATTGGCCACCTTTTTAAAATATAAAATAATATTTGATCACCATATTACAAATTTAAAAATTCGGTCACCAAAATATAAAAACAGGTAAAGTTAAGTAATGTTTATCTTATTTTAGTTTTAGTTAATGTTGTTTTTGTGATCTTTCGATTAATCAAAGATAAGTTTTAACCCCTTAAAAAATATAAGCTATAGCCTTTCATCAATTTAAAAGGTCAACAGTTTGCAAATTCAGAACAGTACAAGTTAAGCCCTAGTCTTTTCTTGAATTTAAAAGGCCATATGTTCGCAAACTAGGAATTGTTTGCTGTTAAATCATTTCAGCATCTTCGAAGTTGTTAGTTAAAAATAGTTGATTAAAATAATATAAAATATTAATTATCTAAAAATTTATTCCATATAGTTCCTGTCAAAAAAAATATATGAGAAAAATGTCTCAAAATATGTATTTAGGGGACTTAACTGACTACGTAGTGTAAATTTATGACCAATTTGTATTTTTTTAAATTAATTTTGTAATCACAATTATACTCACCTATGTTACGTACTTAGGAGTTCAATCTCAAAAAATATATACGACTTGTAGTTTCACTACAGTTTTATAGATATTTAACATATATATATAACCAATATTACAGAATTAGAACAATTTTTTTGATGAATGTTATATAAGATCAATTGCAGTACTAATTAACATTTTTACAAAATATTTAAATTATTTTTTTTAAATGACGCTAGGAATCCTCCAGGTCTTAATTTTTTTTGTCTAAAAAGCCGTTGACCGATCACTGGACACTGAACCTAACTGCAAATGAATTATAACTACGTTACATTAGAGAAATATAACCAGTGCTTGCATGTAATTACTGAAATATAGAAATATATGTGGACAAAATATATATAGGCAGAGAAGAGGACTGGGACAGGTTTTATCTGCTTCAAATTGGGACCCAAATTGAGGTACATTATTGGCAATAATTCTTCAAAGAAGTTAAAGCTTTGGATGTTGTCATTTTTGTTTAATGTTGCGGCTCATTCCTATGGGCGCACCCTTATGATCTTTCTATGTTACAACTTACAACTAACACTCGCGTCCGTCAAAATATTTTTCAGTGTATTTCAGTATTGCATAATGTAAATTTATATAGAGACTTAAATTATTGAGCAACTAGTGTCGGATTTTCTAAATTTTTAAAAATGTTTCACTACATGAATTGATAAGTTTTATTTAGTGATTTCGTGTGTATAAATCATCGAGTTCAATATTTTTATTGTAACTAACTAAGTGTGAGATAATGCATTAGGATTCTTTTCTAAGACGGTCATATTTCAATTTTAATTTACGATTGTGATATAAGAACAACGAGAGTCACCGTGATAAATTTTGATTCGATCCAAAATTAATTCATAATATATAAGTGAATTTTTAAAATAGCTAAACCGAAAAGAGGAGCCACTTTTCAGTTTCGGCTCATATCAGTTTATGCAGTCGGACCTATAATCATCCCCAATAAAAACATTTGTAGGCTACAAGTATGCTAAACGGTCCATTAAAATATACAAATACTTTAATTTTTTTTGTAATTTGGCAAGCAAACTTCATAGTAAAATTAGGGCAAACAAATATCTGTAGCACACATGACATGCAAGTACAATAATAGGTGCCAAAGGTCCTGCCGTCCTGGGGGTAGGTTCATCTGATAATATAAACAAATGTCTAATTATTTACAAGATAATATACTTGAGGATTATGTTTGCCTTTTTGTTGGAGAATATTATCATTAATATCTTCCCATGTTAAGTATATATATATTACATAAATCATAATTATTACAGTAAAATATACAAAATTTTTAAACTTTTATCAATATTATACCAATAATGTGGTATATGATAATGTCATCAGATATGGGACACATGTTTTGAGTGTTAAAGAGTTTTTGAGATGCATATACATAAGTAAAACCATATTTTACTGAAGATTTGATAAAAAAAATCACGTCCACAAGCAATCGCCATCCATTTTATAATCTTCCCTTACAGAAAAAATGAAAGAAAATGAAAGGAACCTAGATTTAAATACAGGTAGTATTGATTGAGAGGATCAAATGCAGTATTATGTGGCTCTCATATGTCACAGTCCAAAAGTTTTGTTGTGTAGCATTTTGTTGGTATTTTTAAACATTTAGCTTTACTATTTTTATTATAGGACTAGAGTGTTGAATGCAACTGTTCAATTCAGAACAAGTGGAGCTAACTTTCATATTTCAAGTATGATTGATAATTCTAGTAACGTACTCGTGAGTTGTGAACATGAATCTAAGGTTTTTGTATATATTGAAGCGTTTGAATGATGAGATTTTAACCAATGTCGTAGAAAGAAAATGAGATTTTAACCATGTATCAAACATTTGAGATCTTACAGACAAATAACAATATTTGAAATATCGGTTCCTTGTTGTTGATAAAAATTATACCAAATAAAGGTATACTACAGGATAAAGCAATCAGCAAACGTGAACAAAATGCATGTGAGGGAGAACATTAGATGATCATCTAAATTCTGGATATTGGTTGAATACAGGTTATAAGTAGGGCAAGCATGCATACTGAACACTTGTTTGTCCAGATCAAACAACAGTTTCTACCACATACATGAATGTAACATTTCTCTATCTGTTAATGGATAGCAAATATATACATGGATAGTAAGGCTTTGTTGATAAAGTGAAGTTGTTCTGAGATTGGCCACTTTATTTGGAGTAATCCACTTTGGTTCTTCTTCCCATGTGGGCTTCTTCTTCCTAATTTGTCATTTTCTCGCTTTATAATTTCATCATGCAACCTCCTTAATTACTAATTTAGTTAATTATCTTGGTAATAAGCTTTACCAGCTAATTCAAAGTTGACAATACAACTCCGCCTACTATAATCTTTTTTGTCCTAAAACAAAACATGGTTAATTGTTTACCCACTCCGCTTATGTTAATTATATGCATAATGTTCAATGTATTTGGTACAATTTGAAACTATTATGTATAGCTCACTAATCTTTAAACACTCGATTTAAACGTTCTTGGATACCCGCATTTTTATTCATTTATATATAAAATATTTATTAAATAAATTGTATAATACTCAAGCAAATGAATATTCAGTAAGGATATCAGAAAGGTCCCTATTTCATCTCTGTTGAATTTTAAAACCGCTGTTAATAAATACTCCCTCCGTTCCTTTCGATTGTTTACATTTTTTAAAGAGTATATGACAGACATTTTAAGGTGCATAAAAATACTCCCTCTGTCCCCGGTGAGTTGTTTACGTGCACTGTTTGCACGTATTTCGAGACTTCAATAAAGTATAGTTTTATTATGTTTTTTTAAAAAAAAATTTTAATAAAAGTTTAAACATGAAACTTTTTTTTTTAAAAAAAAATATTATAAAAGTATACCTTAAACAAGTATTGAAAAGCGTGCCGAAAAGTAACGTAAACAATCCAGTGGGACTGATGGAGTATAGTTCTGTAATTTTTTTTTACAAATTTGTTTTTCTGAATAAAAATTAAAATATTCAACTTTTATTTAGAAAAAAAAAATTTAAGTTAAATAACTATAATTTTTATGCATATTAAAATGCGTGTTTGCTCTGAAATGTAACATTTTAAGCATAATTGGCTTTTAAAGATTTGTTAACCCTTGTTAAACTTATAGTTCTTGTAGTTTGATTAATTGAACATCTAAAAACTTGCAAATCACTATGCAAAGTTGATGAACTACAGGAGCAACATTGACTGGAGTCTACCGCATTACTTCGACAATTATAATTATTTTATTTTTGAAGTGTTTTAGCTTCGTTTTATTTGAAATTTTGGTTCCGCAACTATTGCACAGATGCATAATTAGAAATCTCTTTGTAGGGATTGGTTAAGAGCAACGGTCTAAAATTAAATCCATTCAATTTTATATGAACTGACTGTTCTAGCACTCTCCTCCGCTAATTGTTACAATAAAAATATGTTATATTAAATTCTCAACTGTAAATATCAGTAGAAAAAAATGTGAGGCTGCAATGCAGAATAACGTTAGGTGTGGTCCAAAGCTCCAAACAATGTATTAAACACAAGAGGATAAAATCAAATTTATGTATGTGGGGTAACTCATTCTCCTGAAAGCTGCTTATTGGTGAGTGAAACAATTTATAAGGGACAAGTAAACCCTAATGTTAAAGATGAAGGTGATGTTGAGCAGAGTCAGAGAAGCTTCATGTCTTATATGCCATATATTTAGTACAGCTTATATTAGTAGATGTTGAATTGAAGAGTTAACAATGGCCACTAGATGATCAGACTTGTTAGTCCCCAAAGCTGACCCTATCATTATCGGTTCAGACTTTAATTAAGATTGTGATATCTTTATTTTTGAATTTTCTGATTGTCGAATACAATGACAATACAGAGAGAAAAACAATGTAGATGGGAAAATCTTAAGAAGCCCAAGATAGATTTTAATGAGCATGTAACTATACTTGTCTAAAGTCTGGCATGGCCCAATACTTTAAAAGGATAGTGTGTAAATGGTCCAATTTGGCCCATTTGATATGCATGACAATATGACATCCAAATTATTAAAAAAACAAGAAGAAAATGGGTCATATTTGTTAGGTAACCCGGTTGTAAGTAACCTGCCGTCTAAAACTTTAAGGTGGTAGAGTAAGATCCGAACATGATTTTATACACTTTAACAATATTAATGTGATATTAATTTTTGTCTAAAGATTTTTTATGTTTTTATCCTGTGGACAAATTTATCGTTATACGATGAATTGCGTATTTCCTTCATAAAAATCCTAAATTTCTTCTAAGAATGTGTGTTATTCATTCGATGGATAATAAACGTGATAAAATATGTTGTAACAATCATCTTTCAACTCATCCATCATCCTCTGGTTATTTAATATTTTGAGCTAAGTTAAATAAATGAAAACTAGAAGCACGCTAATGCATGGTTGATCCCATATTTTTGTCAGTATTTTTTTGCAATCTTCGCTTCAGTTTGATATTTAATGCTCAAAGAACTGCAAGGCTTGTTCAGTTTGATACCTGCATATTGTCTGAACCAGGAACTGAATACAGATAGAACATTTTTATGCCTACTACTTCCATACTAATTTCATGTACTCATCTATGATTGTTATACTAGTGACAGTGTTGCTCAAGTACTGCATTATGCTTTTGAGAACTGAAACTATGATCCTGTCTTTATTTTTACTATATCAACAAAATCAGGATCATTTAATTTTTCGCTTTGACTGCAGCTTCTCTTGATTCCCCCTGGACCTCCTCTATCCACTCCTCAGAATGTTGTTGCCTTTGCTGTTGCTGCTGATAGTATCTAAAGGCCACAAACAGCATAAACACTGTATCCATGCATATTTGCAATTCATTAGTTAACTTGTTAATTGCCAGAATGCATGGTTTATTTCACCCTAGAAAATGGTATACTTGTGTTATTTTATACCTGCCCAAATGCGAGCAGCGATGGAAGAAAAGTTCCATACAACTGTAAAAACAAAGAAACCGACGCCTTTCTTCTGAGAGCATGACTCCCAAGCATCTTTAAAGCGTCCGAGCCAGAATTTACCTGTGCATGTAGTATATCAGATATCAAGCCAATATACTACAAAACAAAAGTGTATCATATCTTTGAACCATTATATGGTATCATACTCTAAGCCATTACTTGAGAATAGGGAAAGGAAGTTATGTTGTAACTAGCAAGTACTAAAATGTATGTGCATTTGTTTACAGAAGGATGAAAAGCGCGTAGGAAATAGGAACATGATACTCAAGTTTAAAGGATATGGTACCGTATGCAGCTAACTGAGATGAGTAGGAGGAACAGATTTTTGGTACTGTGAACACTCCAAAAAAACCTGCAACATTAACAAAGAAGAATAAGTGTATAGACCAAGAAATTAAACAGAGGATGTCAGAGGCCGCAAAATGCAAAACTTTTACAAAACAGTGTAGTGAATGACAATGTACCACGGTATCAGTGAACCATGAATACTTAACAAAAACACTAAATCCTGGTGACCATCAAAATATGAGGCATGGAACATAAGTACAAACGATCTGAGACCTAAAAGACTGAACCATTGCTGCTAATTTCTGCATCATCTAAGCTTCATAGCTTACCCAATTTGGTCATCTTCCATATTGTTATGGAGCTTCCACACCTTGCCAAAACAAATAGCAGCACTGCCAACTGCCATCCACAGAAGAATTGTCAAGATTTGGTAAACAAAGGGGGTGTTACAACTCCAACCAAAAGAGAAAATAGTATGCTACATTTTTTCAATGCATTAGGCTCTAAGTATGCAAGGAGAGGGGAGGGGGCCTTGAACCTAGGCTATCGAAAAATCCTCTAAGATGCCAAAAATGATGGTGTTATACAAATGGTGATAGTTTTGCTTGACCTTGATGAAAATATTTAAGATTAATTTCTTATACCTTCATTGTAGTAGCAGGATCACCCGAGAAGAGAGCTCTGATTTTTGAAAGGAACTCATTGATGTAAGGGAGTATCAATTTTAATAACCAAACCGCTTCTTCTTCCCCAACTACATATTCTTGACTTGTATCATCTATATTAAAAGCTCCCCTGTTTTGCAGTTCATCAAGAAATTGCATTTCAAACAAAAGAGAAAAATATACCACTGGTCCGCGTGTTACATTTCAAACTTTCTGGCAACATACCTGTGAAGAATAGATCTGAAGAGGAATATTGCAGCAAGATAAACCAGACCCACGTAGGAAAGTACAGAAATTAAGCTGTAAATGCCATTACATAATATAACTTAGTAGTGTGTTTTGCTGCAGAACTGTCGATATCTTGTAAGAACAGAGATCATCGGTATTGAGTTGAAGATGTGTAACCTGATATTCATATCTGTAGTGTATGAACTTGAAACTATAATAAATGTTCCAAGTCCAAATATGAAAGCCGATTTTGATGGATCCCTCCACATTACTAAATCAACTGAAAATTGAGCAATGACAAAAAGTTCTAATCCCGAAACATAAACAAAGAAGAGTAACAGGTCATATAGCAGGGAACAAAACCTACCAAAACTCTGCAGTTTGCTATGCTTGTTAGGCATTGTCTTGAATTCATCTGTACATTGAACTAAACATGACAAAACAATTAAGAAACATCCAAACTTGCAACATTTTAAATATCGAAGATACAGATTAGAATTAGAATATAAATAAACAAGTGAATCAATAGAGAAACTTACTTGTTGGTTTAGTTCTTGTCGGTTTTGAAACAATTCTCGGTTTGCTTAAAACAGCAGGAGGCTTCCTCTTCACAGTTTGTGAAATGGGAATGGATTTCACATTGCTAATCTGAATTTTATCATCTTCAACCGCAATCTTGTCAGTCTTCTGTTCTGGTATGCTGATTTTCTTAACATCAAGATCTTTTATATTATTTTTAATGTCATTATCATTAACATCTTCATCTTCACTATGCTTATTCTCATCATCCACCTGAACATTATTAGGTGGCGATTTAACTTGACTCAAATCACTCGAATTGCTATTAACAATCTTTTCTCCAAACTTTCTCAACTCCAGCTTCTCGTCTAATCTAGTTACATTTCCAACCGGTCTCGTCTTGATAGCCTGAAGAGTAGAAACATCAACAGACTTTCTTGTTTCATTCACAACCTCATTCAATTTTCGAGATACATCAACTGATTTCCTCCTATTTGCATGATCTCTGGTGGAGTAAGACTCCACCAGAATTTTATTGTCTTTCCTAAGCTCATCATTACATACATTTCCAACATTAGTCCCTTTCTGGGATACAGATGATCTTGTCCTCATCCCTCTTGGACTTCTCTCAACTCCATCAAAAACAACATCTTTTTCAGATCTTGTTTTCATTGCCTGAATTGGGCTTTTCTTAATATCAGCCACACTCAATTCTTTGCCTTGCTCATCCAAATTCTTGGTCCATTTAGACCTTAACCTCGGAGTCTGAACTGGACTTTTCTTGATCTCATCATCATCATTTGCACTCAATTTTTCATCCTCTTCATCCAAATTCTTGCTCAATTCACAATCTTGCGACGCAATCTGAACCAAATTTTTATTAGTCTTTTCAGAAACCTCGGTCTTCCAAGTCTTCCTCTTCCCTGCAATTACAGCAAGAGCCTGTTTGGCTCTCATTCTTTTGTACACTAGAAGCTCAGTCTTTTCTCTATTTTCATTATGATCATCTGAGGTTTCATCACCATTGAAAACTTTAATACCACCTTTAACTTCATTCATTCTGTTCTCCCAAACAGAGCCAGTTCTTGGTGTCACTGCCCTTCTGCCATCTAAATCCATTTCCAAATTCTTTATTACTCTCTCTCCCTCTCAATCTCTCTCTCTCTCTCTCTAAATCTAAGTGTCTGTAAAAAAAATAGTACTGGGGACACAATTGCTATCAAGGTAAAAGCTTGGAGCTGAAGTTATAGCTGTTGGTGTGTAAGATAAAACATTGGGATTCCTCTAGTCAGCTTCAGTTACTTTCTCTTTAACTTTCCTTTTCAAATAATTTCCTACATCATAGTATCCACATTTAAGGCAGGCTGGCAGCAGGTAAACCGTAAATAAACATTAGCTGCAACCAACTTTTCGCGATTATTATGTACGTTAGCAGAGTAAATGATCCGGTTGTTGGGGAATAATGTGGGGATGATGGTGATGATGATTATGGTTTATGGATGGGAGATCTTACTATTATTCTCATACTTTTGGTTTTTTTCTAGTTTAACCGAGGGAACAAAAAGTCACCAGGCTCACATGCAAAATGACAATAAACTTGTTTAATATCGGGGACAAAAGTTGCTGAAACGGCTAAAGAATGATGTAAGAAGTGCCGTGTATAATCAAGAGTTGGCTACATTTGAAATAACTATTTTGAGATGTTACCAAAAAATGTTGATAACTATTTGAAGATAAGAATGGTAAAATTTCATGGTAAATGGGAGACTTGAATGAAGTACTTTCTTGAGTAAAATATGGAAACCATTTTTATAAGAGATCTATTACCGTGTAAATATGTAATGAAAATCAGATCTTTGAAAGTTGTCTATTAATGTAGAAAATGATAGCAGGAATTAATGATGAGAACATTTCAACATAATATCTTTAAATTGTTCTTAACAATAATTGAATTATAGTAAGGAAAATATTGTTTTCAAACAAATCAAATTATGCACATTGATTTTTACTTCCAGGGAACAAGTTTTGTTTTCTTTCTCATCCTCTGTTGGTTTTCTAGAGTTAGAAATTCCCTTAGAGGGCGTTTGAAAACTTGTATTTCATTTTAAATGAGGAATTTCAAATGACAGAATTTGAGTTGTCATTTCAAATTCTCATGTTTATACTAATATTTGAATGTCCTGATTTTCATTTGAAATCCGAATCCAAATTCACAAACAGCTTATTTGATCAAATCCAGAATTTTAAATGAAATTCAGTTTCCCAAACAGACCATTAAGTAATTATGACCATTTTATGCAAGCTCTCTAGTATAACTGCATGATAGCACGGACACATTGAATTTCATAAATTTATGTTTAATATAATGATAATTGGTTCGTTGCATATCGATTAATTTAAATTTAATAGTTGGTAATAGTCCCTTTCAATCTCAAAGTATAAATTAAAGTTTAGCAAAATGTTACATATTTGAATTTCTAAAATTTCAAATGATTTTTATTATAATAATTATACTGTCATTTCATTTCTTTATTTTCTTTATAGAATATTATAACAAAAATAAAAAGTCTTGCACAGTACAAGGTGCTATGCATTCTAATTCCTATAATTCATCATTTTTATATATTATAAGAAGTTATTGATATTACAACGCATGGTAAAAAATCAAATCACAATGTGCTGTTTATTTCGGTCGCTCCCCGTAATATATAAAAACTTATAATGTTAACATATTTTTTATTTGTTTATTAAAAAATTAAGTCTAACTATTTATTTACTTGTAAGATTTGCAAAGTTAATAATTTTTTATGTCCAGTTTACCTCAAAAGTTGAGATTATAAATTTCAATGAAATATCTTAATGATAATCTTGTACTCATTTAGTAGGATAACTTGTTAAGCATATTGAATTTCTTAATCGAGTGTAAAGTTTGTTATTATTTTCTTAGTAACCACATTTTTGACAAAATTTAGAACAACAATATCGGTGCTTTTGTTACAATTATAGTCGTTTAGTTAGAATTAAAATGTCTTGAGAAGGGAGAATCAATATAAACCCCACATTTTTAATTACTTTAAATTTTAGTCACAACATTTTTAATGCACCGATTATCATTTTTACGCATATTTCTACTTCATATTGTTTTTATAACTTATTTCAAAAATTCCCTACCCACTCATTTTTGTCATCTTTCGATTACACTCTGTCCACCTTAATATTTCAAATCAGGTACTTCATCGATCATATTGTATAAGTACATTTATCTTTCCCCTGACCACCTATCTTTCATCTTAAACGACTTCAAATTCGTTCAATCAATCCTTAGTCCGACTATTTCTTATTTGCCTATCATAATCTCATATCATGTTAGATTATTTTCGTGTGATTATGAATAAGATGGTGGATATAATAATTATACGTTGATTTATGAGAAAAGATGATTTATAAGAAGATTCACATTTAAATTTATGATATCCCCACATATTTCAATTTTGTCTGAATCGCGAGATCAGTTAATTTTATATTTGTGTTAAAATTTAAGAATTTTTATAAAAAAATTGTTATTAGAATGTAAATTAGTGGCTCAAAAACGTTGTTCATATCAATAATTTTGTATACAAATAAATTTTAATACACACATTTTTATTCTAAAAATGAATTTTAATTCACACATTTTATTACAAATGAAATTTAATCACCACACATATTTTTAGTATTTGTATAATACACACAATTTTATTCTAAAAATATAAATATTATAATATTGACAAGTGTAATATATAATAGATGATGTCAAAGATTAATGGAGCTAATAATATCATCAACATCTATGATCTAAGTATATCAGAAGAGTTGAAGGCAGCATACAAGAGCAGAATATCAAAGGATGGAAGATTTCTGAATATAAAAGCTGGCTCTTTGTCAAGTATAGGATAGGGATGTTAGCTAGATATCCTAAGCCAGATTTGCTGAAACTAATAGAGGCTCTAGCTGACACCCCATTTCTAGAAGAATTGGAAATACTTGTGCAAATTAAGAACATAATTGAGAAAGAATCAGACATCTCAGTCTTTACTTAATTATTGTAAACTGTCCAATGTACAAGTGTTGTATCAGCTTTTGTATCATTTTATTTTCATTCTTTAACTTGGGGTTAGTCTTGTTAACAGGCATGAATTTGTGATAAGCAATCTTCTCACAAATTGGGGGAGATTGTTGTGCAAGACATGCCTGTATCATAACAAGACTAAGTCATATTGACAACCCTAAGATTAGTTGTATTGTAACCTTAATCTGTAATTCATACTTGTAACACTTAATGTCTGTAAAATGTAAATGGAGCAGACTGGAGCATTTTTCTCTAAACAGTGTCAAGCCTAAGAATTCTATCTGGAAGAAGATCAAGAAGATCATGCCTCAGAAGAATTATGAAGAAGTTTGGAGTTGAATAAATCTATTTGGTGTAAAACATTCTAAGTCAAGATCTCTACAAGTCACAGAATTAGTGTTATAGAGAAATCATTCGAGAACTCCAGAATGACTTATCGAGAAGTCATTTAAACTCCAGAGAGTACCGACGGATGAGTAACATCTACCCGACGGATGAGCAATATCTACTCGACGGATGAGGAATGTCTACTCGACGGATAAGCCATCACTACTCGACGGATAAGCAACATCCATCGGGTGTAGAGAACTCAGGAATTGTCTATCGAGAACTCAGAGATATCAACAAGTATACATTCATTAGAGAACTCTGAGTTATCGATAAGCCAAAGTCCATTAGAGAACTCTGAGTTATCGATAAACCAAAATTCACTAGAGAACTCAGAGTTGTCGATAAGTCTAAGCAACAATGAAGTTTCAGAGATATCGACAAGCCAACATGCCTATTGAGATGTCGAGTTCTCTACAGCTTAACTGAAGATCTCGAAGTGAAGAAATTTCTCTAAGTACAGAATTACAGAACAGTTCAATATCCAAGGTTGCAAATAGTGGTGGCCAAGCGAGTGTGCCGGACGTGCCGTGCCGATTTTTCAGCGGGCCGAATTCCTTGACACATGACTCGTAAACGGCACGTTTAACTGTACGATCCGTGCCGGGTTAGTGCCGGTCCAGCAAAGTCGAGCTCGCGTGCAGCTCGCGAATTTTACGAGCTACACGGGTCAGGTTGATGTATGACAGTAGTGTAGAAATTAGCTGGCGGTTTGCGGGGCGGGGCGAGTCAGGCGGGGTGAGACGGGTTAGTGAACTCAAAAGTGAAGGCTATTCCTGTTTCAAAGCGTGTTAATTTTTTATTATTTAAACAATATATGTATGCTTGCCAGTTGCCACTTTCCAGTTGCATATATCATTGATTAAAGATAAAGATTATATTTATCGTTTATATTGAATGAGCATGAGTGCATGACCAAGATAAATGTTAGCTTAGGGAAAACTTGTGGTCTGAGTTGTTCTTTTTAATTGGCAGGTTTTGTCCAGAAGTATATATTAACGAGAAAAGACATTTGATACAGACTTGTGTTGTGGTGGTTATAGACATCGTTCTAAGAATCAACAACATGAATGGGTTCAGGCGGGTTAGCGGGTTAATGCGGGTTGCCGTGCCGTGCTGCTCGCACGTGTCGGTTTAATCTCGTGCCGTGCCGCTTTCCCGAGCTGTGCTGTGCCGGTCCACGGTTAGTAAAAATTGAAACCGTATTCGCTTCGTTACTTTACCCGGTCTGTGCCGAGTTAAACTCGCCCCGTTACGAGTTGAATTTACACGATTAATAAAGCGAGTCGGGGCGAGTTCGGGCGGGTTGAACCACCCGTGTGGCCACCTCTAGTTGCAAATCAACAAACAATTCACACAGCTGGATTGACAAGTCTACAAAAAGCAGCTTGAGAGATGTGCAAGATCAACGACAAAGATTAACTGACAGAGGAGATTAAAGTTAACACAGGATGCTAAAGATATGCTAAGCCAGAAATGGTAGATTTGCTTTTCTATAAATAGAAATGACAAGTGACAATTTAGAAAAGCTAATAGCATGTTTATTATCCACTGTGTAAACCAGCAGTTAACTGAGTTATAAAGTTAACACTGGTCCTGTAGTTAAAAAAAGAAGAACAATCAGAATAGAAGAGTGTGTGTTCTCTCTCAAGAAAGAAGCTAAGTTCTAAAACAAGAAGTTAGAGATTTTGTAGCAAAACACTGCTTGATTTTTAATATAAAATTAAGTGAGTTTTGAAGATCTTTGTTTTACATATTTGCACAGTTATTTATGTTTAACATCCATTCTACTAAATCATAAACAACAACCAACTGCTAAAGCCTAAGTTGATCGAAAATCAAACATTTAAGCCAAAACACATTCACCCCCCCTCTGTGTTGTATTCATACCTAACAAGTGGTATCAGAGCAAAATCTGAAAGTAAACAGATTAGATCTTGGAAAAATGAATACACAGAAAATTAGTAGTATCAAGATTCCTCCCTTTGATAAGGCCAATTACATTTTATGGAAAAAGAAAATGTTGTTGTTTATAAGAATGGCCAATCATCTCTACATTGATATCCTCAAGAATGGGCCCTTCACTCCTGTAGTTAGAGTTGAGGAAACCACAGATGGAGATATGGTTATTCCAGCTCATTATGCTCCCAAGGATCCTTCTGAGTATACTGAACCTGAAAGAGAGAAAGTTTCCCTGGATAGTGCTTTGCAACTGATACTAATTGAGTCACTTGACAATGTAATGTATAACAACATTGTCAACTGTGACACTGCTAAACAGATCTTGGAAAAGATTGAAATACTTTGTGAAGGAACTGAGGAGGTTAGGTCAAATCAAAGAAGGATATTGATTTCTCAGTATGAGGGTTTTATGGCTAAACCAAAGGAGGGTATTACTGATGTGTTTGAAAGGTTTAATAAGCTGATAAATGATTTGCAGCTTCATGATAAATTTTATGATGTTGAAGAAGTGAATTTGAAGTTCTTGCTCACTCTCCCTGACCATTTGGAACAAAAGATCTCTACAATCAGAGAAGGAAGAGATCTGAGTAGAATCACACTGGAAGTGCTCTATGGGGTTCTGAAAACTTATGAACTTGAAATGATTCGAAAGAAGTCATTAAGGGCTGGTCAAGGATATGTAATGGATGGCTCAAGTGCACTGATTGTGAATGATGGCCAGACTTCTAATGATGAGCAAAGATTCCCAACTCCAGCAACTTCTACAAGTGAGAAAAGAGTCAATGACACTGAAGAGCAAGTCATACTGGAATTGGATGAAGAAGATGAGTTCTACACTCTTGATGAGATTGATGAGCTAGACAAATCAATGACTTACTTGGCTAGAAAATTCTCTAATATTAGAGTAAAGAAACCAAGATTTTTCAAGGGCAAAGGACAATCCTTCAACAAAGACAGCAGCTGGAAAGGAAAAGGGAAGTACACTTCTGATAGCAAAACTGGCTACAAAACTGGATATGTTGATAGATAAAAAATAAGGTGCTTTAACTGTGATGAGTTGGGCCATTTTGCTACAGAATGTAGAAAACCCAAGAAGGCAAAGAAAGATAAAGCCTATCTTGAATTGGAAGCAAAGTATGATGCTCTTCTAAAGAAGCAACAAGGGAATGCTTATATTACAGAGGGCAAGAGATGTGATGATTCAGATAATGATGAAGATGAAGAAATTGGAAACTATGCATTCATGGCCTTGGAGCAAGGAGATTCTTCATCATCTAAATCACAGGTACCAATTCTTACCACAATTGATTTAAATGTGAGTCAGTATAAGGAAACTGTTGAAAAGATGAGCACAGAAATGTTCCACATTCATACAAGCATGGTTGCTGCAAATGAGGAAGTTAGCAGATTGAAAAAGATCAATGAAAAACTTGAGAGTGAAAAACAAGAGACTTAATTGTTGTTGGTTGAGCTTGATACTGCTAAGCAAGAAAATGCATACTTAAAGAACAAATTAAAGTGTGCAAGTGAAATTGAAGCGGTATTGAGAGAAAAGCTGGAGAGAATGAAGTGAAGCTGAAATCCTTCAAAAATGCTTCTGATTTGATTGGCCAATATCATGAAAAGAACAAGCCATGTACAAACATTGCCATTGGTCTTGATTATGAGGATTTGAACAACAAGAGGAAGTCTGTCAGTGACAAAGGGAAATCAACTGAAACTGAAGATGTTCCAATTATTTTGAAGAAAGTTGAATCACCTTTGTTCAAGGCATGTGAAGTGAACTTCAGTGAAGAAGAGTTGATCATCAAATTCTAAGTAAACTGCTTAGTTGTTAATTTACATCTTTAATGTGTAAAATTAACACAAGGCAGAATAAAAGTACTCAAAGGTGTAGAGAACTGAGTTCTCGATAAGTCAAAATGACTTATCGACAAGTCATTTTAGAGTTCTCGAGTGAGTCCTCGATAAGTCTATCTACAGGCTTCTCGAATGACTTCTCGATAAGCTCTATTATGACTTATCGATAAGACCATGTAGAGTTCTCTAATAGTGTTAATTCACAGATTTCTCGACAAGGATATTTTGAGACTTATCAATAACTCAGAACTAAAATAATTTAATTCAATGAATTATTTTAGACAAATACTTTTAGAAAATTTATTCTGATTTCAATTTGATTCAATTCAAATAAATTAGAATTATTTCAGTCCTTTTTGGACAAACTGGGCATTTATCAGAGTTCTCGATAAGTCACTTGACTTCTCGAATGTACCTTTTTTATATTTAAAATTACTTCTCGATAAGTTTAATATCAAATGTTTATTTGACTTCTCGATAAGTATTTTACTTTTCCTATAAATACCCAGACTTCTCCATTAATATTAACTTGGAATTTCTCAAAACTCAAAGTAAACTGAATATATATTATGTCATATCTTCAGTATGTGAACTTAATAAATAACAGATCAAAAAAAGCAAAAAGTATGAAAAATTGAACAAATTTAATTCATAAATTCTGTTCATAAAAATACTTTTGACATACTTAGTCTCTAAATTTCTCTGACTTATTGACACATTTGCGTGCTTATATAATTTCTTGCTTACGTGGAAATATGTTAGTCCAATGTTAGTAGACTAGTACATTATTTGTGTTGTTTTGCGTATGCTGATAGTGATAATCATATTTGATTGCTTGCTAATAGGGAGAGTTACTTTTTGTGTAGGGAGTACACGCTTATTTGCATGGGGAATAGTTACTTTTTAATATAAACTAATATTCTTGAGTACCTGCATGGGGAATAGTCACTAGTCATTTCTAGTTGTCTAGTAGGCTTATGTGATTATTACTCCTATTATCCAGGCAACTCAAGAGTCTCTTAGTTTCTATCTTTACTCCATCTATAAATTAAAACGCTTCACTCTTTATCACTCATCACTCTCCTACTCTCAACAAAAATATCAAATTTCAAACTCACCTTCTGTTCATCTCTCTTTCTCTCATTCAAATGGATGCCCCAGTCTTCTACAGAATTATTAATGGAGCTTATCTACCGGTTCATCATTTGGATGATGATTTGGTGTATTTTGATCCCTTCGAACTTCGTGTCTGCATCAAGGGGGTAGTTTACAGCCCCTTTGATGTTCCACTTGAGGTCTTTTACGGACTCTCGTGGGATGATCAAATTGACATTCTTTTCTTTGAGATGGAAGCCTCTTTCGAGCAGGAGAGGCGAGCAAGAGAGGCTGAGCAGCAACGCCTTGCTGCTTTGGAGTTGCAGGAGAGGATCGTCTCTCTTGCACACTCCATATCCAGGGCTTATCAGCACAGGGCAAGGAGGTTGGAGGCTGAGAAGAAGAAGTCTAAATTAGAGTAGTTAGGATTATGATTTACTTTATGTAATCTGCATCTTAATGTACTCTATGTTTAATATTAATGAAATTATCTTCTTCTTTATCAATTTGTTTTTGTTGCTTGATTGTTTATGTCATGATTGCCTTGTGTTTACAAATTGATTGATTATTAGTTTTCCTGTCGTAATGCATGCAACTGTATGTCTCAATGGTTATGCCTAATCAATACAGATAAATATGTTCAATGCATTACAGGTTCAACACAATCCACTCAGACAATAACAGGAGAATCAAGTTTCAATCAACAGGTATATGTGTTACACTGCAGCTAAAACATTTCAAAACCAAACTGTGGTTTACCCAGGCACAGCAACACAAACACAAACTAGAACTTTCAGACAAAAATCAGAACTTTAATTAAATATGGAACAACAATATCAACACAAACACAAACTCAAACACAATCCCACTCATGTGACTTTCAAAAGCCACCTGTTTTATAAAAGGACAGCAACGTCTTGATGACCTTCAGATTGATTCAATTGTTTGAGAAAAGAATCCACCAGACATGAAAGTTTATCAGTTTACAGAATATTTCATGAATGTTTCTCATGCACCTTCATGTGCAAAACAGTCTTAACAGACTGATAGGTTTGAGGGTAGTACTCCTGAGGGGGAGCTATCTCCAATTCAATTGGAGGTTCCTCAAGAAGGAACAACTCCCCTCATAACTCTAGCAGAAGCTGTCTCAACAGTCAAAGCTAGAAGAACAATTGCCTATGACAATGTCATAAAAAGGGCAATCTTACCACATTTATGTGACAGTGCTCTGCAAGGTGCACAAAGGTTTGAGGCTGGTGTACATGGCAGTAGCCCAATCTAATCCTCTCCAATTCCAATGGAGGTTCTCACTATAAGTGGAGGACAACACACTGTCACAACCACATGCTTATGCACTCTTTTTTTTTCCTGGTGAAATGAGTATGATTAGCCCTATATGGTCTTCCTCTAATCATATGATCACAGGTTTACCTCTTCTCAGCCACCTCTTATTTCTGTAGGTCAAACAACATTTGAGCCTTTCGTGTGAGAATATGAGAAAAGATTGAGTGAAAAACAAAGAATAAGAGAGGCAGGATCCTTCCTGGCAAAAGGAGAGGTAGATGAATGTATGGATTTAGTAATCCTTGTGAGGGAACTCTGACTCTCAAAAGTCATGAGACTGGTGCAGTGAGAATTGGTGAGACTACTTATTCAAAAGAACAGAGAGCTTAGGACTTTTATCACTAACATGTTTTTCTACAAATCTAAGTGAAACTTCTATTGTTCAAAACTTATCACCACGAATCTCAATGAATCTTGAAGCTGTAGACAATGTTCCAAATGGACAATAACAACAGCTTGAACAATGTGCATTTAGCTGGATTTTTCTTCCTGGAGATAATATCAAAAAGGGGGAGAATATATCTAAATGCCAAAATAGCTAATGGATGTTGAATAAATCTAAATGCAACTCAACAGAAGAAGACCTGGTGGGAAGACTGGTTTTGGTTTCTGCATTTAGTTAAAGTTTTGTTATCATCAATCAGAACTTGTGCATAATTTCATAATGAACAAGTTGTGAGAGATTGTAATATATAATAGATGATGTCAAAGATTACTGGAGCTAATAATATCATCAACATCTATGATATGAGTATATCAGAAAAGTTGAAGGCAGCAGGCAAGAGCAGAATATCAAAGGATGGAAGATTTCTGAATATAAAAGCTGGCTTTTTGTCAAGTTACAGGATAGGGATGTTAGCTAGATATCCTAAGCCAGATTTGCTGAAACTAATAGAGGCTCTAGCTGACCCATTCTAGAAGAATTGGAAATACTTGTGCAAATTAAGAACATAATTGAGAAAAAATCAGACAGCTCAGTATTTACTTAATTATTGTAAACTGTCCAATGTACAAGTGTTGTATCAGCTTTTGTATCATTTTATTTTCATTCTTTAACTTGAGGTTAGTCTTGTTAACAGGCATGAATTTGTGATAAGCAATCTTCTCACAAATTGGGGGAGATTGTTGTGCAAGACATGCCTGTATCATAACAAGACTAAGTCATATTGATAACCCTAAGATTAGTTGTATTGTAACCTTAATCTGTAATTCATACTTGTAACACTTAATGTCTATAAAATGTAAATGGAGCAGACTGGAGCATTTTTCTCTAAACAGTGTCAAGCCTAAGAATTCTATCTGGAAGAAGATCAAGAAGATCATGCCTCAGAAGAATTATGAAGAAGTTTGGAGTTCAATAAATCTATTTGGTGTAAAACATTCTAAGTCAAGATCTCTACAAGTCACAAAATTAGTGTTATAGAGAAATCATTCGAGAACTCCAGAATGACTTATCGAGAAGTCATTTAAACTACAGAGAGTACCGACAGATGAGTAACATCTACCCGACGGATGAGCAATATCTACTCGACGGATGAGGAATGTCTACTCGACGGATAAGCCATCACTACTCGACGGATAAACAACATCCATCGGGTGTAGAGAACTCAGGAATTATCTGTCGAGAACTCAGAGATATCAACAAGTATACATTCATTAGAGAACTCTGAGTTATCGATAAGCCAAAGTCCATTAGAGAACTCTGAGTTATCGATAAACCAAAATTCACTAGAGAACTCAGAGTTGTCGATAAGTCTAAGCAACAATGAAGTTTCAGAGATATCGACAAGCCAACATGCCTATTGAGATGTCGATTTCTCTACAGCTAAACTGAAGATCTCGAAGTGAAGAAATTTCTCCAAGTACAGAATTGCAGAACAGTTCAATATCCAAGGTTGCAAATCAACAAACAATTCACACAGTTGGATTGACAAGTCTACAAAAAGCAGCTTGAGAGATGTACAAGATCAACAAAAAAAGATTAACTGACAGAGGAGATTAAAGTTAACACGGGATGCTAAAGATATGCTAAGCCAGAAATGGAAGATTTGTTTTTCTATAAATAGAAATGACAAGTGACAGTTTAGAAAAGCTAATAGCATGTTTATTATCCACTGTGTAAACCAGCAGTTAACTGAGTTATAAAGTTAACACTGGTCCTCTAGTTAAAAAAAGAAGAACAATCAGAATATAAGAGTGTGTGTTCTCTCTCAAGAAAGAAGTTAAGTTCTAAAATAAGAACTTAGAGATTTTGTAGCAAAACACTGCTTGATTTTTAATATAAAATTAAGTGAGTTTTGAAGATCTTTGTTTTACATATTTGCACAGCTATTTATGTTTAACATCCATTATACTAAATCATAAACAACAACCAACTGCTAAAGCCTAAGTCGATCGAAAATCAAACATTTAAGCCAAAACACATTCACCCCCCTCTGTGTTGTATTCATACCTAACAACAAGTCTCGTTTATTAAATCGTTATAATAGATGTGAGTGATAATTTCATTTGTTCATAAGACTAGTCGATGTTAAAGTGATATATACGTAATTTATTTATTAAATATATTTAAAAACTCATGTTAAAGACACGTAGTTAATGATTTTACATAATTGTATCAAAGATTGTGTTGCTGTAATGATTGTTTGTTTTATCATGGTCTTTCTTGTTCTCGTCAAAAAATATTTTATTAAATTTAATATGACTGAAAGGATATATAAGTAATTTTCTAAATATGTTGAAAACTCATGCTCACCTATAATAGATATAGGGGGTGTTTGGTTAGGGGTAATTAACAAAGTGAAAGGGAACCAATTAAACTCAATACATTTATTGATGTTTGTTTAGTAAAAATTGTCATTTCCATTGCCTCTAGATTTATCCCAAATCAATGCTCATTCCCCACCTCTCCTGGGTATTTACTTTCACTTTCCAATTTTTTTTTTCATTTTAATCATATTTTAAATCTGGCAATTCAAAAAGCAGATTCATATGTAAATTATTTTTCAAAAACAAAAAAATAATTTTTTATTTAGTTTTTATAAACTTAAAACAATTTTGATATTTAATTTATATGTTAATTTTTTTAAAAAAATAAAAATGTGATAAATTATTTATATTAATTTAATTTAATGTAAATAAATTATATTGTTATAAATATAAAATACGTTGACTCTTTTTAGATTACATGATATTAGAAAAATCAAATCTCAATATAATCAGGTAATTTTTCATTCCGTTTTCGGTTATGAACCAAACAAGTAAAACAATTCAGGATCATCAATTTCCTTTCTCCTTTTTTTCCTTTTTGCCGTTTCCCGGACAGGAACAAAACGCCCCCTTTACCGATTACATTGTTTTATATAAACTGAGTCATTGATTAAGTCCATATCATATGTAAATAATTAAAACTGAAAAATCATACGATTTTTAATTGTTAAAGCAGGTCCCCATGTCGGTGAATGTGAGGGGGGATGGATGGGAATATTTGACAGGGTCTTTCTTTGACGTGTAGGCTAAATAGAAAAGTAAGTAATAATGTAGTGGGGGAGATTGAGAAGGGTCATGCAACATGACGGTATGTAAGACAGGATTGTTTGGCATTTTTCTACCCCTGCCCTCGACAATCGTCTGCACCGACACCTCCATTCCCATTCTCTTCTGTTCTAACTTAATACAACGCACGAGCACGATTTGATAACTTAAGGAGTTAAGAATTTATCCATCGTCCTCTGGTTCGACCCAAATATTTATTTATAAGACTATAAGTCATATTTGTCAAAAAAAATTTATTACAACACAACTTAATAAAACACATTTATTAATTTTTTTAATCTTTTTTGAGAGAAATACGACGGCCCTGTTCTAACTTTTTGAAACAGCGGTTGGACCCAAAAAAACTGATGTATATGAAAAATTAAATGAAAAATATCTATTTACTTCCTTTGTTTTTTTAATATTTATCATTTTAACTTTTGCAACACATTTTTATATATTTTGATTATATAGTTAAAATTAGTATTTTTTAATTAAATTTTTGATTGTATATATTTATTCACATAAATGAAAATTTAAAAAATGTTAATTTTAACTATACGATCAAAATATCTAAAAATATATGTCCAAAGTCAAAGCATCAAAAATAAAATAAAATAAAATAGAGGAGTATCAAATAATTTTGTTAAGATTCATCTAAATTTCAATCCGTTAAAATAACATACTCAATCAACTAGTCAAATCTATAACTAATTGTCAAATAAGGTCGACATATTTAAGGGATTTTCAGCTTTTGTTTTACCATTGTCTCAAGAAAAAAATCTAAAACTCCGGTTACTCGAACAATATATTTTGGTACAAATTTATTGGCGCATAATTATCTTGACAAACAAAAAATTACTATGTAACTACTAATTACGATATACCTGAATTTCATGCAGAACAAGGAGTTTTGAGTTTTGAGTTGGATGTCTTGACAGGTCTAGTATGTTGAACTAGTAAAGCATTCTTCTCTTCTCTTCTCTTTGAGATGCGACTGTTATCTTTTTGGGCTAGATGGTATGATCTTCTATCTGATATGAACTTTGGACTTTCGTTTGGGCTTTCAGGCCTGGACTATTAAAACGAGTCCAATTTAAGGTATTGTTATTTTTACATGAAATTTATAAGTAACATACCTTGACAACGATCAGGAACTCGGGTCACATGATAGCAGTCAGTTTCTCAAAAAAAATATTTGTTAGCTTGATTCTGCAATAAAAAATCCGAGACGGGAACACAAAAAATTGATGATATTATCACACAGTTATTATAAAGATGGAATGTAATTCGGGCTTATAAGATATTTATTCATATCCAACGAAAAAGTCATTACTTATATAATGAAATATCATAAACGAAAGTGGTGAAATTTATAACTGTTATCAAAGATCTGTGCAGAAACAAAAATTATGTGCGCGTGCAAAACAGATAATCAAATAATTGAAACGGAACGGAACGGAGACCAGAAGCGTATTGCAAAGGATATAAAAACCCAAGTCCAATGCGGAATTGTCTCCTTAAATCTTATTAGCCCTCACCGTATTGTGCGAGCAAAAAGCCTACCAGGATAAAACGGATTGCAGTGGCGACGCCGAAGGTCGGCACTCTCAGCGAGCTTGAAAGCGAGTAAGAAACTATCACGGGTTAATGGGTAGGTGTTTAGTGTGTTTAACCCTAACGCCCTATAGGTGTTTATATAGGGAGGAAAAATTGTGCCCTACACAATTACCATAATTAATTAAAACGCGTTAATTAATTAGGTCGGTGTAATTAGGTCGGTGGTCAATTAATTACTATTTATTAATTCGACTGACACAGAAACAAAACCGTAAGTCAATTTTATTTGAGCTCAGGCCCGACGGAAAATAAAAATTAGCAAAACTAGTCCGGCGTTATTCGGGCCAATTTTCTGCCACATTCATGTCCGCATGTCGCACACGCGGAAAGTCCGAAGGCTTGCGAAGCCTTGGATTTCCCCTCGAAATCCCATAATTTGCACCCCTGCGCGCCCGCGTAGGTGATGGAGCAACACATAGACAACACAAGTGAACATTACATATGTGTGTTGCTATATAAAGCTAAGGAAATCTCTTTTCTTTTCAATGTGGGACTTAAGGTTTTATAACTCATTTTCCACTCTTAAGGGACCGTCTTTGGATAACCATATCTCACTCATCCCTTATTTATTTTGAGTGATTCAAAGTGCTCGAAAAGCTCTCGTGAAGGAGAACACATTTCAAGCGTCACTCGTTGCACACACGCAACAACTAACCACTCAAGCGCGGCTCAAAATGACTTGACAATGTGGGGTGTAATACCCACATTTTCTAACAATCCCCTACATGGGTGATATTGATATTTCAATAGCACACATCAGACAAACAGACACGGAGTTTGACTTGGTGATAGTTTCTTCGATCAGATATAGCATACGATAGGTAGAGAATGCGCCTTGAACCTTCGCTCGAGTAAGCATACCGACTTTACTGGTAGACAGTAGACATGCTTGTCCTTGAACCGTTCGACCGTTTGTATAAACGATGATATACTTATCACTATATATTTTCTGACTCGTTCAGCTCTCATGGGTATGTCCATTTTGGCCATGGAACATCGTCCTGGTTCTGCAGGAGTTTCTAAAGAATTGTGCCTCACAATTCTCCTTTGAAACGGCCCCACTTCTCTCCCACACAGGTGATCTTTATCTTATAGAGTAACCCGCGTTTACTCAACTGAATTCCATGTGTTCACTTCTGAACTTCATGTATTCATCAAAGATCATTAAAAGCTCAAAAACTTAACCTCATACCTTACGGGTCTTACTGTTTCTCATCATACGAACAGGCCAGGGATTACCCCCACAGTGATTTGGTCATTATGATTTAGTTGTCCCATTAAACCAAGTTCTTGAGATCTCCAGTCAGCAATGGTTGGGTGTCCACCATGATGTCGTTAAGCAATAGGCTTAAGGTCCATCCATCTCGATGATTTCTCAACCACTCCTCTTGATAACCCTTTGGTTAGCGGATCCGCGATATTATCCTTTGACGATATATAGTCAATGGTGATAATTCCAGTTGAGATTAATTATCTAATGGAATTATGTCGTCGTCGTGTATGACGGGACTTTCCATTATACATCGTGTTCCGTGCTCTGCCAATAGCGGATTGACTTTCACAATGTATCCCTATTGCAGTAACAGGATTTGGCCATCTTGGAATGTCCTCCAGAAATTGGCGTAGATATTCAGCCTCATCAGCGCATTTATCTAGTGCCACGAACTCAGCTTCTTCCATCGCGGAATAAGTTATCACTGTTTGCTTGGAGGATTTCCATGATACTGCCGCACCAGCTAGTGTAAATACGTAGCCACTCGTAGACTTTAGTGCATTCATACTAGATGTCCAGTTTACGTCAGTATATCCCTCTAATACTGCTGGATATCTGCCATAGTGCAGTCCATAGTCTCGAGTTCCCCTCAAATACCTCAGTACCCTTATGATTGTTTTCCAGTGATCAGCCCCCAGATTACTTGTAAATATACTCAACATGCTAATTGAATATGCAATGTCTGGTCTTGTACAACTCATAAGGTACATCAGACTTCCGATTATTCTCGAGTATTCCACTTGGGAGACTCTTAAACCTTTATTCTTGGATAGATATAAAGTCATATCCAAAGGTGTCCTAACTTTCTCAAAGTCATCCTTACGAAACTTTTCTAGGATCTTGTCAACGTAATGAGGTTGACTTAGTGCAAGACCTTCTGACGTTCTGGAAATTTGAATTCCTAAAATAACATTAGTTAGTCCCATGTCTTTCATGTCGAATCTCGATTTCAATATGTCCTTAGTAGATTTGATCACTTTATCATTGCTTCCGGTAATAAGTAGATCATCTACATACAATGTCATCATGACATAACCGTTTTTATTTTCCTTGACATGGCTTCTCTCGTTTTTCTTGTAATAGACACAACTATCACATTCATTGATTTTGAAGCCATTTTCCAGCACGATCTCATCAATTTTTTATGCCATTTCATAGGCGCTTGCTTTAAACCATATAGTGATTTTTCTAATTTACAGACTTTTCTCTCTTTTCCAGGGACAACAAACCCTTCAGGTTGTTCCATAAAGATTTCCTCATCTATATCCCCATTTAGAAAGGCTGTTTTCACATCCATTTGATGTACTGTGATTTTGCATTGCAGCGATATCAAACATTGTCCTTATGGATGTTATTCTTGTTACAGGAGAATATGTATCGAAGTAATCGAGGCCTTTCTGTTGCTTTTATCCTTTGATTACAAGTCTGGCCTTATATTTATCGATAGTGCCATCATTTTTCAACTTTTTCTTGAACACCCACTTGCTACCTAATGGTTTACAACCGGTTGGCAAGTCTACTAATTCCCAAGTATGATTCTGCATAATCGAATCAACTTCGTTCTTGATGGCCTCTTTCCACATAGGCCCATCCGGTGAGGTAACCGCTTCCTTATAGGTTTTCGGATCACCTTCTTCGAGCAAATAGGTCATAAAATCAGACCCATAGGATTTTCCCGTACATTGTATTTTGCTCCTTCTCACAACCCCCACATTTTCGTCTTCATTTTCTTCACTCTCATTATTATCATCTATAGACTCATGAGTTCGTTTAGACGTCGTAGGTTGTTCGTTTCCTGGATTACATGAAAATGTTGTCTCAAAGAATGAGGCGTTCCTTGATTCCATAATGGTATTCTTTTGAATATCAGGAATCTTAGATTCATGAATAAGAAACCGATATGCATTGCTATGTGGAGGATATTCGATGAAGATACAATCCACAGTCTTTGGACCAATCTTCACCTTTTTAGGTGTAGAGATTAGTACATTTGCAAGGCACCCCCACACTTTCAAGTGTTGATAACTTGGTTTCTTTTTCTTCCATAATTCATAAGGACTTACATCCTTATTCTTGCGCATCGTAATATTTAAGATATTATTTGCGCTTAAGATGGCTTCCCCCCACATCGACTACGGAAGTCCAGAACTTAGCAACATCACATTCATCATCTCTTTGAGAGTGCGATTCTTCCTCTCAGCCACTCTATTTGACTGAGGGGAGTATGGTGCAGTGATCTCATGGATTATACCATGTTGTGAATAGAATTCCCAAAAGGGTTCAACATATTCACATCCATGATCATTTCGTATCATTTTGATTTTCTCAGATTGTTGTGTTTCAACTTCTTCCTTATAGATTTTAAATTTATCTATAGCTTCGTCTTTGCTTTTCAGCAAATATACATAGCAGTATTTTATACAGTCATCTATGAATGTAATGAAATACTTGTTTCCTCCTCTTGTTGGAGCGAATTTTAAATCACATATATCGCTATGTATTAGGTCTAGCATTTTGGTGTTTCTTTCCATACCTTTAAATGATGATCTTGTTAATTTTGCCTCAACACAAGTATGACACTTATGTTTTAAATCAATTGTTAATTTTGGTATGTATTCTTTTACACTTAACCTTCGTAAGGTGTCATAATTAACATGTCCTAATCTAGCATGCCATAAATTAGGAGACTCGAGCAAGTAAGCAGAAGAATTCTTCATTTCATTATCGTCCTTAATGAACATAACAATGAGCTTAAAAAGCCCATCGATTACATAACCCTTACCTACAAATATACCACTCTTAGACAAAATAACTTTATTTGACTCTATTACAATGTGAAAGCCATGCTTATTCAACATAAAACCAGACACCAGGTTCTTGCGAATATCGGGCACAAAAAGTACATTCTTCAAAGTCAGATTCTTTTTAGAGATCATCTTCAGAATCACCGTGCCTTCTCTTTCAATCGTAGAAGTTGAAGAGCTCCAGTTAGATATGAATACAACACATGGGGGGTGAATGTGTTTTGGCTTAAATGTTTGATTTTCGATCGACTTAGGCTTTAGCAGTTGGTTGTTGTTTATGATTTAGTAGAATGGATGTTAAATATAAATAGCTGTGCAAATATATAAAACAAAGATCTTCAAAACTCACTTAATTTTATATTAAAAATCAAGCAGTGGTTTGCTACAAAATCTCTAAGTTCTTGTTTTAGAACTTAGCTTCTTTCTTGAAAGAGAACACACAAATTTTCTATTCTTTTTTTGTTCTCTTTTTTTTACTAGAGGACCAGTGTTAACTTTATAACTCAGTTAACTGCTGGTTTACACTGTGGATAATAAACATGCTATTAGCTTTTCTAAACTGTCACTTGTTATTTCTATTTATAGAAAAGCAAATCTTCAATTTCTGGCTTAGCATATCTTTAGCTTCCTGTGATTACTTTAATCTCCTCTGTCAGTTAATCTTTGCCATTGATCTTGCACATCTCTCAAGCTGCTTTTTATAGACTTGTCAATTCAGCTGTGTGAATTGTCTGTTGATTTGCAACCTTGGATATTAAAATATTCTGCAATTATGTACTTAGAGAAATTTCTTCACTTCGAGATCTTCAGTTAAGCTGTAGAGAACTCGACATCTCAATAGGCATGTTGGCTTATCGATATCTCTGAAACTTCATTGTTGCCTAGACTTATCGACAACTCTGAGTTCTCTAGTGAATTTTGGTTTATCGATAACTCAGAGTTCTCTAATGGACTTTGGCTTATCGATAACTCAGAGTTCTCTAATGAATGTATACTTGTTGATATCTCTGAGTTCTCGACAGACAATTCCTGAGTTCTCTACACCCGGTGGATGTTGCTTATCCGTCGAGTAGTGATGGCTTATCAGTCGAGTAAACATTCCGCATCTGTCGAGTAGATATTGCTCATCCGTCGGGTAGATGTTACTCATCCGTCGGTACTCTCTGGAGTTTAAATTACTTCTCGATAAGTCATTCTGGAGTTCTTGAATGATTTCTCTATAACACTAATTATGTGACTTGTAAAGATCTTGACTTAGAATATTTTACACCAAACAGATTTATTCAACTCCAAGCTTCTTCATAATTCTTCTGAGGCATGATCTTCTTGATCTTCTTCCAGATAGAATTCTTAGGCTTGACACTGTTTAGAGAAAAATGCTCCAGTCTGCTCCATTTACATTTTACAGACATTAAGTGTTACAAGTATGAATTAAAGATTAAGGTTAAAATACAACTAATCTTAGGGTTGTCAATATGACTTAGTCTTGTTATGATACAGGCATGTCTTGCACAACAATCTCCCCCAATTTGTGAGAAGATTGCTTATCACAAATTCATGCATGTTAACAAGACTAACCCAAAGTTAAAGAATGAAAATAAAATGATACAAAAGCTGATACAACACTTGTACATTGGACAGTTTACAATAATTAAGTAAAGACTGAGCTGTCTGATTCTTTCTCAATTATGTTCTTAATTTGCACAAGTATTTCCAATTCTTCTAGAATGGGGGTGTCAGCTAGAGCCTCTATTAGTTTCAGGAAATCTGGCTTAGGATATCTAGCTAACATCCCTATCCTGTAACTTGACAAAGAGCCAGCTTTTATATTCTGAAATCTTCCATCCTTTGATATTCTGCTCTTGCCTGCTACCTTCAACTCTTCTGATCTTCTGATATACTCATCAATGCCATGCTCATACTTTCTCCTCCTTTCAGCTAGCAACTTTTTATGCTTATCTCTCATCTCCTCTCTGTTAACCACAAACACTGCCAATACTGTTCTCCATGCCTTAGTGGATGAATCTTTACCATTCATCAAGCTTATCACCCTTTTCAGTTCAACAATTGAGAGAGAATCCTTTAGTCTATCTCCAAGCTTTTCAAAGGACCCATCATTGTAGTAGATTCTGACTTCTCTAATGTTAACAACCCAAATTCTGACAATTCTTTCAGCTAGCTGTTGGAAGTAGTCTTCATCTGAATCAACAACATTTAGAGGTTTGAAATCATCTTAATTATATCTGTTCCAGATGGCCTTTTCATCAAATCTATGATCATTGAGAAATTCAGCTGTCAGTTGTCTTCTTTGTCTTCTGATTCTTCTCTTGATCTTGGCTTCTTTTGGACCTATTCCAACTGTTTTGAAGTGTGTTTTATGGGGTGGCTTGAATGAAGGTATAGTTTTGAGTCTTTTCAGAGAAGTATGGTTGTGAGTGATTTGTGTTTTGAGGAGAGAGTTTGCTGTGAGCTTATAGAAATATTTAGGCTTTGAGGTTTGAGGTTGAGCAGTTTTTGATGAGATTGAGTGTGAAGGTTTAGCAGTTGGTATTTGGATATTTAGGGTTTTGAGAGATTGTGAGGTATCATTCTTTTATCTTTGCCTCCTTCCATCCCTCCTTTGATTTTCAAATCCACTTTTCTTCTCCATCTCTTTCTCACTATCAATTTTTCCACCAATTGCCTTACTAGATTGTCTTGAGTTTGAGCCAGAAGGATTTTGACCATCTTTCTTCTGCTCATCATCACCCAAGTCATCTGTGTTGATTTTAGTTTTAGGCAAATTGGCTTCAGAGTTATCAATGTATTTCCTCAGAATCTTGATAATAGCTTCATCTTCACTAGTCTTCAATTTCTTACTTTTCAGCCCAGACTCAAGCACCATTATCAGTCTTCTATTGGCCATGATACAGTTTTTAGGTACTTGGAAATGTTTCAGTTGCTTGGTTGTATAGCAGATATAGTGCACCCCTTTGCTTAGATTAGATAAGCTTCTGGGAATGCAGCTTCTTGAGCCTTCTTCAACTCTGCTAGTAGCATTTTTTCTTCATTATTGATTATTCTGACTTTATTAATCAGAATGTCTATTTCAGATGCTCTTCTAGAAATCTGATAATTGAAGTTGACTTGCATACATCTGTCTACACCAGAATCATTAAGATTGATCACTATCCTTTTCTCCAAAAATTGGTCCTTGACTGGGATTTGCAGCACCCTGATATAATTGATAGTCTTTTCCAAGGTCTTTCTGTAAGTAAAGAAATTGTTGTTGAGAGAGTTCTTTAACCCCGTGAGCAAGTTGTCAAACTCTTGTATCATTCCTGGACCTTGAGCAGCCATAAGGAGCATCTCTTGTTCTTGACTTTTGAGTGTTGATTGTGTTAGCCTTGCATTTATCTCCCCCTTAGTCTTGGTGACAGGCATGAGTAGGGGAGTAGGAATCTCAGGTCTTACAGCTTCAGGCAATGCTGGCAGTGGTATGTTGAGTTTTCCCATAATGGCTCCCAAAGCAACTGTATTCTGCATTTGTAAATGCCTATGGGACTCCACTAGGACCTGAATATCATGTTGTTGACTCTCAACCAGTGCAGTTAGAGCTATGACTTGTGAAGATAAATCTGAGTTGGAAGCTTGAAGTGAGGAAACTTGATCTTGAAGTTCTTGTATCTGAGAAGTAGAGGTTTTGGCTGAGAAGGACCCAAGGTGTTCATCAACAACTTTTATGACACCCTCCATGAGAAGAAATGAAGGCTCATACCTAGCAGTATTCATTTGATTTAGCTTGACCCTGGTATCATTTGAATTTGTTATATGAGCTTGAACTTGATCAAACAGGGCCTTGAAAGAGCTCCTCATTTTTTACACTTCCTTCTCTATGGAAGTCTGATCCATCCTTGACATTTGCTCAGTGAAAGACTGGAGTTGATTTTTGATGTCTTTTTGAGAAGGCACAATGTCATCCATCTGTTCCTTGATCAACCTTGTTAGTTCCTTAACAATGTAGCAAGAATTACAGAAGGGAGGTTGAATGGAATTTTTGAACCTTTTTCTTAAAATAAAAAAGTTCAACTCGATTATAGATATATTTGTTTTGATTAACACAATGCGGAATGTAAACTTAATTGAATCAAAACATAAGTAATTAAAAACAAGAGTCTTTAAAAACTTTCTGGTGGATTTAAACAATTCCACCAGAGATATATATAATATATCGAGAGGACTCTGTGTGCAGAAATACTCACAGCTGCTTACAAATGGAACTGCTGAGAATACAGGAAATGCTAAAGATTCTGCTTACTAAGATTTCTCTGTTTTTGTGTTTCTCAGCTATTTCCGTTATTTTTCTATTTGCTACTCTCTTGGTTTATATAATACCAAGATTACAAAGTCAAAAAGACTGAACAAATATAAAATCTAACAGTCTTAATCTTTGCTACTTTTCGTCCTCTATTACCCAGTTAATGGGCTTCCACAGTGTGTTTGTATACATCTCGACGGCTGTGTGTCAGCTTTCACTGTTCAACTGCTGTTTTAATTCTTCATATGATTATCCGTCAATTTTTTAGAACATCCGTTGATGATTTAATTGATCATCCGTCGACTGCTATATTAAACATCCGTTGATAGTCATTTGATCATCCATCGATGGCTTTGTTAATCATCCGTCGATAGCTATTTTGGCACTTGACTCTATTTCACTTATGCAGAATTACAAGACATCATTTATGTACAATTAATCAACCTATTCTGCATATCTAGTTAAAGTCAACATGACTTATATGCTACTACAGATTATATACAAAGGTGCATACATAACTGTGCTATAAACTTATTATTACATAAGCTACTCACTCGATGGATAATAAGTTAATCCTCCGTCGGGAATATAATGAGTTATCCGTCGGGACTATAATTCTTATCCGTCGAGTGCTACATTATCTCACTAAGTAAAATCTACTTAGATGTTTTGTTTATGAAATCATCAAGTACACAACATATGCCCAACAATCTCCCCCAATTTATGTCTACTGGAATTGTAGCCATAAATTAAGAGATACTTGATGATAACAAAACATCCTGAACATATATCTTTAAAGATAAGTAGATAAACTGAAAGTGCTTCAATTAATTAAAATGAACAAGGTTTGGCTCACAGTCAATTCAAGATGCTTCTCTAGCCTGAACAGATTTTTCTAGTTCCTTGAAGGTCTGGATCTTCTTTCAAGCTTTCTATTATTTTCTTCAATTTGATTCTGGAGCTGCCTGTGGAATTCTAGTTCATCAGATTCCGAGAGATCTAGCTTTTCTTGCATTTCCAAGAGAGTCTCATTGCTAGAGATACTCAATTGGTCTTCTAATCTGAAGAATCTTCTTACACCCTTGTCATCCATGAATTTCATCAGCCAGTAGGGCCTTAGATGCACTCTTCTCCCTGTGTATGGGATGATTAGAGTCTTTGGGAGTGCATCTTTAGCTCTAACACTCCTCAGCTCTTCAATCTTCTTCAATACTAGTCTTCTTGCAGTTACATTGAACCCAAATTTTTTCTTGAAGGATGAATAGACTTTAATCAGCACAGCTTGGCTTTCTTGAAGAATCCTGTGAAGTGGCCACTGAATCTCCCTTCCTCCTTTGTACTTGAACACCAAGCTTTCAGGTAGGTTTCTGTATGCATCAATTGCCCTCACTTCATCTAGTTCATCCAGATAAAGATTTAGATCTGAAAATTCTTTGATATCACACAAGTACAAGTAGTCTCCCCTGTTGACCTTGGGTTGAGCTTTAACTATTGACTTAGATTTGAGAGGTGACAGCTTCACTTTCTTGACTACCCTTGAGTTTGTCCTTTTTGGCTTGCTAAGGATTGGTAAGTTGAAGTCAGGAATTGGTATTTTATCCCACTCTATTGGCTCATCCTTTGGCACAATAGGTTCACCATGTATGTTCCTGTAGGGATCCACCACCCTTATGTCTTCAAATACCACAGAGGGCTTTGATGCTTGAGTTGTAGCTTGAGTGGATTCCTTAGGAAATTGATCTTCCAATTCCTTGTCAACAACATCCAGTTTCCTTTTTGTTCTTCTAGCCAATTCTTTCTTTCTTGGGGATTTCTTCTGTTCTTCAATCTTCTTCTTTGATTCAGCAGCTTCAGATGGTTGAGAGGGAATTTGTTGAGAAGAATTTACAGCCTGTAGCTTGGCCAAGATAGCAATCTGTTCTTTCTTTTGTTTAGACTTCTTTGCATCTAGAGCAACTTGCCTCTTTTCCTGCTTTAATCTGGCTTTTTCTTCTTTCTTTGCTTGAGCAAATTGTGAATGTCCAGCTACCACACAAATTTCCTTTCCATTTCTGAATATCTTAGCAATTCTCCTTTTTGAAGCTGAATCAGCTGGATCTTTATAGAAGACAATAGATCTTGACAGAAGCTCTTTTCATCAGGCTTGGGTGTCTCATACACAGTGTTCATAGGGTACTTCCAAGATGATTTTGGATAATTTGCCCTTGGTTTAAGAATTGTTTCAGCCTTTGTAGACTTGATGCAGGAAGATTGTCCTTTTTCCAGATAGTTCATGCTCATCTCATTCACACTGATTGGCTTGACATGAGAGTGATGGATGGCTGACTGAACTGGCTCCTTGACTAGTTCAAACTTTTTCTGTATCTCCTCATCAATCTTATTCCAGTTGATCACACTCAACTTTCCTTTTTCAGCAACTTTCAAATTTGTTGGTGCTGCTTTAATTAGATCTATACCATCTGCAATTGTTGGCTTGGAGACTGTAATTGAAGGTACAATTACTTTGCTGATTTGTACTTGAAGTTTCTCCCCCTCAGTTGGTCCTTTCTCCCCCTTACTTGATTCTCTCTCCCCCTTTTTATTATCATCAAGTTGAGGAGTTAGGCCTTGTGCTTTAGCCAGTTGCATGAGAAGAATTGTCTGAGTCTGTTGATTTTGAAGAAGGATAGCCACTGAATTCTCAATAACTTAAACTCTGTTTTCCAGCTTGGCTAGCTTCTTTTCAGAGTGTGATTCTCTCCTCAATCTTAGTAGTAGATCTTGCATGGTACCATATGGCATTACTGAATCCAGCTTCTCAGAATTGTATGTCTTCAAGTCAGCTATATCTCTTTTTAGTTCATCCACACTCATATTTTGTCTTAAGTGCTGGATCTTCATGAGATGTAGAGAGTCTAGGTGAGCTTGAAGAATAGCCTTGGTACCAGCATCTGAAGTCTCCTTAAGGGCCTTTTGAATAACCACCACTTGCTTGACCAAAGACACATCAAATTGTCCTTGTGTAAATTCTTTTGTCCATGCCCATCCAGGTAAATTTAAAACAGAACTTGGGCCTTCATCTCCCCCTAAGTTCATGCTTCCATCCAAAGAAACAGAGTCATCATCATTAGAATTTACTCCGAATTCTTCAGATGGCTCACCAGCTTGAGAAGGCATCCTATTGACAACAGCTTTATCTCTTTGAAGAGATTCTGAGGTGTGTACTAGATTCAAGGTTTGTTCTGCCTCCACATTGCCCTGAGCAGCCAACAATTGATAGGCTGACACAGGATGAGTAAAAGTGTCAGCATCCAAGGAAATGTTATCAATTTTAGCTTTGTAATGTTGCTGAAATTGTCTTCCCTTTTCAGCATCATCCACAATCATTGACTCACTAGCAATGGCTGGATCCACCCTTATTTCTCCTGTACCTGCCTTTCTCTCATAATCTCTCTTTTGTTACATCAGGGTCTCACCCTGGCTCCCCACCCTCACACCCTTACCTTCACCTACTAAGGTGGGACTCCTCTCACTCACTTTTGCCAATCCTGAATAAATGGATTGCTGAGATTCACTCTTTTCCTCTCCTTTTGCCTGGGAGCAACCCAGCCTCTCACTCAATGCACTCTCCTCTCTCAGTCCTAAGAGTGACTGTATTACCACTAAGTCTTCTGCACTAGAAATAATTGAAGTTTGAAGTTGTGCAGAGACACTCGACGGATAAGTGATATCCATCGGGTGAGTGGTAAAGCTATTCGACGGATAACTGCTGTTAAGCTTATCCGTCGGGATACAATCACTACTCGACGGATGAGCAATATCCATCGAGAGAGTAGAAATGAATGAGGTGGGAAGAGAAACTATTGTTGACTCTGTGTTGATTGAAGTTATTTGAGGCACATATGTCATAATAGTATATGAAAGAATTGGCAAGTGAGCCAACAAATCATCTAAAAGATGATGCTCACTTGTACTAGATTTTGGCTTCCCCAACAGAGTTAAAGTAGGGGAATCAGGAATTGAAGTGTTTATCATATCCACTTCCAGAGAGTTTGTTGGTGAGTATGGTATTTCAGAGGCTTCTATTATAAGAGATTTTGGTTGTGACTCCACATTTATTGGAGCCACCTCAATCTGAATTTGAGAAAGTGCAGGGACTGTGTCTTTAGCACCAGTTTGTACTGTGTGTGTGCCCTGTGCATCCCCAATTATTTTGGATTTCTTCTTTCTTGTGTAAGTTTGGGGTGAGCTTGTGTCCCTAACCCTTTTGGCCTATGCTCTTGGCTGAGAGCTTTGTTCAATAGCCACATCCTTTTGGGAGGCTGCAGCTAGAAGTGGACTTTTGTCCTTTTTAAGCACTGCAGTTTGTCCTTTTTAAGCACTGCAGTTTGTTGGGAAACTGCAGTGTGGCTAGGTTGGGATTCACTCAACTCTCCAACCTTATCCTTGGGGTTTCTTTGATGTTCACCCCTTCCCTCACCTAACTGACCCTCCTTCACACTCCCCTCTTTGGCTTTGGTAGATTTTTCAACCAATACCTTTTGAGAGATACCAGAGGGGGTCTTCTTTGACTTGGATTTAGAAATTGTAGTTGATTTGACAGCTTTGGTAGGCAACTGTTTGGTCATTGTCACAGTTGCCATAGCTACTCCTGAACTCAAAAAAATTGAGGAAATTGGAATAGTTGAGGGTATGGATGAACTTACCTCACTTACCTGAGGTGTCTGCATTACAGGAAAGTAGAACATTGGCACATCCCTATGATGGTTGGCTCTGTTCAAATCTGCAATGATTCTTCTCTCTTGAACCCAACAAGCTAATTTGTTGTTTGAGTTCTCAAGTACAATCTCTTGACAAAGATGGTTAGCCAATATCATGAAAAATCTAGCATAATATACATTATTTCCCCTTTTGGCTAACTCACCTAGTTTAAAACCAAACTCATACAAAACAAGGTCACTGAAATTGTAAAATTTATCTGTAACTAGCATGTTAAGCATGGAAATGTTCACAGAATCAAAATTACTGACTTTTCCAGAGAAAACTTTAGTCACAATATCACACATGAAACTCCATTCCTTCCTAAGACCTAATCTTCTAATCTCACTTAGCTTAGTAGTAGGAAGTGCATAATGCATGGAATTAAGCATATTGATAATATCAGTGTCAGTGTGTGGTGAAGTTACATTATCATCAGGAATTTTGAAACATGCTTTTATCACATCACTATTGATACAGAACTCATTACCTTTGATAGTTAGAGTGATGGTTTTGTCAGTAGAGTTGTAGATTGCAGTGGTCCACATCTCTTCAACAACTTCACAGTAAATTGTGGGTGATTCAAGCATGACATAACTTAACTTGCAGTTCTTCACGAAGTCCATCATCTTGTGATAGTCTTCTGATTGCTGAATACCCTTATTGACCAAAGCAGTGAAGTTGTTCTTCTCATAAATGAACCCAGTCTGAGACATGATCTTTACTACAGGTGCCATTGTTAGAGAATGAAAGCTTGAAGAGAAAGAGGATATTTGCTTAAGAGAGAATAAAATAAAAGCAGTTGAATTTGAGAATGATAAAAGAAAATAATTAGAATGAAACAAGCTTTTATACTATCTCAAAAATAACGGATGAAAATAATAAAGAAAAGTAAATTACCCAATAGAAATTGCCTAAATTAGCCGTTTAAAAATAAACTGTAAAAATTCCACTCATTATCCGTCGTGTAATGCTTACAAACTGTAAGTATACTCGATGGATAATGTTCAGGGAATTAACGGTTAAGATTTAGACACTTCGACAGATGAGGATAAACTGTTATCCGTCGAGTTTTAAAAGATTCCAGAAAAGTAATTGATTTTTATTTGCACATAGTATATCGACGAATGACTCAACTCGATGGATAATGGTCATCCGTCGAGATGCAAATTTTGACTTAGCCAAAATTTCACTCATGACTAAAAATCAGTTAAATTTCTGGTTACATGTCAACTTGCAAAATAACTCAGATAGATTCAAGAGTAATTAAGCATACCTAACTCACTTACCAACCTAGAAAAGGTGGATTCATCCAGTGGCTTGGTAAATATATCTGCAAGTTGCTTCTCACTTGGAACAAAATGTAACTCTACAGTACCATTCATTACATGTTCCCTTATGAAATGGTACTTGATGTCTATGTGCTTTGTCCTTGAATGTTGCACTGGATTTTCAATGATGGCAATTGTACTTGTATTATCACAGAAAATAGGAATCCTCTCAACTTGCAAACCATAGTCTAGCAATTGATTTTTCATCCATAAAATCTGTAACAGCAACTGCCAGCAGCAATATATTCAGCTTTAGCTGTGGAAGTAGAAACTGAATTTTGCTTTTTACTGAACCGGGACACAAGCTTGTTTTCTAGAAATTGACAAGTTCCTGTTGTGCTTTTTCTATCAATTCTGCAACCTGCATAATCTGCATCTGAATAACCAGTTAGATCAAAACCAGAATCTCTAGAATACCAAATGCCAAGTTTTGGTGTTCCCTTGAGATATCTGAAAATTCTCTTAATAGCTATCAAGTGAGACTCTCTAGGATCAGCCTGAAATCTAGCACATAAACATGTAGCAAACATTATATCTGGCCTACTAGCTGTTAAGTACAGAAGTGAGCCAACCATGCCTCTATAGCTTGAAATATCCACAGACTTTTCAGTAGTGTTTAGTTCAAGCTTAGTTGCAGTGGCCATGGGAGTTTTTGCAGATGTGCAATCCATTAGATCAAACTTCTTTAAAAGATCAAAAATATATTTAGTTTGACTAATGAATATTCCATCACTAACTTGCTTAACTTGTAAACCAAGAAAGTAAGTTAGTTCTCCCATCATACTCATTTCATACTTACTTTGCATCAGTTTGGCAAACTTTTTACAAAGTTTCTCATCTGTAGAGCCAAAAATAATATCATCTACATAGATTTGAACAAGTATGCTAAAGCCATTAATATTTCAGAAAAATAAATTTTTATCTACAATACCTCTTGTGAAGTGATTTTCCAAAAGGAACTTTGATAAAGTGTCATACCAGGCTCTAGGTGCTTGCTTCAGTCCATAAAGTTCTTTCAGTAGATAATAGACATATTCTGGAAAATTTGGATCTTCAAAGCCAGGAGGTTGACTAACATACACTTCTTCCTCCAAATCTCCATTCAGAAAGGCACTTTTGACATCCATTTGATAGACCTTGAAATTGGCATGGGCTGCATAGGCTAAGAAGATTCTGATGGCTTCAAGTCTTGTAACAGGAGCAAATGTTTCATCAAAATATATTCCTTCTTGCTGGCAATAGCCTTTAGCAACCAATCTGGATTTGTTCCTTACTACTATGCCATTTTTATCCATCTTGTTTCTGAATACCCATTTGGTGTCTATTGGATTCTTTCCTTTAGGCTTGGGTACCAGCTTCCAAACTTTATTCCTTTCAAATTGGTTTAGCTCCTCCTGCATAGCTAAAATCCAATCAGGATCTAACAACGCTTCTTCTACCTTCTTTGGTTCTTCCTTTGACAGAAAGCTGCTGTATAGACATTCTTCCTGAGTTGCTCTTCTTGTTTGAACTCTAGAGGAAATATCACCAATAATCAGTTCAAATGGGTGATCTTTTGTCCATTTCCTTGGTTGAGGTAGATTAGATCTAGATGAAGAGACCTCAATGTTGTCTTGATGTGTGATTGAGTTTTGATTGCTAGAAACTCCCCCTGAGTTTGTGGATCTTTGATTTGAGAAAGGGGTACTTTCTATGGGTAATCTGCCTTGACTTCCTGCTCCTTTTGATAACCCGATGGATGGTGAATTTTGAGTACCGACGGATGAGGCGGGTTGTCTACCGACGGATGAAGCATTTTGTAACTCGACGGATGTTGAGTTTTGTACTTCATTGGTGGTAGATTTGTCTGCATTATCCTTAGACACTGTTTCTTGATCACTTTCATCATCACTTCCATCACTGACCATCTCAACATTGTCGAATTTGAGGCTCTCATGGTAATCTCCATCTTTCAGTCCTTCAATCTTTTTATCATCAAACACAACATGTATAGATTCCACAACAATGTTGGTTCTTAGATTGTAGACTCTATATGTTTTACCAACAGCATATCCAACAAAAATTCCTTCATCTGCTTTAGCATCAAACTTCCCATTTTGATCAGTTTGATTTCTCAGAATATAGCATTTACAGCCAAAGATATGAAGAGAGTTTAGAGTTGGCTTATTGTTCTTGAACAATTGATAAGGAGTCATGCATCTTGCTTGATTAATCAGAGAGATGTCCTGAGTGTAGCATGTAGTGTTTACAGCTTCAGCCCAGAAATATATTGGTAGTTTTGATTCTTCAAGCATTGTCCTTGCAGCTTCAATAAGAGATCTGTTATTTCTTTCCACTACTCCATTCTGTTGTGAAGTCCTTGCTGCTGAAAACTCATGCAAGATCCCATTTTCCTCACAAAATGCTCTCATGACATAGTTCTTGAACTCAGTTCCATTGTCACTCCTGATTCTTCTAACTTTGAAATCAGGATGATTGTTAACTTGCCTTATGTGATTGATGATGATTTCACTAGCCTCATCTTTAGACTTTAGGAAATATGTCCAAGAGAACTTTGAGAAATCATCTACAATTACTAGGCAAAATCTTTTCTTTGAAATTGACAATATATTGACTGGTCCAAACAAAACCATGTGAAGCAGTTGCAGAGGCTCTTCAATTGCTGAATCAAGTTTCTTCCTGAATGATGCTTTGATCTGCTTCACTTTTTGGCAGGCATCACACAGTCCATCCTTTGTAAACTCCACTACATGAATGCCTCTTACTAGTTCTTTCTTTACCAGCTCATTCATGGTCTTGAAGTTTAAATGGGATGGCTTCTTGTGCCATAGCCAACTTTCATCTTGACTTGCTTTGCTGAGAAGACAAGTTACAGATTCTGCTTTAGTTGAGTTGAAGTCAGCTAGGTATACATTTCCTCTTCTCACACCAGTGAGAACCACTTTGTTGTTTTGATTATTAGTCACAACACAGGCTTCTTTGTTGAAGGTTACTGAGTTGCCTTTGTCACAAAGCTGGCTGATACTCAACAGATTGTGTTTGAGACCATCCACTAAGGCAACCTCTTCAATGATGACATTGTCCTATGAAATCAAGCTATATCCCACAGTATAACCTTTGCTGTCATCTCCAAAAGTAATACTTGGGCCAGCTCTCTCCTTAAACTCTGTGAGCAGGGTAGAATCACCAGTCATGTAATAACCCCAAAATTTTCAACTTTTTGTAACCCTTGTGAATAGTGTTTTAGCTGAATGAGAAAACTTTTCACGCCACACTATGTAGGGGTTCTGTTATGGATATTCTGGGATATTATTAGTACTCTATGTAGTATATAAGTGTATGTAAAGATCGTCAGAATCCAATTCCGAACACTTTGGTTTTTCCCGGAAATCCACAAGATACGGAGAGAATTGAGTATAAGGTAACAGGATAAAAAGGATTTAAATTAAAGGATTATAATAGAGGATCATAAAAAGGAATATAATGTATTGAGAAAGGTTAAGGGAAACTAAGTAATAAGATCCCGGGTATGATCCTTCAAACGATAAACGAGAACGAAAGTTAAGCGAACCGTATAACAGATCAGCGGTCATTAGGCAAACGATTAGGAAGTTAATCAAAGGGATTAGTGGGAATGATGTCATCCAACCAATAGAAAGAGGACAAGGAAGGGAGGATGACATCATGAGGGTGACACAAGCATGACAAGGGAAGGAAGGAGGTGTGGTTGAATGAGAACCACACAAATTCAAGGGCAAGAAGGTAATTGACTAAAGCAAATACAAAAAAAACCAAGCAACCAAGCCAAGTAAATTCATTCTTCATCAAAAATCAAAAAGAACCAAGGCATTAGTTCTTCATTGCTCACGGCTTTTCACTATTCAAAAGGCAAGAAAAATTCAAAATCAAAGATCCAAGCTTCCTAAATTGGTAAGATAATTCCCTAACCATCTTCATGCTTAGTTAGGACTATATCATGAGTTTAAGCCATTAATTCCTTCTCAATCTTCTTCATTTAATCAAAGAAGAAGACTATGAATAGTGTTTTTAAGTTTTTTAACTTAAAGTTTTCTTGTTTTTCTTGAAGATCCAAGCTTTCCTAAGACTTCTCAAAGCTTCTTAAGGCTTCCTAGCTCCTCCCACCACTTCAAGGAAGGTATACCATCTCCAAACCCTAGATCCCTATGTATTATAAGATGATTTTAATTAGTAGGATGATATTGTAGCTTGTTGTGGTGATTTAGAGTTTGGGATTTGGAATGGTAGTGAAATGGAATGGTAAATATTGTGGTTTTGATTAAAAGAACTTAAGTATGATTAAAGTTAAGTTTAGGCATAAGTATGATTGATTAAATTGAATTGGTTGGGGTTGTTATGATGTGATAAGGATGGATGTTGGTTGTAAGTTGTATTTGAGGTTGATTTGGGATGGTTTTGAATGGTTTAAAATATTGGAAATCGCGTAAACATAGCCGTCGTAACGTCCGATTTTCTTTGGACTGTTTTTGTGCATAGCATTAGGACCCGAGAACCCCCTGCTAGATTATGACCACTGCCATGATTAGATAGCTCATGTTACGAGCTTCGTTTTGATATGTAGTTCGTTCGATTCCGATGCACGGTTTAGGAGAAACGACCGTTTCAAGTAACGGCGTTTCGCGAACGAAACTTTTTCCCTCGCCTTACTTTGAAACATAGGTTAAAGACCAAAAAGGGTTAATTAATGTATGAAACATTTATGGTAAGTGTATTAGGCAGTTGGTAAGACACCCGCGAAGGAATCGCCTTAAAACTCGTAAAGGTTAAATTATTAAAAATGGTGGAGCCGAGGGTACCCGAGTGACTTAAGCGAATCAGTGAGCGCAAAACAAGCGTTATAGTCTAAGTTAGTTAAAGTATAGATTTACAAGTGATTTTGGTTTAATTCCAACTTACTTGTTGTTTATAGGTTACCAGACTCGTCCCGAGCCTTTTATCACCCAAGTCGCTCAGGCAAGTTTTCTAACCGTTATAACTGTTGTTGTGATGTATATATGTATTTGCATTATCTTGCGATAGATGCATGTTGGTTAATTAGCAAATGTTGCAATATATTGAAGCATGCTGCTATGGTATATATATATGCATGCCTGTTTCGTATTCTTTCCATATATATCTGTTGATCCAGTTGATAATACCTATGTTACAGGATAGCGGTAATTTGCATATACCCTTAGTACAGGGACCCAAAGGTGAAAATATTTTCTAAAACCGGGAGTCGAGGATCCCGGGTAGATTTTGTATATATGGATATAAATATATATATATATATATACTTATATATATATATATATGGTCATAGTTTTCAAAACTATTAATCGAATAAGGTTTATTCGATAACTTTAACGTTTTTTTATTATTGAATATTATTTCGAATATTCATCCGAGGACTTATGACTCCTTTATTTTATTATTGAATATTATTTTGAATATTCATTCGAGGGCTTATGACTCTTTTATATTATTATTGGATATTACTTGGATATTCATTTGAGGATGTATGACTCCTTTATTTTATGAATATTATTTATAATATTCATTCGAGGTATTATGACTCCGCTTATTACTGCAATATATTCTTTATTTTATTAAAGAATAAGGTGTCAATAATCAAACTTATTTTCGATTATTCAAATAAAGATAATACTTTCATATAAGTATATCTTTGATTATTTAATACTTGTTTCAAGTATAAGTTTTAATACTTCTACTTCAATTATTTTTATAAAGATAATTCTTTGTGGGAATATTATTTAAATAATAATATTCAGACATTTTCTAAATATACTGGGGACTGATTTACTTCATTAAATCAGTTTTACTCCAAACACTCTTTAAAGTGTTTTCGAGTCTTCAAAATGATTTTTAAAAGTTAGAGCGGATCCCAAAACTCATTTTTATATTTAAGATCTTCCTTTTTAAGGGGATTTAAATACTCGCTCAAAACCTGGGGAATCCGGCTCTGTGGTGTATTTTATATTCGCAACAAGGTTGCTGTCTTGGTAAAAGAGTTTTTGATTACTTACCCAATATTCGGGAAGTAAAATTCTTGGAACAAGTTAATCCATTAACAGGCATCGCCTGGGAAATATCGGTGAGTTTTCCTTTTCAACTAGATACGACTTCTTGGTGAAGCCGTATCAACAAGTTTCTACTTGGGGAAAGGGGGAACGAGCTTTACGTTTCAGAGTCATGGATTTCATCTGAACTAGGAGTGGCGTAAGTGGTCGAGTAGCGCCAGCCCAGCCTTATCATATTGGCCCAAATGGTCTGGAAGTTCCGCTAAGGCGGTCCATTCCTTAGGAGTTCAGTGTTCGGTTGACAAGTAAATCCGACAGGTTCTCCTCTACATGTAGAAAATGGTGGGGTTGTACTACTACGACTGATCATCGTAAGTGGTCTTCCTGGCGCGGTAAACTCCCGTAATGAGTTCATCATCCATTTGGATAATTCTGCAACACTACCCGTAGCATTTCGATTGAAAGGCTACTAATGGGTGGTTGCCGAAGCATTGACAGGGTCAAACATTTTTACTGGTGTATCCATTGAATGAAGTATCTAGTAACTTCATCTCTTTTCAAAATATTTCAAAGATCAAATATTTTCAAGTTTTATTTGTGGTCTCATCTATGGGATGACCTCGTGAATCTTATTATACTTCGAACAGTAGTAGTTCAAGTAGATTTAAAAAAAATGGTATAAGTATAGTGAAGTAATTGGTAACTTCATCTTCTTTTAAAACTTATATCCAGTAAGTAATTACCTTACTTACGATAAAGATTCTAGTAAGTATCCATTTAGATACTTATATTATTGTTATCACTATGTATTATCTTGCGAGCTGTAAGGCTCACTCTTGCTTTATTTCTTCATCACACAACAACAGTTAGGAGAGATGGCCAGACTCCAGCAGACCCAGCGCAAGCGCGTGGGAAGCGTCCCGCGTCTTCCCGATGATGTTGTAGCTGCTATAGCTGCAGAGGTAGATCCATTGTAGTTCAGACCATCTACTTTTGAGAATCAAATTATGTATAATTATAACTTGTGGCAGATAATGGCAATTAACTGTAAATTTATCAAGTAATCATTTTGGGTTGTAATAACTTTTAAATGCTGGATTCAAAGACTTGTACTTATTTCAATTTCATCTCTGAGACTATAACGAGTTGTGGTGTGTGTTAGTGTGGGGTCACAGCATGAGGTTATTTATTATTAATTAAGTGAAGTGATATTGTGGAAAGAAAGACCGTGACAACCCGGATCCCCGACCCCGGATCTGGGGGTGTTACAGAAATGGTATCAGAGCTAAGCGTTATAAACCTCAGAGATGATGCGTCGATATAATAACAAACTCACAAAGATAATAAGAACTCTTGCCAAGTTCATGGTCGGACTACTTAAAGTAGTGCTGACAGTTAAAACCCTTACGGGAACCCTTATAAGTATCATGATAGTAACTTAGCTCGTTTAATGTGTAGGCGCCTGAGATAGAGGACCCTGAGATGTTCGAGCGTGAGCATGATGAGGCATTGCTAGATGTTGAGGATCAGGAGGAGCCTGAGACGGAGGTCATTGCTATTTCAGATGAGGAGGACCCCTCAGAGGAGTCAGAGATAGAGGTTATTGCTATTCCAGATGAGGAGGACCCGGATGAGGTCCCAATAGCTGAGGAGCGTGTTGGACCTATGGTAGTGTATGCTGGTATCCCATTACCCACACTTCCGGTGGTCAGAGCCCCTACCCCTCCACCACTATCTTGGATTCCTGATGATGACAGCTCAGAGACCCATACTTCCGAGCCTAGGCAGACCGAGGAGGCACCCTCAGCGGCTCCGGATTCACCACCTCTTGACCCTGCCCACAGGCAGTCTTCGTTAGCTCATGGATATGTTCAGGATGTATTGAGGACCCGAGTGGCTGTTGCCGAGGGCCGACTAGATGAGGCCATGAGGGAGTTGGATGCAGAGAGGGCGGGTAGGCGTACCCGAGCTTATGAGACTAGGGCTTCTATACCCCGATCCTTGAGGAGGGAGCTTACGGGGATAGAGCTCACATCCCGAGTGAGGCTCAGATCGCTCCAGGGGGACAGGCATGGCAGGATCTCCAGGCGGCAGGCCGACTATATCTTCCGTCGTGCGATGGAAAGGGTTTGGGAGCTGACCCGCTCCGGTGTGTGATTCAGGATTGATGATGGAATAGTCTAGTTGTCTAGTTAGCCGAGGCCTTAGTAAGAGCCAATTTTCCGGGATAGTTGACTTGTATATAGCATCCCTTTTTCTGACTAGACAGATAGACTCTTGTGTATCACTTTTGGGACAGATGACTGTAGCACTGTTGTACTTTTGACCAGATCAAACTATGTATTTCTCGCATTATGTATATATTTGTTTCCTTTCGGTTCAGTTCCATAGTGACGGGATCACTGTTTTTATCATTATTATTACTGCACTTCGTATTAGAACTTTCTTAAAATAATAGAATTGCGATATACGTTCTCCCCATTATAAGAGCTGTGCAAGGCACAATGTTGTATATGATTATGACCTAACGTTGAATTTTCCCAATAATTGTTTTTATTATTATCAGAATCATGCCGCCAAAAAAGATTGGAACTAGGGCGAACCCTGGATCTGAGGACCAGGGAAGCCATAATCAGGACAATAGAAACCAAGAACACAGTGAAGAGGAAGATGAGGATTATGTGGAACAGGATGACTCCCTATATGAAGAGGAAGAGGAAACATATGATGTTGAGGGATTTGAGATAGAGGCTGAAGAAGGAGAAACCGAGGTTGAGCAACCAGTACCAAACCCAGGCATGGATCCCATGAGCCAGTTCATGCAACTCCTAAGGCAGAATTTGGAACGTCAACCCAACCCACCCCCTCAAGGAAGTAACAATGCAGTGGCAAACTCTTTCAGGGCTTTTAAGTCCCTTAAGCCCCCTGAGTTCCACGGATCAGCCGACCCAGTTGAGGCAAGGGCGTGGTTAAAGGAAATGGAGAAATCTTTTGAGATTTTGAGTACCGAGGAGGCACAGAAGACTGTATTTGCTACCTACCTTCTGAAAGGAGAAGCTAACTACTGGTGGGAGGCCAAGAAAAATATGGAGACAGACGCTATTATAACCTGGGAGAGATTTAGTCAGTTGTTTCTGGGGAAGTATTTCCCGAGGTTTATGGAAAACCAGATGGAGCTCAAGTTCTTGGAGCTAAAGCAGAATAACTTGTCTGTAGCAGAGTACGAAGCGAAATTTACTGAGTTATCAAGGTTTGTGCCGGAGTTTGTGAGCACCGAGGAAAAGAAAGCTAGGAGGTTTCAGCAGGGACTGAAACCGTGGATTCAGAATAGGGTGGCAATCCTTGAGCTTACGGACTATGCCACTCTGGTGCAAAAGGCAACGATTGTAGAAGCCGGAAGTGAACAGATGCAGAAGGAAAGAGAGAAGAAGGGAATAAAGAGGAAAAGTATGAGCATGGGTGGGGGTTCAGCAGGAAGGAGCTTCCCAACTAGATTTAATCGAGGAGCAGTGTCCCTACCGGGAAAGAACACTGGGTTTAAGCGGCCAATGAGCACGAATGTGAGCCAGAGCGGCCAGAAGTCTAGAATGTCTTATTCCAACCAGTCTCGACCCCCGTTGCCAACCTGTAACACTTGTGGAAGAATGCATTCTGGGGAATGTAAGGGAAAGCCAGTAACCTGCTTTAAGTGTGGGCAAGTGGGCCACTATTCTCACAAATGCCCTTCGTCAGCCCCTGCCGTCATTCCAACCACCACTTGTCATCAGTGCGGACGCCCAGGTCATTGGAAGAGGGAATGCCCAATGAACAAACCAGCAGCTTCGGGAGCAAGCAGGGCTGCTTCTAATAAGCCACCTACTGCGAGGACTTTCAACATGACAGTCCAGGATGCTATGAAAGATTCAGATGTGATAGCAGGTACCCTTTCTCTAAATTCAGTCAGTGCAAATGTTTTATTTGATTCGGGAGCAACTAAATCTTTTATATCAAAGGACCTTGCGCGTAAGTTAAGACTTAAGGCTGAACCCTTGATAGAACCCTTACAAGTAGAAATAGCCAATCATGAAATTATTCCTGTTAACCAGATTCACCCCGCCTGTGAGATAGGCATAGGGGAGCAATCTTTCAGTGTTGATCTGATTCCTTTTAAATTAGGGGAGTTTGATGTGATTTTTGGAATGGACTGGCTATCTAGTAACGATGCTCAGATAGACTGTAAAGGGAAGAAAGTTAAGTTAAATATCCCCGGGAAGAAAGAAGTTATATTTAGAGGAAAGAGGCAGACGCAGAAATTTTTGACTATGGCCCAGGCCAAAAGGATGCTACGAAAAGGAAGTGAGGCCTACCTAGCCTATGTGGTGGACACGCAGAAGGAGGTGCCCAACTTACAAGATATTCCAGTAGTCAACGAATTTGAAGATGTATTCCCACAAGACCTTCCGGGATTACCACCCGATAGAGTGATTGAATTTGCTATTGAGTTGGCCCCAGGGACGGCGCCAGTTTCAAAAGCACCTTACCGGTTAGCCCCGTTAGAAATGAAGGAATTAGCTATCCAATTGCAGGAACTCTTGGATAAGGGTATGATAAGACCCAGTGTGTCTCCGTGGGGAGCACCAGTTTTATTTGTTAAGAAGAAAGATGGGAGCATGAGGTTGTGCATCGACTATCGAGAGTTGAACAAGCTAACCATAAAGAACAGGTACCCATTGCCTAGAATAGACGATCTGTTTGACCAGCTAAAGGATGCTGTTTATTTTTCCAAGATCGACCTGAGAACTGGATATCACCAACTAAAGATTAAACCCGAAGATATTTCCAAGACAACGTTCCGTACCAGGTATGGGCATTATGAGTTCTTGGTAATGTCCTTTGGATTAACCAACGCCCCAGCGGCTTTCATGGATTTAATGAATAGAGTATTTAAGAAGTACTTGGACAAGTGTGTGATAGTTTTTATCGATGATATTTTGATCTACTCAAGGACTGAGGCAGAACATGCAGAGCATTTGAGGATAGCTCTAGGAATACTCAGAGAGGAGCAGTTATATGCCAAATTCTCGAAGTGTGAATTCTGGCGGAATGAAGTACAGTTTTTAGGACATGTGATCAATAAAGAAGGAGTATTGGTCGACCCCTCCAAGATAGAGGCGGTCTCAAATTGGGAAAGGCCAACCACACCCACAGAGGTAAGGAGTTTCATAGGATTGGCCGGCTACTATCGAAGATTTGTACAGGACTTTGCGAAGATCGCAGCCCCTTTGACACGACTTACTCGTAAGACAGAGAAGTTTGAATGGACGGAGAAATGCGAGAACAGTTTTCAGGAATTAAAGAAAAGGTTGATAACGGCTCCGGTATTGGCATTGCCGGACGGAAAAGAAGATTTTGTGATATATAGTGACGCGTCACACAAAGGATTAGGATGTGTGCTTATGCAGCACGGTAAAGTTATTGCGTATGCGTCGAGACAACTGAAGGAATACGAGGTTAGATATCCTACTCATGACCTTGAGCTCGCGGCAATAGTATTTGCTTTAAAAATTTGGAGGCACTACTTGTATGGAGAGAAGTGCGAGATTTTTACAGACCATAAGAGCCTCAAGTACATATTTACGCAGAAAGAGCTCAACATGCGCCAGAGGAGATGGTTAGAACTAATTAAGGACTATGATTGTGAGATTCTCTATCATCCAGGGAAAGCCAATGTGGTGGCTGATGCCCTTAGTAGAAAGGAAAGACTCAGAATGATAACGACTTCGGAAGAGTTGATAAGGGATTTTGAGAGAATGGAAATAGAAGTAAAGGTAACCGGAACCGGAACTGAAAAGCTTTTTGAGATCTCAATGCAGCCAGAGTTATTGGAAAAGATCAGATTGTGCCAGGAGAAAATAATGAATGAAGGCAGAGAGTCAATGACTGGAGAGGAGATCCATACTGAGAAAGATGATAAAGGGATAATGAGGTACTCCTACCGAATTTGGGTTCCGAATGTTCAAGAACTTAAAGACGAGATTTTGGATGAAAGCCATAGTTCAAGGTATTCCATTCACCCGGGAAGTACCAAGATGTATAGGGATTTGAAGGAATATTACTGGTGGCCCAACATGAAGAGGGACGTAGCAGAATGGGTAAACAAGTGTTTGACTTGCCAAAGAGTAAAGGCAGAGCACCAGAGACCCAGTGGACTTTTGCGACCCCTGGAGATTCCCGAATGGAAATGGGAACAGATGGCGATGGATTTTGTTGTAGGCTTGCCAAGGACGAAAGCCAATCACGACGCCATTTGGGTAATTATAGACCGACTGACAAAGTCAGCTCATTTCATTCCTATCAATGAAAGATACACAGTCGATAGACTGGTGGACATTTACCTTAAGGAAATAGTGACGCGACATGGAGTCCCAGCGTCCATTGTCTCAGACCGAGACCCCAGGTTCAACTCCAGATTTTGGAGGAGCTTTCAGGAATGTGCGGGGACCAAGTTAAATATGAGTACCGCGTACCATCCCCAGATGGATGGACAGAGTGAAAGGACCATCCAGACACTAGAGGATATGTTGAGAGTCTGTGCAATAGACCTTAAAGGAAGTTGGGATGATCACTTGCCGTTGATCGAGTTTTCTTATAACAATAGCTTTCATGCTAGCATCGGAATGCCGCCTTATGAGGCCCTGTACGGAAGAAGGTGTCGATCTCCCTTATACTGGGATGAAGTAGGGGAGCGGAAGATGCTCGGACCCGAAGTGGTCCAAAGGACCAAAGATATAGTGGATCTTATCAGAGGGCGACTTGTAGCAGCCCAAGACAGACAGAAGAAATATGCAGACCTAGCCCGAAAGGACAAGGAATATGAAGTAGGGGACTTAGTACTGTTGAAAGTATCCCCTTGGAAGGGATTAATGAGGTTCGGAAAGAAAGGAAAACTAAGCCCAAGATACATTGGACCTTTTGAGATATTAAGACGAATTGGAAAGTTAGCTTACGAGCTAGCCCTACCCCCTAATTTGCAACAAGTTCATAATGTGTTCCATGTGTCAATGCTAAGGAGGTATCATCGGGATGCCAGGCACATAGTGGAGTACGAGCAGGTGGATATGCAGCCAGATCTAACTTACGTGGAGAAGCCAGTAAGGATTATGGATAAGAAGGAGCAGGTGCTTCGGAACAAAGTGATCAAGCTAGTCAGAGTACTATGGCAGAATCATAACGTGGAAGAATCAACTTGGGAACTAGAGAGCACAATGCTAGAAAAGTACCCCCATTTATTTTCTGTTTGATTCCGGGACGGAATCCTTTTAAGGAGGGGAGACTGTAATAACCCCAAAATTTTCAACTTTTTGTAACCCTTGTGAATAGTGTTTTAGCTGAATGAGAAAACTTTTCACGCCACACTATGTAGGGGTTCTGTTATGGATATTCTGGGATATTATTAGTACTCTATGTAGTATATAAGTGTATGTAAAGATCGTCAGAATCCAATTCCGAACACTTTGGTTTTTCCCGGAAATCCACAAGATACGGAGAGAATTGAGTATAAGGTAACAGGATAAAAAGGATTTAAATTAAAGGATTATAATAGAGGATCATAAAAAGGAATATAATGTATTGAGAAAGGTTAAGGGAACCTAAGTAATAAGATCCCGGGTATGATCGTAACTTCACCTCTTTTCAAAATATTTCAAAGATCAAATATTTTCAAGTTTTATTTGTGGTCTCATCTATGGGATGACCTCGTGAATCTTATTATACTTCGAACAGTAGTAGTTCAAGTAGATTTAAAAAAAATGGTATAAGTATAGTGAAGTAATTGGTAACTTCATCTTCTTTTAAAACTTATATCCAGTAAGTAATTACCTTACTTACGATAAAGATTCTAGTAAGTATCCATTTAGATACTTATATTATTGTTATCACTATGTATTATCTTACGAGCTGTAAGGCTCACTCTTGCTTTATTTCTTCATCACACAACAACAGTTAGGAGAGATGGCCAGACTCCAGCAGACCCAGCGCAAGCGCGTGGGAAGCGTCCCGCGTCTTCCCAATGATGTTGTAGCTGCTATAGCTGCAGAGGTAGATCCATTGTAGTTCAGACCATCTACTTTTGAGAATCAAATTATGTATAATTATAACTTGTGGCAGATAATGGCAATTAACTGTAAATTTATCAAGTAATCATTTTGGGTTGTAATAACTTTTAAATGCTGGATTCAAAGACTTGTACTTATTTCAATTTCATCTCTGAGACTATAACGAGTTGTGGTGTGTGTTAGTGTGGGGTCACAGCATGAGGTTATTTATTATTAATTAAGTGAAGTGATATTGTGGAAAGAAAGACCGTGACAACCCGGATCCCCGACCCCGGATCTGGGGGTGTTACAAGTCATGTGTCTTGAACAGCCACTTTCTAAGTACCAAAGATTCTTTCTGTTTCCCTGCACACATCAAAATCAAATCAAGTTGATTTTGGTACCCAAGTTTCCTTGGGTCCTGCCTTGTTAGCTTTCTTCTTCTGTTTCTTACGTCTTAACTCATTTGACTTAGAAATTTCAGATTCTTCCTTAGTCATTTGGGTTGGGCCTTTGAAACCATTTAATGCAACAGAATTATCATGCATATTATGGCTAACAGGAAATGACATGCTTGGTGCAAACATGTTATTCCAGTAAGGCATGCTAAATGGCATTTGAGGCATATTGTATGCAGCATAATATGAATTAGGTGCAAATGGCATATTAGCAAACTGTGCATTCATGTTCTATGTAGGCATAGCATTAACAGGCATGGCATTCATATTAGGAAATTCAGGCTGAACAGACATGGGAGTAGGCATGACAGATTTGCAATTAACAGACAAATGATTTACACTACCACACTTGACACAGAATTTTCTAGGGGCATATTTATCAGGTGTGTAGTTATTGTGTTTGTTAATCCCTACTTTACCATTCCTGTTGTTTTTCTTTTTAGTATCTGTTTTTACCTCTATTTTCTCAAGTCTGTCACTTTACTGTTTGACAGTCATGTGACCAACATTAGCCTTTTTCCCTTTCTTAGCTTGACTTGACTCTCCTGAAACAAAGTTTTTGAAAACAGAACCATTCTTATCATTTAGCTTGATTAATTTGGCTTTGCTAATGGGTTTGCTTACAGCCGACGGATGAGGATTTTTATCATTCGACGGATAACACCTTTTGTTATCCGACGGATAGTCCTCATCATCCGTCGAGTCTACATCTGTCAGCAACCCATCTACCAAAATAGGTTCTAGTTTCTCTTTATTCTTTTTCCAGGCTTCATCACAAAAAGACTCAATTCCTTGAACTTTGGTGATTTGAGCATGAACATCCCTGGATGTTTTCCATGCTTTAATCACCTCTTGTTCACGCTCGAGCTGCTTCTTCAAAATTTCTTCCTTTTTCAAGGACTCAGTTAATTCCTCCTTGGCAATCTTACACTCAATTTTTAGTTTCTCAAACTCAACAAACTGAGACTCAAGCACATTATTCCTCTCACTTAAAAACAAGTTATTTTCTTTGATTTTAGCATTTTCTTTAGTGAGAGACTTAAGTGTAACACGCAAATGATACAATTCTGTAGACATGTCATTTATTACATCATTACACTCAGCTTTAGATAAATATGCAAGGTTTATAGTGATTACCTGATTGCTTGAGGAACTTGTCTATGTTTCATCAGACTTGGCCATTAGGGCTAGATTGACATAGCTGACATCTTCATCTTCATCCAAACCATCAGCTGCCCAGTCACTCTTGTGTAATGAAAGCCCTTTCCTTTTGTTTGAGTAGATCAAAGTATTTTTGCTTATAATCCACAGACTCAAACCTTTTCTTACTGGAATCTGACTTTCTAAACTCATTTACAAAATGCCCTGCCAAGCCACATTTGAAACATTTGAATTTTGACTTATCCACCATGTTTCTATTTGGCTTGGCTGCTCCAAAGTTCTTCTTGAACTTGAGCTTGGAAAATCTTCTTGAAAGAAATGCTAGGTGCTCATTAATGTCCTCCATGTCATCTTGTCTCAATGAATCTTCACTTTCAGCTAGCCCCTTACCCTTATTCTCACAAACCTTTGAAGTTGATTCTACAGCTTCCATCTTCACTTCCTTCTCCTTTTCCAGATCAGAAACTAGTGCAATGGATCCTCCTTTCTTCTTTCCTTTCTCCATTCTTTCATCCTGCTCTATCTCAAGCTCATAGGTCTTCAGAATGCCATACAGTCTCTCCAAAGTAAACTCCTTATAATCTTGTGAGTTTCTCAATGAGACTGTCATTGGTTTCCATTCCTTTGGAAGAGATCTGAGAAATTTCATATTGGAGTCTTTAGTCTGTAGACTCTTCCATGCAACTTAAGAGCATTTAGTAGTTTTTGGAATCTACTAAAAATGTCAGTGAGTGACTCACTTTCTTCATTGTAAAAATGCTCATATTGCTGAATCAAGAGCTGCATTTTATTTTCTCTTACTTGTTCAGTGCCATCACAAATTATCTGTATTGTGTCCCAAACTTCCTTGGCAGTTTTGCAGTTGATAATATTATCAAACATGTCTACATCGACTCCATTGAACAAAATGTTCATGGCCTTTTTATCCTTCCTGACTTGTTCAATGTCAGGGTCAGACCATTTGTGCCTTGGCTTTGGAACAGATGGCTCGTTTCCTGTTGCAGCTCTTATTGGAACATGAGGATCTCTTTCTATGCAGTCCACATAGGCCTCATCTTGAGAAAGCATATGAAGATGCATCTTTACCTTCCAATGATGGTAATTATCTTTATCAAGAAAAGGAATCTTGACTCCAACATCTTTCTTGTTCATCTTGCTGAATTGTTTTGATCTTTAAACTCTTTGTAGATTAAGAGTTTGCTCTGATACCAATTGTTAGTCCCTTAACAATGTAGCAAGAATTACAGAAGGGGGGTTGAATGGAATTCTTGAACCTTTTTCTTGAAATAAAAAAGTTCAACTCGATGTCCTAAGTCCAATCATGTATTAGGATTTAGGAATAACTTTTTATGTAATCTGTTTTGATTTCATTGATATTAATAAAAGACTTGTTTTGTTTTTATTACGGGCTCTATCTATTTAAGTATTTAAATAAGATATACCATAGTTTAGAGTAAAGCTTTTTATGGATTATGATGAGATCATAATAGTGAGACCTAAAAAGATGATAACTCTAAACTTAAATAGTTCCTGGTCATAGGATTACTAACTGTTAATTAATAATCCGCAAAGATCGGTACATACTATGTTTGCTTCATTATGAAGGATGTCTGTTCTCATAGACATTTGTGTGGTGACACTATAGCTAGTATGTAGGTGCTTATTATAGAATAAGTTCACTGAACATGACTCGCACAGCTGAACAACTGATGGAGTTCACTCACGTGTCAGCAGTTATTCACATAGTGATAGTTGTACAAGTATCCTTAGACTTGAGGTCATCATAGTCATCTTGTGTACACTGAACTATGCTTTGGTTTAGTTCTTAGTCTCCAGGGACAATTATTAGGGCTCTACTGGGTATAGGAATTTGTACACGAAGATAGTGTATGATCAATAAAGGATCTACCCCTTCCAGTGAAGGAAGCGAATGTTCAAGGCTGATCCACTTATGCTAGTTCAGGAATCTCTGGCCAGAGTGAATGAAATTAGAAAGGAGTTTCTAATTTGCATAGAACTACGCATAGTAATTGGTAAGCAAGTGATTAAATTAGATAGGCTTGACACGAGATCCATGCCTTGTATTTAATCGGGACATTGTAGGGTAGAAGAAGTTTATTGTACGGTAACTATTCACTGAATAGGTTCTTGGTATTCTAAGCAGTGAATTCATATTATCCGGATAGTCGCGATATGCTGAGAAGTATCCCTCACGATGTAGAATAAATGTGATTAATTAATTAATCATATTTAATAAATTAGAGAATTTATATAAATAATGATAAAATAGTTTTATTATTATTTATTTCTACTACCGACTTAATATTGAACCTATAGGGTCACACCATAAAAAGAGAATGATTTAATGGTGGAGGAATTAATTAATAATGGCTAATAATTATTTATTTGTGAAATAAATAATTAATTGGCAAATTTAATAATTGATTAAATGAGATTTAATTGATTATAAATTAATTAAGAAAAGTTCTTAATATTATTAATTAAAGGATTTAATTTTTGGAAATTAAATCAAGAGAGAGAATTATTTCTAAAGTGTTTAGAAAAAGGATTAATAATTAAAAGGTGTTTTAATTATTAATGAGAATAATAAATGGGATAATAATAATAATATTTATGGGAAAATTTCAGCTGAAAATTTTGCCTATAAATACACTATTATAGACCCTATTTTCATTCTAACATAAGAACCCCAAAAACCCAAAAAGTTTGGAAAACTCAATTCTCTCCACCTCCTTCCTCCTCCTTAACATCGTTTTCTTGGTGGATACCGGTGGAGTGCTTCACACTTGAGGAGCAACTGCTAAGGATCTCTGATCGTTGTCTCCGAATTATTTTAAAGGTTAGATTCGATCCCTCGAATTTTTATTCATGATCTGTATGCTTTTATTTGGATTTTATATGTGTAAAAGTGTTTTGTCATGCCCCCGCTGCGATTAAAATCCAACAGGAAGGTCCCTGTTGGTGTTCCTGTGTTTGTGCTTCCACAGGCTCAGGAACCATAGCTGAACTAGCAAATTTAGGAGCCCTCATGTCTGGCATAGGGTAAGGATAAGTCTGGAATCTCTCCAACATAAATGGAGTGATTCTGAGACTTACACTCACCTTATTCTTTGAAGTAAGTGAGCCAAATATGATTTTGGACACTTGCTTGCAATTTCCAATTCTACTACTATTAATACCAGCTAACAAATGTATGTCATTGACTTTATGAGCTAAACTAGACATAATAAACCTTGGCAAACAGATTTCTTTACCTCTATTCTTCAAAGGCATAGTAAGCCTGGTAGCTAGCTCCTCCAGAATCAGACCTCCAACATTCAGATGCCTGTTGTGAGCTATTGAGAACACCAGACTCTGCACCACACTTGAGATGTTGTCAAAGCCAGTTTTTCTGCAAGTGAAAGCCCTTACTACAGAATCAAACACAAAGGACCATTCCTTCCTAAGGTTTGTTCTGTTCAGGCTTGCCAAGTTGATTGAGCCACTGTAGTTGATGAAGTCCATGAATTCACTCAGCTCATCTGCAGTTGGCATCTCTCTATAATTCTCAGTTGGCAAACCCAGGGCTGTATTCACATCAGCTGCTGAAAACTCAATTTCCTGGCCTCCAATTGTGCATGTGACCACCATAGAAGTGACATTCTCTAGAACAACTGTCCTGGTTATAGTTGATGTCCAAAATTCATGAAGAACGTCCAAATACAGCACATGACTTGCAGTTAAAGCACCTGCAATGTAGGATTCATAAAGAAACTTCACAAACCCCTTGAAACTATCAAGGGCTTGGTTAGCATCAAGAAAAGCAATAAAATTAGTTCCCTTCTCTGGAATGATAGCTCTAATAATGTTCTGTTCCATTGTAGTGTTTAGAAGTAGTGGGTAAGAAAAAGTTTTGAGAAAAGAGCAAAAACGAGAGAGAAATCGCCTTTTGTCTGAAAGCTAGGTCACTTGAGATCTCGAGAAGGTGTAAGTACAGGGTGTGTATCGAGAAGTCTGGGTATTTATAGAAAACGTAAAATACTTATCGAGAAGTCAAATAAACATTTGATATTAAACTTATCGAGAAGTAATTTTAAATATGAAAAAGGTACATTCGAGAAGTCAAGTGAGCCCAGTTTGTCCAAAAAGGACTGAAATAATTCTAATTTATTTGAATTAAATCAAATTAAAATCAAAATAAATTTTCCAAAAGTATTTGTCTAAAATAATTCATTGAATTAAATTATTTTATTTCTGAGTTATTGATAAGTCTCAAAATATCCTTGTCGAGAACTCTGTGAATTAACACTATTAGAGAACTCTACATGGTCTTATCGATAAGTCATAATAGAGCTTATCGAGAAGTCATTCGAGAAGTCTGTAAATTGACTTATCGAGGACTCACTCGAGAACTCCAAAATGACTTGTCGATAAGTCATTTTGACTTATCGAGAACTCAGTTCTCTATACCTTTGAGTACTGTTTATCTGCCTTGTGCTAATTTTTACACATTTAAGATGTAAATTAACAACTAAGCAGTTTACTTAGAATTTGAAATATTCTAAGTTAATTTTTGAGTTTTTAAAGAAAAATAAATATACAGAGCTTCTGAAAAATTTATAATTCATATTTCAGTTATTTTTCAATTAAATCAAACTGGGTTGATTTATTAGAAATTAATCTGCTGCAAAACATTAGCTGAGTTCTTGCCTTAGGATGAAGAATTGAGCATTCCAATTTCACTCACAAGTCTAGTGAAGGTTGCTTCATCCAAAGGTTTAGTAAAAATATCAGCTAATTATTTTTCAGTTGGAACAAAAATGAGCTCAATGGTACCATTTGCAGCATGTTCCCTGATAAAATGGTACCTAACATCAATGTGCTTTGTTCTAGAATGATTAACTGGATTAACTATTATAGATATGGCACTAGTATTGTCACACATAATATGAATTTTGTGTAACACTAGACCATAGTCCATTAGCTAATTTCTAATCCAAAGCACTTGAGCACAACAACTTCCAGCAGCTATATATTCAGCCTCAGCTATGGAAGTTGACACAGATTGATGTTTCTTACTATACCAGGACACAAGTCTTTGACCAAGAAATTGACAACTTTCACTAGTACTTTTCCTATCAACCCTGCATCCAGCAAAATTTGCATCTGTGTATCCAACAGCTTCAAAACCAGTTCCCTTAGGATACCATAATCCCAAGTTTGGAGTTCCCTTTAAGTATCTGAAAATCCTTTTGACAACCATCAAATGTGATTCCTTTGGATTGGCTTGAAATCTGGCACATAGACAAGTAGCAAACATGATGTCTGGTCTACTAGCAGTCAAATACAGCAATGATCCAATCATCCCTCTATAGCTTGAAATATCCACACTCTTGTCTTTCTTGTCTTCATCCAACTTGGTTGCAGTAGACATTGGTGTAGATGCAGGTGAGCTATCCACCATACCAAATTTCTTCAATAAGTCATTCACATATTTGGTTTGGCTGATGAAAATACCATCACTTCTTTGACTAACTTGAAGGCCAAGGAAGTAACTCAATTCTCCCATCATGCTCATTTCATACTCACTCTGCATTAGCCTAGAGAATCTTTGAAAAAGCTTTTCATTTGTAGATCCAAAGATGATATCATCCACATAGATTTGAACTAGGATCATATCTTCACCATGCTTCTTGTAGAAGAGAGTCTTATCAATAGTACCTCTAGTAAAGCCATGTTTGAGTAGAAATTCTGACAGTGTGTCATACCAGGCTCTTGGTGCCTGTTTCAATCCATATAGAGCCTTAAGTAATTTGTAAACAAAGTTAGGAAATTCTGGATCTTCAAAGCCAGGTGGTTGTTGCACATAAACTTCTTCTTCTAATTCACCATTGAGAAAATCACTCTTGACATCCATTTGATACACCTTGAAATTTGAGTGTGCAACAAATGCCAAAAAGATTCTTATTGCTTCTAGTCTTACAACAGGAGCAAAAGTCTCATCATAGTCAGCTAGTGAGCCTCGCGAAGGTGCGGTGGAACGGTTCCCTCTTCTTGTGAGTAGCCTTTAGCAACCAGCCTTGCTTTGTTTCTAGTAACAATTCCATTTTCATCCATTTTGTTCCTGTACACCCACTAAGTTCCAATTATGCTTCTATTCTTTTGTACAGGGACTAATTTCCAAATTTTGTTTCTCTCAAACTGATTCAGCTCCTCCTACATAGCACATATCCAGTCAGGATCCAATAGGGCTTCTTCAGTTTTCTTGGGCTCTACTTGAGATAGAAAATATGCATGTAGGCATTCATTAGCAGTTGCACTTCTAGTTCTCACACCAGCTGAGGGATCACCAATAATAGCTTCTACTGTATGACTCATATCCCACTTTCTGGTGTGTGTCTGTTGACTGGTGCCTTCATCATTTTCTTCAGTATAACCATGACTGTCATTTCCATTTTCTCCTTCTCCCCCTGAGTTTGTGCCATCAAATTCAGGTGTCTGAAGGGAGCTTTCATTTCCATGATTTTGTTCAGAGGTTTCTTTATTTGTCACTTGTTGTGTCACAACTTCATCTTCCTCATCAGAATCACTATCAATGGTTAGGTTTTCAAATGCAAGGGCTTCAACATCATTTACATCAAGGCATTCCAAGCCCCAAGCCTGGACACTTGTCATCATCAAAAGTCACATCTGTGCTTTCCATAATTTTCTTTTGATCAATCACATAAACTTTATAGGCTGTTCTTTCCAATGAATATCCCAGAAAAATTGCTTCAAAAGCTTTAGAGTCAAATTTTCCCACATATTCAGAGTTATCTTTTAGAATATAACACTTGCTTCCAAACACATGTAGATGCTTCACTGTAGGCTTCCTGTTAGACATGATTGAGTATGGTGATTTGCCATGAGCTTTGTTGATGAGATATCTGTTTTGAGTGTAGCATGCAGTATTAACAGCCTCTTCCCAAAAACTAGTTGGCAACTGAGCATCTTGTAGCAAAGTTCTAGCAGCTTCAACCAATGTTCTATTTTTCCTCTCAACTACTCCATTCTGTTGAGGTGTTCTAGCTGCTGAAAATTCTTGAACAATGCCTTTGCTTTTACAGAATTCACTTAATGTTGAGTTTCTGAATTCTGTTCCATTATCACTCCTCAATCTTTTCACACTCACTTTTCCTTCAGCTTGCTTCTCAATTTTCTTGATGTGCTCAATTATAATGTTTGGAGTTTCATCTTTAGAGTACATGAACTCAACCCAAGTGTATCTTAAAAAATCATCAACCATGACAAGGGCATATTTGTTCCTTGAAATGAACAAGACATTTATTGGCCCAAACAAGTCCATATGAATAAGTAGCAGAGGTGCACTTATGGAATTCACAGATTTTGACTTGTGACTTGATCTTTTCATCTTTCCTTTCTGACAAGCTTCACAAACTTCTAGTTGAGTAAATTCCAGACTGGGCATGTCTCTCACAAGCTCCTTCTTGACTAAGGTGTTGATTGCTTTGAAATTCAAGTGAGATAGCTTTTTATGCCACAGTTTGCTTTGCTCTTCTGATGCCTTGGTGTAGAAATAACACACTCCTTCCTTATTTGTTGAGTCTAAGTCTGCAACAAACAAGCTTCCATTTCTTACTCCCTTAAGAGCAATTTCGCCAGTCTTTTTGCTAATAAAAGCACAATCTTCTTTGTTGAAAGCAACTTGAAAACCTCTGTCTGCAAATTGACTAACACTTAGAAGATTTACTTCTAATCCAGCAACTAGTGCTACATCTTCAATGACAACATTTCCAGAAACAATCTTGCCATATCCCATTGTGAATCTTTTGCTGTTGTCTCCAAAGGTCACCAAAGGGTCATCCATCTCCTTAAATTGTGATAGCAGGGCCTTATCACCTGTCATATGCCTGGAACATCCACTATCAATGATCCATATGACCTTCTTCCCTTTGCCCTGCACACAATGAGGATTAAGTGTGTTTAGCTACCCAAGCTGTGTTGGGCACTTTCTTCTTGTTAACTGATTTTGCAGAAGTAGAATGAGAATTTTGAGATAAAATGGAATTCATAGACTGTTGAACATTTTCCCTTTCAGATATAGAACCAACTTTTGATTCTATGAGATCAATTCTCAATTTGTAGCAGTCAAACTTGTCACATAATAAATAGGGATCATTTGCCTTAACTTTATTGTACTTGCAGACTCCTTCAGGTGAATTGCTAACAGTCTTTTTACAAAGATGAGTTAGGTGATTCATTGATCCACAATTCTCACACCTCTTTCTAGGAGCATCTGCAACATAAGCAAAACTATTGCTTTTGTTTATCCCAATCTTTCCATTTCTATTCTTCTTTTTCTTTTTGACCTGTTTAGCTTTAATCTCCTTCACAGGCTCCTTAGTTTCTTGATTGGCTTTTGGTGTTTCAACAGAGATGGAAGACTGAATTGTCTCATCATTTTTCTTTTCCTTGTCCTCATCAGCTATCTCATGTTTGATGATCAACTTTTTTTCACTGAAGTTCACTTCACATGCCTTGAACAAAGGTGATTCAACTTTCTTCAAAATAATTGAAACATCTTCAGTTTCAGTTAATTTCCCTTTGTCACTGACAGACTTCCTCTTGTTGTTCAAATCCTCATAATCAAGACCAATGGCAATGTTTGCACATAGCTTGTTCTTTTCATGATATTGGCCAATCAAATCAGAAGCATTTTTAAAGGATTTCAGCTTCACTTCATTCTTCTCCAGCTTTTCTCTCAATACTGCTTCAATTTCACTTGCACACTTTAATTTGTTCTTTAAGTACGCATTTTCTTGCTTAGCAGTATCAAGCTCAACCATCAACAATTCAGTCTCTTGTTTTTCACTCTCAAGTTTTTCATTGATCTTTTTCAATCTGCTAACTTCCTCATTTGCAGGAACCATGCTTGTATGAATGTGGAACATTTCTGTGCTCATCTTTTCAAAAGTTTCCTTATATTGACTCACATTTAAATCAATTGTGGTAAGAGTTGGTACCTGTGATTTAGATGATGAAGAATCTCCTTGCTCCAAGGCCATGAATGCATAGTTTCCAACTTCTTCATCTTCATCATTATCTGAATCATCTCAGCTCTTGCCCTCTGCAATATAAGCTTTCCCTTGTTGCTTCTTTAGAAGAGCATCATACTTTGCTTCCAATTCAAGATAGGCTTTGTCTTTCTTTGCCTTCTTGGGTTTTCTACATTCTGTAGCAAAATGGCCCAACTCATCACAGTTAAAGCACCTTATTTTTGATCTATCAACAGATCCAGTTTTTTAGCCAGTTTTGCTATCAGGAGTGTACTTCCCTTTTCCTTTCCAGCTGCTGTCTTTGTTGAAGGACTGTCCTTTGCTCTTGAAAAATCTTGGTTTCTTTACTCTAATATTAGAGAATTTTCTAGCCAATTAAGCCATTGATTTGTCTAGCTCATCAAGCTCATCAAGAGTGTAAAACTCATATTCTTCATCCAATTCCAGTATGACTTGCTCTTCAGTGTCATTGACTCTTTTCTCACTTGTAAAAGTTGCTGGAGTTGGGAATCTTTGCTCATCATTAGAAGTCTGGCCATCATTCACAATTAGTGCACTTGAGCCATCCATTACATATCCTTGACCAGTCCTTAATGACTTCTTTTGAATCATTTCAAGTTCATAAGTTTTCAGAACCCCATAGAGCACTTCCAGTGTGATTCTACTCAGATCCCTTCCTTCTCTGATTGCAGAGATCTTTTGTTCCAAATGGTCAGGGAGAGTGAGCAAGAACTTCAAATTCACTTCTTCAACATCATAAAATTTATCATGAAGCTGCAAGTCATTTATCAGCTTATTAAACCTTTCAAACACATCATCAATGCCCTCCTTTGGTTTAGCAATAAAACCCTCATACTGAGAAATCAAAATCCTTCTTTGATTTGACCTAACCTCCTCAGTTCCTTCACAAAGTATTTCAATCTTTTCCCAGATCTGTTTAGCAGTGTCACAGTTGAAAATATTATTATACATTACATTGTCAAGTGACTCAATTAGTATCAGTTGCAAAGCACTGTCTAGGGAAACTTTCTCTCTTTCAGGTTCAGTATACTCAGAAGGATCCTTGGGAGCATAATGAGCTGGAATAACCATATCTCCATCCATGGTTTCCTCAACTCTAACTACAGGAGTGAAGGGCCCATTCTTGAGGATACTAATGTAGAGATGATTAACCATTCTTATAAACAACAACATTTTCTTTTTCCATATAGTGTAATTGGCCTTATCAAAGGGAGGAATCTTAATACTACTGATTTTCTGTGTATTCATTTCTCCAAGATCTAATCTGTTTACTTTCAGATTTTGCTCTGATACCACTTTAGATATGAATACAACACAGAGGGGGGTGAATGTGTTTTGGCTTAAATGTTTGATTTTCGATCGACTTAGGCTTTAGCAGTTGGTTGTTGTTTATGATTTAGTAGAATGGATGTTAAACATAAATAGTTGTGCAAATATGTAAAACAAATATCTTCAAAACTCACTTAATTTTATATTAAAAATCAAGCAGTGTTTTGCTACAAAATCTCTAAGTTCTTGTTTTAGAACTTAGCTTCTTTCTTGGTTTTAGAACTTAGCTTCTTTCTTGAGAGAGAACACACAAATTTTCTATTCTTTTTTTGTTCTCTTTTTTTAACTAGAGGACCAGTGTTAACTTTATAACTTAGGTAAATGCTGGTTTACACTGTGGATAATAAGCATGCTATTAGCTTTTCTAAACTGTCACTTGTCATTTCTATTTATAGAAAAGTAAATCTTGACTAATTATGTGACTTGTAAAGATCTTGACTTAGAATATTTTACACCAAACAGATTTATTCAACTCCAAGCTTCTTCATAATTCTTCTGAGGCATGATCTTCTTGATCTTCTTCCAGATAGAATTCTTAGGCTTGACACTGTTTAGAGAAAAATGCTCCAGTCTGCTCCATTTACATTTTACAGACATTAAGTGTTACAAGTATGAATTACAGATTAAGGTTACAATACAACTAATCTTAGGGTTGTCAATATGACTTAGTCTTGTTATGATACAGGCATGTCTTGCACAACAGCTCCCCATGTAAAGCTTCTCACCAGCATTAGAGACTTTGAGGCTAGAGAAAATTGCCTTGTAGCTCCAATATCGATCCACCATTCCCTTGGATTTGAGCCAACAAGGTTTACTTCAGAGATCATAGCACGTAGGTCTATGTCACCCATCTCCTTGGACACATCATCAATCATGTTTGCTTTCTTCTTCTTGTTGGGCTTCTTGGGCTTCTTGCAATCGGCAAACCTATGCCCCACTTTATCACAGTTGTAGCACTTTCCTTGAAACTTCGACGGCTTCAAAATTCCTCCTTTGGGTGCTAGCTTTCCCCCTTTCCCAAAATTGTTCTTCTTGGGCTTGGAGCTCTAGTGCTCCACCATGTTTGCCTTTTCAGTGGCAACATTGATTTTCCTCTTGGATCCTCTGTTGTCTTCTTCGATACGAAGTCTAACGATAAGATCCTCCATAGACATCTCCTTACGCTTGTGCTTAAGGTAGTTCTTGAAATCTTTCCAACCAGACGACAACTTTTCAATCATAACAGCAACTTGGAAGGACTCACTTATAACCATCCCCTCAGCATGAATATCATGGATGATCACTTATAGTTCTTGCACCTGACTGACCATAGTCTTGGAATCCGCCATCTTGTAATCAAGAAAGCGACCAATAATCCACTTTTTTGTCCCAGCGTCCTCGGTTTTATACTTATGGTCAAGTGATTCCCATATGACCCTAGCTGATGATTTTGAGCAATAAACATTATATAATGAATCGGCCAAACAGTTTAGCACATAATTCCGACAGATATAGTCGGCATGCTTCCACGCATCCGCAGCATACACAGTCTGCGCATCACTCTCATCAGTGAGCAATGGTACTTACTCCTTGAGATATCGATCAAGGTTCAGTGTGGTCAAATAAAATAGCATCTTTTGCTACCAGCGTTTGAAGTTTGATCCATTGAACTTCTCAGGTTTCTCAGCATGTGCAACATACACAGCAGGATGAGTAGGCGCTACAGGTGTGACAATCGTAACAGGCGTCTGTACTACCGTTGTTTGCACACCAGTAGACCCCACCGGTACGGTATTCTGTCCAAGAGGCACATGGAACTGTCCAACGACAATGTGTCCCCAAGGCGTTCTTCCCCAAGGCATATGTCCCGGAGGCACATGTCCAACCGTCTGCTGACCCCCATCAGGTACCAGTACCTGTGAGTTAGGGTTTAGCGGCGGCTGGTGATCCCCATCAGATGTTACAATCTGTGCGTTGGGATCAACCACATTATTACCAGTCATATTGTTCACGTTCTCCATTAGTCTGTTAAAAAAACCCATGCACGACAGATTTGTCAGTCATAGATTAAAAAATAATAAGCTTTAAGATTGTTATCAACAATCTATGCAGAAACGAAAATTACGTATAGGTGTGTGCGTGCAAAACAGATAATCAAATAATAGAAACGGAACGGAGACAAGAAGCGTATTGCGAAGGATATAAAAACCCGAGTCCAGTGCGGAACTGTCTCCTTAAAGCTTATTAGCCCTTACCGTATTGTACGAGTAAAAAGTCTCTCAGGATAAAACGGATTGCAGTGGCGACACCGAAGGTCGGCACTCTCAGCGAGCTTGAAAGTGAGCAAAAAATTATCACGGGTTAGAGGGTAGGTGTTTAGGAACGACTGTGTATTAGTGTGTTTAACCCTAACGCCCTAGATGTGTTTATATAGGGAGGAAAAACTTGCGCGCTACACAATTACCATAATTAATTAAAACACGCTAATTAATTAGGTCGGTGTAATTAGGTCGGTGGTCAATTAATTATTATTAATTAATTCGACCGACACAAAAACAAAAACGTAATTCAATTTATTTGAGCCCAGGCCCAGCGAAAAATAAAAATTAGCAAAACTAGTCCGGCGTTATTCGTGCCAACTTTCTGCCACATTCGTGTCCGCATGTCGCACACGCGGAATGCCCGAAGGCTTGTGAAGCCTCGGATTTCCCCCAAAATTCCATAATTTGCACCCTCATGTGCGCCCGCGTAGGTGATGGAGCAACACATAGACAAGACAAGTGAACACTACATATGTGTGTTGCTATATAAAGCTAAGGAAATCTCTTTTCTTTTTCAACGTGGGACTTAAGATTTTATAACTCATTTTCCACTCTTAAGGGACCATCTTTGGATAATCATATCTCACTTGATTCAAAATGCCTCGGAAAGTTCTCGTGAAGGAGAACACATTCCAAGCGTCACTCGTTGCACACACGCAACAACCAACCACTCAAGCGCGACTCAAAATGATTTGACAATGTGGGGTTTAATACCCACATTTTCTAACAATAACATCATGGTCTTACAACTTAAAATCGAGATAGTGAAACTTTATTCGATTTACAAAGTAAAAGAATTAATATCAAGTGAAGTAACAAATTAATGATCTTCTGGACTCCGATAGTTTAATAGATTACCCAGGTAATTGCATTCGAAATAGTATACCATCAAATCAATTTTGTTGACAATTTTGCAGAAAAGTGTGTTTATCATTATTTTTTTACCATTCAATCGCATTCTAGGGTTAGGGTTTATGACAGCAATTACGTGATTATTTGTGTATAAATGGTGGTAGTTATTTTTTGACGGTTATGATAGTATAATTTTATAGAATGCTTACCGTTTCTGCAATTTTGCATTGTGGGCGCAAGTTCGTGAATTTCAAATTTTAAGTTTTTCGTTGATTGTTGAATTAGAATTACATTACTGGGGATTGTATATGAATTATGTAATACTAATTACACGTTTGTAATCGTTGGATATTAATTTTCTGCATTTTTAAAATTTTGCATTATGGCCGCAAGGTGTTTGATTAATGTTGTGAAAGAAAGATTGAAACGGGTTTTTGTAAAATGCGTCATTTTGAATCCCGTATTCTTTTGTTTAAGGGTTCATTGTTTGATTGGCATTTTGATTAATGTTTAATTATATGTTTCATTAATGAAATCTTTTGTTCAATATTATATATATATATATATGAATATAAGTGTGTTCGTAATATCTAATGTTGAGTTATATGCTTATTGTTTCAGGATGAATAACATATTTCCGGATCCTGTTAGTCATGGTGTTATCTTTAAAAACGAGTATCATGTTAGTTCGAATATTTGGGAGAGATGTGAGCGGGGTCTTTTGGAGTATTTTTGTGGGAATAGGAACATGTGTGATTGGGTTTTGTCTGATGCGCAGAAGGAGATACTGTATATGATTGATTTTAGCGTGTTTGCCAATCCGGGTGTGGTGTTACAGAACGATGTGAGACTTATCACGACACTTGTGAAAAGGTGGCGTCCTGAGACCAACACCTTCTTCATGAGACAGGGGGAGATAATGGTGACCTTGAGGATGTTGGATATATATTGAGTTTACCCATAATTGGGCGTCCGATAGTTGGGAATAGGTCTGTCAATGGATCAAAAATCTTATCCGACCTGATCCGAGACCATTTTAGCGGTTATGGATCGATCTATTAAAAATTCGATCCGGGATCCGATAAGAAAAATCCAATTATAAATGGAGCGGATATGAATTTAGGCCGATCCGATCCGTTAATAACCCGATCTAGTTTATATATATACATATATATATATTATAATAAAAAAAATTACTATTTCTAGTTTGGAATTCATATTCTCAATCAAGGCCCATTGTCTGTACTTCATTTCACCCGGTCTCTAGATTCTAGTCCATTACTATATTATATCATGTTTCTCTAAACTTTTCAGAACTGCATATCACCTTCAATCTCAATTCACATAACAGTTTCACTTTGATACATCAATTTTTTTTCATTGTTAGAATCAAATACTCTACAATTTAATGGTATGTTTAATTTTTAATATATTTCTAATTTATAATAGCTTTTTAATAAGTTACATTAAAAAATAAATAAACATAAATGGAGCGGATATCAGATCCAAAATCCTTGATTTGAACGTGTCTGGATATGGATCGGCCAATAAAAAATCCAGGCCGATCCGATCTTAATATAAATCCAAAAAAATAAATGGATATAGATATAAATTTAAGTCAATCCGATCCATTGACAGGCCTAGTTGAGAACGGGATTGATAGTAATATGGGGTTCCTTGCTAGGAATTAGTTTGAGCCGCTTACAAGCGGATGTGGATGAGGCATTCACTAGAGGGGGCATCAAGCACACATGGTTGTATCGGAGGTATGGGAGGGCTGATCCAGGTCCTGATCCGAGGAGGATTGTTATCCATATACATGGCAAATCATTCGTGACGTGTACTTTCGTGTCGTGTATTTTCGTGTTTCGTATACTTGGATGCCAAACCCAAAACCGTCCCGTTTGGGATTCGTGTAATATTGTGTTTCTGTACTTTTGTTTCGTGTCGTGTTTTAGTGTAAAAATAAAAATTAATAAAAATTTAATATTTAATTAAATAAATAAAAATATAAGAGTTTTTGGTAAAAAAAATTACAAAATATATGAAACATATATATTTAGACCATATAAAATCAAGTAATATTTTAAAATAAATATGCATATATTTATTATAAATAAACGTATATTCATTATGAATATCAATATTTTATTATAATATTTATTTATGTCATGTACTTCGTGTCATGTCGTGTATTCAAAGGGCGAACACAAAATCGAGATTAAACCTCGACCGTGCACTTTCGTGTTCGTGTACTTTCATGTTGTATACTTAAAAGGCAAACACGAACACTAAATTTTCGTGTCGTGTTCAAAATTTTTGGGTCTAGTTATCCATACACATGCGTACTTGCTCATGATTGTTGGTTTTGTTCTGTTCCCTATCACTAGTAAGAATGTTGTGCACCCCATGTACATCAGACATATGTGCATAATTAAGGTTGTGCGAACAATGTCTTGGGGTTCTGGAGTTCTTGCATATCTGTACAGGGGTGTGGAGCATGCATCACATAAGGGGGCGAAGTGGATTATTTGTTGTACTTGGTTATTGCAGTATGGTCATATGAGCGATTCTTGATTGATAGACTTATTTCTGTTCCTACCAGAGATTCATATTCAGTTGCTGAGTTTTGGGATAGGTCAATTGAGGAGGTGGTTGATGAGGAAGAAGAGGGGGTTGAAGTTGAGGTTGAGCCTAAGGGGAAGAATAGGAAGAAGGTGAAGGATGTGAAGGAGGTAACGGGGAAGAAGGTTAAGGAGGTGAAGGAGGTTAATGGTAAAGGTAAGATGAGGATAAAGGAAGGGAATGGAAAGGGAAAGAATGAGGGTATTTTGAATGATGTTATGGATAAAGATGTTATTGGAGAGGGGATTATTATTATGGGTAAGAGGAAAAGGGGTAGCGGTAGGCGTGATGGTAGATTGGCGCCTCATCATAGTTTTCCACATTACAGAGGCGAGTTTGATGGAGTTTCTAGTGATATTGTGACGTGGATGCCTTATGCCACTTTCACGAGATAGATGAAGATTCAGATGTGGATCATGATATATCCGTAGAGGTTTGGGAGGCGCATTTCTTCGGACTTGCTAGGGTTCCCGTACCATGATATGATATAGTTGAGTACCATCATTCTAATAGGGCAATATGACAGTTTGGATTGAGACATACTATTTCACAGTCATCGGTACCCATGATGGAGATAAGCGGCCTATAATTCCTTTGCAATCCCTATAATTGATGGGTTGTATGGTTTGTAGAGATAGATAAGTGGATCCGGTTTGACCAACATTTGGAGTTTACTGTGGCTTACCATTCTGACTCAGTTGACGACGCGGGCTACATGTAGTGGTACTCAGATATAACATGGATGCGTGTCGGAAAGCCACATCCAGTTCCAGAGCCACAATATAGCACTGGGGATTTGTTTAACAACTCCCAAGCATTTGATTTTATAAGTTTTTGTTATCATTTTTATTGTATTTACATTGTTAGCTTGTGAGTTTGTCATTTTTTCCATTATAGTAGTTAGTTTGTTCATAACATGTGATTGTATTCCACAAACTAAAATACAGATCCAGCATGGGTTGGCATGTCTACAGGGGATCGATTTCATTATTCTCACTGAGTACCGTGAGGAGTCTAGTAGAATTGCCCCTATATTTGTGGGTCGTGTTGCCATTTCATGTTGGAGGTTAGAGGGCCGGCTCCTGCATTCGAGCATGTTCATCTCTCTACTGAGGCGATGAAGCCTACACTTGGAGGGGGCCGGGAGGCATATATCATTGACATGACATAACCTTCTCAGCAAATGTCATGGGGACCTACACAACCTTTTGTCTTTGCATTAGGGTCGTCTTCTTCGAGGGCTGAGAAGATGGATATCCGCCGCCTTGTGGAACAAAAATGAAAGATAAATAAAAGGCTAAAACAGGAGAAGATGGATGCTATTAGGAGAGGAGATAAATAAAGGCTAACAAGGGAGAATATGGATGTTATTATGAGAGATTGGGGATGGGGAAGTATGCTTGTGGGGGTTCGTGTCAGGTACGATCTTATGTGGGAGTTGCAGGGTATTGTTATGCAGAGTTTGAAATCTCGTGCTTGGCTAGATGACAAGATCATATATGCTTACATGGTACAATTTTTAAACCTTCTTGCATTTACGTAGTTCTTGTGCTTTCATATAGCAATTCCAATATTTTATAAATATTGTGTGACCTGTGTATGCAGTGGTTGTTGCACAACCATGGGGAAGCAATAATGATTGTGTTTTAACTCCAAAGAAGTTACCTCTCAATGGCTTGTATTTCTTTTATTACCCACATAAATCCTAAATTTGCATCCACTTCTAGGAAGTTTATCTCCACATTTTTTATTCTTTCATTCTTTGTACTACCAATACTTCCAATCAAAATTTCATCATCCTTAAAGGGTTCTTTATCACGATTTTCTCCCGCTAAATTACGAACATATGTACGGACATATATTGATTGGGAAAATAAATTCAAACGTCCTTGAACTTTATTGGTTTTATGATCTAAGTCCTTGAACTCTTAAAAAAATAATTATGATACTTAAACTTTTGAATATATCTGATTCGGGTCCTTCTGTCAAAATAAAACTAACGGACGTTAACTTTGCTTATGTGGCAGGTGATTAAAATTTTAAAGTCTTAGTTGGATGCTACCTGGATGTAGTGAAAATAATTAAAAAAATTGTATTTTTAGTAAAGTTTTTCTTCTAGTCCAATAAATATAACTAATGTAATTGCACTTTCATAAAATTTTAATTTCATTAATTGGTTTGTGTACTTTAATATCTTTTTATAATAAGTGTAAATTTGAAACAAATGAGGAGTTAGATTTAAATAGAGTACTTGAACATTAATAAACAAGTACTGAGATTACATTAAAATGGAGTGCTTAAAACTAAAATTAAGTATTGAGTTGTAAAAAACATCCAAAAGTACTCATAATTTTAATACTGGACATCTCAATCTAACCTTTGCTGTAGCTTGCGCCCTTGCAGCCTCACTTTGAGCCTTCTTGGCCTCAACAACTTCTCTTTGTCTCTCATTGATTTCAGCTTCACTAGCTTTACAAGTTATTTTGTTGTGGCCATAAAGTAGACACTTACTGCACCTCATTGAAACCCCTTTTCTGCCTAGCTTCACCACAACCCCAGCTTCACCTTGTTCTTTTCTCCTAGTTTTCTTAGTTCTCCCAGGTATTCTTCTTGCCTTTGGGGGTAGGATATCAAGAAAGCCGGTATTTGGCCATAATATAGCACCTTTCATTGGCCTGAGTAGGTTTTCATAGGCATTCATGTATACATCTTTGCTAAAACATTCATCAACTTTATCTTCAGGATTTTGATTCATACTAAATACTGCAACACATCCATGAACACATGAGATTCCACTTAACTGCCATCTTCTACAACTACATGTCTTATTCACCATATCTACCACCCACTGCCCCCATTAATATCTCTCACTTCACACTCATCCCCACCAGTCCATGTTGATTTGCAAAATTGAGTACCCTCAATATAGTAGTTTAATTTTTTAATGATCCTTGGTCATATTTTACACTCAACTACAGAGATTGCATCTCTTTTTTTATGAATTCTTTCCATAATCTGCAACCTTGTGTCATCTAATAATTGAATAATAGGTTTGTATCTTGCCTCTACTATCCAACTATTAAAGCACTCAGATAAATTGTTGCCTACCATATCACAAGCAGTTAAAATATCAAAATATGCTCTAGACCAATACCTTGGTTCTGTCTTGACTAAATCAGAGTTTGCAAGTGGAGATATACCTTTGATCTCCTCCATGATTACATTAAACTCCTCAACTATTGAAGCCTTTGTAGCCCTCCAAAACAGATTTTTTAGAACAACTCCTGGTTGATTCTTCCTCCAATTAGCTTATATATGCATGGCACAACACCTGTGTTCTGCCCTTGGAAGAATATTGTATATTGCATGTTTAAGCCCCTGCAAAATGAATATATTTAGTTAACATATATATAACAAGGCCTATTTAAACAAGTACAATTACTAACATTTACCTTTTGCTGATCTGTCATCAATGTGTAACCAAAACCATGTCCCAAGTTTAAGTCATCTTTTAGAAGTTGAATAAACCATTCCAAAGTTTCTGTCGATTCAACATCCACTATGGCCCAAGCAATGGGGAACATTTGGTTGTTCCCATCTCGACCAATTGCTACTAGTAGTTCTCCTTTCACAAAAATTTTTAGAAAACAACCATCCAAGCCGATAAATTTTCTGCAACCCTTAGAAAAGTTCTCTTTTAAAGCAGCAAAACATATGTATATTCTCTTAAAAGTCCCCAACTGATTAGGATTAGACTTGTCAACCCCAATTTTAACTGTACTCCCTGGATTTGATGCTATCACCTCTGCTCCGTAGTCATACAATCTCTTATATTGCTTGGCAATTTCATCTTCAATTTCAGAGAGTGCTATTCTTAGCATACCAACACTGATTCTTTGATATAACCAAACCATGCAACTCGTGAATATGTTGTTGAAACCCCCTCAACTTCCATTTAGGATTAGCTCTAATTTTATTTCCAAACTTCCTAGCCAACCAATATGACCTTACAAAAGAATGCTTGTGAACTAGTATACAACTATGATTTTTGTTGTAGGTTTTAATCTGAAATGCACCATCTATATCCATCTTGCTTGCAAATAAGTACCAAGGGCAGTTGGCCCTACACTTAGCTTGAACCCTTTATAAATCATATTTACTAAACCAAATGTCTCTCTTATGTTCCACAGCATAGTCAATTATAGCATTTTTTAAATCAAATGCGCTCGTAAAAAAAAGTCCAGGCTCAAATTCAATGTGTTTCATAAGGGTGTTTGGATTGAATGTTGTAAATCCCTTTTAATTTTGACTTACTTCTCTCCACTCTTCTGCTAGACTCAACCTCCAAATCACTATAATTTGTTGATTTTGGTTCATTCAATTTAAAAGAGTCACTCTCATACTCACTCTCCCATCCAGTTTCATCATTTAAATGGCTAGCCTCAATTTTTTTCTTTAGTTTCTCCTTACCTTTCTTAGCGACAAGACTACTTGAGGAAATTTATGGATCATCATCCTTACACTTAACTTCCGCTGGATTCTTTTTAGCCTGATACACTTCTTTCTTCTTTTTAATTATTTGAACAAATTCCTCATCAAGATTAGTGTTATTCTCATCCTCAATATCAAGACTTTCATTTTCACTCTCCTCACTTTCAGACTCATCATAGTCATCATCATCAGTATATGAATTTATGAGTCAGCATCCACATGTTTAATTCTAATATTATTTAATATATTAATTATTTTAATCATCTGCCACATAAGTAAAAGTTAACGTCCGTTAATATTATTTTAACAGAAGGACCCGAATCAGAAATATTCAAAAGTTTAAGTATCGTAATTATTTTTGTAAGAGTTCAAGGACTTAGATCATAAAACCAATAAAGTTCAAGGACGTTTGAATTTATTTTCCCTATATTGATTTGTCCTTAATACACATTTGTGTGTTTTGAATCTTAATTGCAAATCCATTTTTAAAGCGTACGCCTTAATTACATTCTCCGGCGCTACTAAATTAGGGGAACTTTAAATCAATAAATGAATTATAATTTTTTCTTTTCAAGAACACTCATATCCCTTTTCTCACTACTATCATGCATAAAGTCAAAACTATCATACAAAATTTTATTTTCAAACAGATCTTCACTAACAAAAACATCATCATCACAATCATCAACAAGATTTACTATCACTACCAATATCAACATTGTTATTTACTACAGTATGAACATCTATATCATTTTTTCAAAATTTTTTTAACTACAAATCTAACAAACATCTTATCCATATTGAAAATAACACATAAGCAAGAAATTTAGTTTGCCTAATGTAAATAGGACAAGGATGAAAAAATACAAGAAATTTCTCAATTTAGCTCTCCAATTTGGTTCAAATATCACAAAAAGTAAAGTGTGATCGTCTAAGATTTTACAAACTAAAAGTACATACCTTCTGTGTATATTATGCGCTAAACCATATATTCTTTCGACTGAAAATATGCGCGAATAACTTTATTTCCGTGAATATTATGTACAGAATGGTTATTTATTTATTTTTTTTATTTTTAGCCGTGACTTAATGTGTTAGTTGATATTTGCTAACACATACTCCCTCCGTCCCGGCCAATTCTTTACGTTTATTTTGGGCACGGAGGCTAAGAAATATGTATAAAATAGTGAAAAAGAGAAAGAAAAGTGAGTGAAGTGGTGAGATCTATTGATTTTTAATATATAAAAGGGAGATAGTGGAGTAAAAGTTGTGTGAAAACGGAGAAAAAATGGGAAAGTAGTGGGACCCATTAACTATTTTTGGCATGTTTTAAAATGTAGAGAATTGAATGGGACATCCAAAAATAAAAGTGTAAAAAAATGGTTAATTGATAAGCAACATAGACCCGTTTTTAAAAGGCCGGAAATTGTGCGACTTTCTGACACATTTTAAAATGCAAGTATAAATATATAAATATCGGAAGTAAAGAGTTGGAGTATGGATAAGTATAAACAGTGATACGTAGGTTCACGTACCCAAGAGGCCCAAACAAATTAGATCCACATAAACTACATGACCCTTCGCAAATATATAACGTAGAAGTGTCTGTTTCTGAGGTCCTCTTTGCCCATTATCCAGCAACCTCAGAAACACTGAGAACCCAAGCTAAAGTTTCAAACTTTACTCTTGGGTCTCTCTCATTTTTCACTTGTTGCTTCAAATGGCTTGCAGAGTTGCAGACTCTGCCTTTCTTTTCATGGTAATTATTGATTTTTGCAAAAAAAATGGATTTTTTGGCATGCACTGTATGTGTTTGATGTTTTGCTTCAGAGAATTGAGTTTTTGTGTAATGTGGTTTTGTTTTTGTTTTTAGGGTCCTCAACAGAGGCCAGTTCATACCCATAAATTGTCTCAGCTCAAGAATGCTCCAGGTATTTGTTTTTCTTTGGCTTAGTAAATGTTGAAAGTGTGTGTTTTTTGGATTGCTTAATAGAGTCTTGAATTGTGAACTTACTAATGCAGCTGCGTATTTGCACTCTTTTCGTTAAATTTGGTGAATGATATTATAAGTTTGTTTCAATTCTATAGGACTATAATTTACTCCAATTACAAAAAAAAATGAAAAAGTGATAAAAAAAATTCGGAGTAGTACTTTGCATATTTAGCAAGAGTTATGGCATCTATCATTTATGTTTCAGCATTTTCTGCCGGAAAACAGTATGTTCTGGCAGTGATTTTTTTTTTAATATTCTTAAATCTTCATTTCGGCAAATAATGATATAGATAGACGAGAATAATGATTCATTTATATAGATTATTTAATCCAGTTATTTATATGAGCACCTTATAATGCTCATTATGATAGACAGGCATGTCTTTCTTGAAGTGGCAAAGTCTACCCCAGACAAGGATGCGATGCCTAAAACAATTTGATCCTCTGAGGAAGAGTAAAATTGTCCGTGCTGTAGCAACACCTGTGGCACCATCACCAGCAGACAGCGCAGACTACAGAAAACAATTGTGTGAAAGTTATGGCTTCAGGCAAATTGCAGAACCACTACCAGATAACATTACATTGAAGAATGTTATTGATTCACTTCCGAAAAAGGTATCAGAAAAAAACTCATAAATTTTAGATTTTTTTTCTTCATAAAATGATTGTCTAAAAAAATTAGAGTTGGATTCTATTCCATGTCAATTGCAATTACTTATAAAAGATAAGAACAAATTATTGCAACTGTTTTTGCCATGTACTATCCTAAAAATTTGCAATTAGTTGCATGGTTGGACTTCGAAATGTACATTCGTAGTCAGGGATACTAATTTATAAATACAATTAGGAAGTTGTCCATTAACTTTTGCTTCTTCCAAGCGAGTCACTTTCAGCCTTGTGTAGATTATACAAAAGGTTGTCTAGATTATAGGGATCAATGTTTCTTCCTCTAAAGCCTGATAGTAGTATTGAATAATAGGATGGAATGGTCTTTTGACAACATGGAACTTCAAGCTATAATTTTTCCATATGTTTGAATTCAAAACCAGTATGTGATGTTAACCATCCAAAAATACAAAATGATTATTTTCTTTGTCAATCTTAGAACTCCCAAGTATCAATATCTACGTATTTGAAATTCAGCAATTGAAGATGAATAATGTACTAGCTTGTACCGCTACTTGGCTATATACATTACATGTAAACCAGAAAAATATATCTTAAAAGGCCCACAATTTTTAGTTAGAGCGAGATACAGAGAAAGGAGGTTGAAGAGTATTTTTGTGTGTCATCTTGTTTTGTATGCCATAGTTGTCAAATGGGCAGGCCTACAACCCGCTCTGATTCAAATGGGTAGGCGGCGCGGGCGCCTTATGATTTTTGGGCATCAATAAGCATCTATGCGTGTGTGTGTGACTGTGTGTGTCTATTGATAGTTTTTTATATATAATGTGACTTTGCTTAATTTCCTTTGCATATTTTACGGCAGTTTCATTCATAAATGTGAACGACTACAATTAAACCCTTATAAATGAAATAAAAGCCTTTTAAAATTGATAAAAAAAGATTCCTGCTCGAGTTTTTTGTCTTGAAAACAGTTTAATAATTTACTTAAATCTATTGAATAAATAATCTTATATTATTACAAAAATGAAATTCTCTCTACATAACACACACACACACACACTTATATGTAGCTAAATGCCTAATTCGCCTGATGGACACCCAGGCATCCAGGCTATTTGTTGGCGTCTTGGCTTGCCTAAAACAGATTTCTTTATGCTCTAAGGTATACCATCTACTTGTAGAAAATCCCTAGTAAGGGTAATATAGTGATATTATGAGTATGGACCTATGTTATCCGTAGATTCTTTGTTTCACCTCGAGTTTCCGGCACATCATTTTGGGCAAAAAACATGCAAGTATAGTGGAGTCCAAGACTAGGAAACATATATTTATGTTGAAAACTTCTAGCCCATCTGGGTAACATAAGGATATACTACTACAGACAGTTAACAATACTAGTTTGGATGTCTCCTGTTCCTGTATTGCTTTGTGCAGTGCATGCAATCTTAAAGGTTAATATGGTTAATGTTCCTTCTAAAGCTCGTTGTGTGTATTTAAGGTGTTTGAGATTGATGATGTTAAAGCATGGAAATCAGTATTGATATCTGTAACTTCTTACACCTTGGGACTCTTCATTATCTCAAAATCACCATGGTTTCTACTTCCTTTCGCATGGGCATATACAGGAACTGCGATCACAGGGGTTAGTTCTATCTGAATCTCTATTTTTTTGTTGCACACTGTGTCTTATGTTCATATGACCACACAGTTGGTACATTAAAAAAGAAATATTGCTAACTTTTATATTAAAAAAAAAAATGGATCCTTTTTGAGGGGTTATCAATATCCTGAATTTTTCTGTCTATATGCTTCTTGAGAATTTGATTATACAGAATATTAATACATCTCTCCAAACATTTATTTTCTAGTTTTACACTACCTTTTGATGAGGAACATAAGTGGAAAAGATTTATATATGTTATTAAATAGTTATATCTATTTAATTTAGGAAAAAATTAAAAAAAAAATATTTGGTATATGTTTTATATGCGGAGCTAGTAGTTTATTGATTATGTAGGTTATTTTATATAAGTCCAATTGTGAACAGGGCGTAGTCCACTAGGTATTATTATTAGGGTTTTTTACTTTTATATAGTCTGCATAATTGCTACCCTGTTTCTGATTTCTCAACGATAATCTTAGTTTATGTTGTCCTTTTCCATCAGCTGCAAAAGAATTTAACCATTTTCTATCTTGCTCCTTTAAAGTTTTTTGTTATAGGTCATGATTGTGCACATAAGTCATTCTCGAAGAACAAATTGCTTGAAGACATTGTTGGAACTTTGGCCTTTATGCCGCTGATATACCCCTATGAGCCATGGCGTATTAAGCATGATCGGCACCATGCAAAAACAAACATGTCAGTGTGATATGCCTTTATGATTCTGATTTAGTTAAATTGTAATTAGTTTAAATAGTTGCACTTTAATTATTTGTTTTGTTAAATTGGCAGAAAGCAATGATGTGGTAGAAGAATGTTAAAATCATTAGTGACCATTAATACCCTCATGTCCTTGTTATAATCTTCATTTTCTAATTTAAAATATGACTGTATCATCATTCATATTCAATTCCTCATACGTACATCCCTCTCTTATTTTGCAGTGCTTTCCTGTGTCACATAATCCTATGTAATTTGCGTGTCCACGCATGCATGTTCTTGTCACAAAGCTTCTTATTCTATCATAAATTTGGCAGTCACACTGAGTTTTTTGAATTATATGTATACTTCAATTTATATATATCCTAATACTTGCAAAATATCATGCTATATCCAGGTTAATGGCAGATACAGCTTGGCACCCTGCTAAAGTAGAGGAGTTCAATGCATCACCAACTTTCCGGAAGGCAATAATCCTTGCATATGGTCCATTTAGGCCTTGGATGTCTATAGCTCACTGGTAATCAATAATAAAGCGGTCTAATATAAAATGAGTATCACGGACTTCCTTTCTTCTTGACATCAGCATCAATCAATAATTTTGATGAGTTTGATTTTTATGCTTTTATGTAATATGCATCAACCTCACCGCCGTTACTCCTCATATAGGGTGGTTTGGCATTTTGATTTAAAGAAGTTCAGGCCAAATGAGATGCAAAGAGTACAGATAAGCCTGGCTTGTGTATTTGCATTCATGGCAGTTGGATGGCCATTGATCGTCTTGAAGACAGGGGTGGTGGGATGGATTAAGTACTGGTTAATGCCATGGTTAGGTTACCACTTTTGGGTAATATAACATTCTTACTTGTTAAATGTGATCTTCTAATATTCTCCAATTGCCTGACTAGGTGTTCCTACTTACATGTGTAAAGTTCTAGTTGCATAAAACTATTGGATTGCGGTAGTATGTGTACTGTCAGAAGCAATTGTACTATGATCCGGAATTTACTACATTCAACCAAAATTTGTTCACATGACTGATCAATTGATTATTACATATTTTAAAATTTACATGTTCGTCCTCCTCACTGAACCTTAATAAACTGCATGGCTTTGATTTAAGTTTTACACAAGTATTTAATTAAAGCTTAACATGTTGTAAATCTTATGATGATATTTCACGAATTAAGGTGTAAAACTTTGTCATGACTGAGGTTAGAATTTAAAGTATATGTGACACATGCGTGTCTGTGAGGTGTTTTTGGAGTGTAAATCATGCATAACATTGATTTTCCATTGTGCCATAAGTTTGTCGATTGGATTGTAGTTTGTTACCATCATTGGTACTGTAGCCTGCCCCCGAGTTTTTAAAAGGGAAATAAGTAAGTGATAAGGAGGTATAATACTTTCATCCCACTTTTGGAGTGAAAATTTTGGAGTGTTTATGTCAAATTTGCATTCATTACCACTTACTCTCGTTCCTTTTAAAACCCGGGAGCATACTTATGAGTTATGAATGAAAGTGAAACGACTTTACTTACCCATCACTTGCTTTCCTTTGCTTTTAAAACTCGGGAGCTTTTGGTAGTAAAGAGGGCTCATGTATCTAACAGTTATGCTACTGCATCCACAGATGAGCACTTTCACAATGGTCCACCACACAGCACCTCATATTCCCTTCAAATCCGCCAAAGAGTGGAATGCAGCCAAGGCCCAACTCACTGGCACAGTTCACTGTGACTATCCTCGATGGTAAGAAATATCTTCTGCTTGATATTACTGCCGAGCTGTCTAATGCCTGCATAAATAGGTTGCATATATTTAATTTATTACAAATAGTTGTGATAGATTAACAAAAAAATTTACACAGTAAGGATTGTATGAAGGACTTGATAAAGAAGTTTATAAGTTAATTTTCTGAAATAATATTCTGATGTCCGAGTCTGTAAGTGATATTTCGATTGATTACCTAGGTTTGTTAAATAAATTGTGTTTTTTGTCTTGCCAGGATTGAAATCCTGTGTCATGATATCAATGTCCACATCCCCCACCATGTTTCTTCAAGGATTCCAAGCTACAATTTGAGGGATGCACATCAATCTCTACAAGAGAATTGGGGAAAAGTATGACTAGTTTGATATTGCTCTTATTGCTAATTTACTATACTTTTATCTTAGTTTTATGACCATCTATCTTATTGAAATGAAAAGGAGATTCAAAGGATAAGACTAAAAATTAAAATAGTTTTAACACACTTTACTTGGTATTAAAATTCCAGTATGATTACTAACAAACTTGCAATCTCTTTGTATGCTTTTCTATCAACAGTATATGAACGAAGCTACGTGGAATTGGCGGCTAATGAAGACAATATTAACTGTGTGCCATTTATATGATGAGGAGAAAAACTATATCGGCTTTGACGAGATTGCGCCTGAAGAGTCCCAACCAATTACATTTCTTAAAAAAGTAATGCCCGACTATGCCTGATAACTTTTTGTATACTTATGGATCCACCATCTTTTAAATTCAATTATCATCATGATATTACCATCTCTTTTTTCAACACTTTTCCATATAATAACATGTTCTGAATAATTAACTGTTAATACATTGCATAATTGTCTCACAAATAATTATAAAGAAGCTTCATGGTCATTCATAATCTTGTTCCTGGTGAGTGGATTATCATGAATTGCCTACTACTCTACAACATCACTTCTTAATAATTTTAAATCTAGGAAGATGGAACTTCTAATATAATAGAGTAAATTATCTGCTAAACCCTTGACCTTAAAGTCCTTGTCATGCTTTCTTGTTTATTTAAAATTATTATGTGTTTACAAACTAGAAGTAATATGTGTTGGAAAGACTATTGTATTATTTGATGGCTGACACAGATTTAAGTTGCAGAGTATCCAGTCATATACTAGTACTTAACATTTAGGCATTGTCATTAGCTTTTCGTATTCATCAATTATATATTTAGGCAGATTAGTTAAAAATATAAGAAGCCTTCAAGTGACTGCAATATGGCAGGAGGAGAATAGTTCTATTAACTAGTAACTAGTAATATTAAGAAAATTAAGACCAGATTAGTGGATAAACACACAGGATGACTATACAGGGAGTTGTGCCGTTTTGGACCCGTATGCTTATTATTAAATTATTAGTAGATTTGCAGGCTGAGTAAAGTTTGCTTAGATTGAGAATGATGTCATCATCAATTAAAAAAGGATGAAAGGAACCGCAAATGTGGGATGGGTGCCAGATTTTAATGAGCTGCGTGCTCTAAACGGCTGTTAATGCTTTTGTAATCCACCGTTTAGTGTTCAGAAAACTGTATTTTAAGGTCCCATTCGGTATTGCTGATGATGTTTGCAACAGCGGTTTTTTCCAGAAAAAAATAGGTAAAGAAAATTGTTCGGTAAATTTAAAAGCAATTTAAAAAAAAGCGCTTTTAAGCTTTAAAAAACTGTTTTTAAAGAGTTTAGGTTCTCGTGTTCTTGAAAAAATATTAAAACTAGCCAAAAATCTTATTTTTCTATATTATATCAAAAATTATGCACATATAAAAAATATTTTCAAACAGTTATATGATTTTCGAAATATTTTATTAGTATCTTTTTTAATAGCACAACAATATTTTATCAAACAGATTTATGAATTTTGCAACATTTTATCGGAGTACAACACAAGAATATTTAACAAACTTATGCAGATCCTAAAATCACAACCGTTGACTGCAGCTTGATTTAGCTACCGTAGTATGAAATTCGTAATACTTAGCAATAGAGAACAAGGATTTATATTGTTTTTCATTTAAGTATGAAATCTGTTATACTTAGCGTTTGAGAGCAGGGATTCATGTTGTCTTACATTTTAAGAAAAAAAATTTGCAATTTTTTTTAGCCTTAGGGTCTTGAAATCTAAATCTATTTTGAATTTGAATAATTCCGATATATATATAGGGAACTGATCTCCAGCCATCGTTGGATGAGATACAGCAGCCGCATTGTTTCATTGCGGGTGCACTCACCCGCCGCAATGAAACATTGCGACAGCCCGCAATGTAATATTGCGACTGGTGTATCCCAGCCAAGTTGGCTGTGGATAATTTCCCATATATATAATATATATATATATTTAATGATCAATAAACAAAATTAACCGCAATAGCACTGGCCTATTTTCATTAATATTAAAATGAAATTTCCGGGTTCGATTCCATGCTTTGGTATACTCTTTGCCCTTTTCACTCTCAGTTTCATGGATATAAATGTTACGTATTCTCAAGACGCTATTGGGCCAATTTTAAGAATATTAATATATATTTTACAAAATATCAACCAATAGCAACACAGTAGCACCGACATATATAAGTAACTTACGACTTAAAATGAATAAGTAAAAGAATATTTATAACTTAAATAAGTGTTTGAATAATTTTACTTATAAGTTAAAATTTTTTTTCTCTTAAATGAACTAAAATATATAATTATTTAAATTCTTGAATTTTAAGTTAGATTAACATTTAAAAAGATAAATTTTAAAAATTGAGGTTAATAAATCAACGAAAAATCAAAATAAGTTGGGAAAAAATACGTAGTTACTAACTTTTAACTTATCAGCTTATAAGTTGTAAATTCAGCTTATAAATTGGGTCGACAAACACTCGTCGATAAGTTGTATGGTTTATAAGTGGATTGCCAAACAGGCTCATAATCAACCTGATTTATCCGGGTTCAATTCCCGGCTGCGGAATTATTTTATTTTTTGAAAAGTTTTCAATTTATTACATAGTTTACACTTCTAAAATTGGGAGGATCACAAATCAAGATATAAAAAAAATCTATAAAACTATAGCCACAGAAAATCTATGAAACAATAGCCTCAGCCTAAATCTACTGTGAATTGGTGGAGGAAGCCATAACAAACTGATTACCAAAGTCCATATAAATTTCTATATTAGAGTTCAGCACCAGTTCTAGTTTCTTTTACAAATTTCAACTCAGAAAACTAGGAGCCTTTCATTCTTTTCCCCACTTTCTTGTTGCATCATTTCCCCACATTCTTTGAATTCAATTATCATTCGCTTTCAACTAAAACAAGATGAGCATTGCGGTTATAGCTTCTTGAATACTAGTTCACTGTGATGTAATAGATAATCACATGTAGAAGAATCATCTTTGTTAAAAGTATAAAGTAAAAGCTAAAGGAGAAGATAAACAACCTGATCAAGATGATCTCAAAAGACAGCAAGTGGTTCCAACTTCCTATTGAAAACTTCAACTAAAGCATATCTTCTTTTAGTTGTTAAGCAATCATGTTAAGCAATCAGCTTCAGTTCTTTGTCATACAATTATAATTCTCTATTCAATCTATGCCACTTTCTGTAAACTATAAGCATCATCGATAGTTTCATTGCCTAATGTGTGTACTAAAACAAACCAAAAAAGCAACCCAATAAAAACGAAAGAAAATCAATCTTAAAGGAACAAGAACACTAGAATCAGGATCATACGATAGGTGGAGGCGGAGCTTCCCATATATCGAACACATTTTCTTCACTGTGAAGAGCAAATAGGCGATCACCACCGATTGAAAAATCACAGATTGAGCCTCCGTAACTTCTTCTTAGCCTTGATGTTAAAACCCAATCAGCACCGCAGAACACTGATATGCTATCGTTCATAGAAGAAAACAATTGACCCTCGTGCAATGCTAGTTTTGGAAAACATGGCTCATCAGGCATTTTCCCTTTCATTAGTCGACTTCTTGAGCTCCATCTCACACTTCCAGCTCTACTTCTCAAATCCATAAATCCTAGGTCCTCAAATTCATTAACCACACAAATTGAACTAGTGTCTTCCATGGCAATGGCATCTCGAACTCGTCTCTCATCTGATAATCGTTCATCGATTACAGGAGTTCCAATATCAGACCAAGACCAGACCATCCTTTTGTCTCTAAAATCTATTAAACTAATGTAACAGTTGTCTTTTCTTGGAAACAAAGTTGAGACTAACAAGCAACTTGTGCCATTTAACCACTGAAGTTTGTCAGCATCTCCAAGTGACCAACCAGGTGGTTCATAGAAAAAATCAACTTGTTGTCCAGTGTTTTGATCCCAAACACCAATCCCATACTCATTACTCCTCCCTTTACAACTCGAATATATCTTGTAATCTGAACTAAAACTTAAAGCACCGGCAGTATAACTCTTAACCTGATTTTCATGTGTAACATGAAATTTATACCTTAACTCCCCTGCTGATGTATTAAACAATCCCATTCCACCATCTCCACGACCAAGCCTCTCGCACGCACTAACCACAAGGCTATCCGAATTGATCCAACCTGCATCATTAACTCTTTGGTAATCAAGATTAATTGGAGGATGTTCTTCCAACATCCAATCATACACATGAACCATACTACCATGAGCCACACAACATCCACCATCCGGACCAGCACGAATAGCAGTCCCATCACCCGGGGCACGTCCATTAACAGACCGCGATAAACGCAGCCTATTACCATCAAATTGCCCCCACTTAGCAGTCCTCACATGATCAAGAAGTCCATAAAACAAAGCTTCCCTGTACAACAATTTTTCAGGCACATTCGAAGTCAAATAGACCTCCCCAGTCCTTAAAAGATCAAGAAGTATCGAAAAACAATCCGGGTTTCGATCAATAAAATGTTCCTTACTATGATCATCAACAATAAGGTCCCAATTCTCATCAAACATAGCTCCAAAATATGAATTCCTCCCAGCATTAGCTAATGTTGTAGCTGTAGTCTCAAAGATCCTACCTCCAACATTAAATCTAACTCTATCTCTCTGAACACCCATGTTTCAATTTCCAAGAAAAATCTCAACAACACCACAGAACCTTCCAATACAGAACACCAGCTTTTAACAGTAAAAACAGTCAAAAAGAAAGATTTTTTGAGTCAGAAGCCACTAAAAATGATTCTTGTACATGTACAGCAAAAAAAAAATCACACAAGCACATACTCTATGTATATTCAGACAACATTAAAGTGGTGGAATTGAAACTGAAACTCAATTGGGAAGGTTCATTCAATATAGCTATCACATATATAGAAACAGAGGAGAAACAGAGGAAAAACAGAGGAAAGAATATAGACTAATAAACACACAGATAAATACAAAAAATTGAAAAAAAAACTAAGATCTGGGTATTGAGGAGAGAAGAATTTAGGGGGTGGGTTTATGATTTGGTAAGATTTGGTGAAGAGGATTGGGAGAATTGGAGGGGTTAGTTTTTAAAAATAAGGAAAAGAAACAAAGAAGACTTGGCTTATGATCTTGTAATAATAATATCTTTCTTATTTTCTAGTTCTGTCCCCTTACACGTTTGTTCTTTGCCTTTTTGGTCATTGTTTTTGAAGATGTAATAAGATTTTTTTGGTGGGGTCTGATTTTTGTAGTGTAGCCTCTACGAAATTATTGGCAGTTTTGATGGATGGATAAAATAAATTCTTTGATCCAACGGATGAGGATGATGCATCATTTTGACTGTAATTATAGCATTAATAGATTTCCGTATAAAAAATTAATGTTTCCGTTTTGTAATTGATGATTTTACGTTCTGGACAATAAATAATTTGAAACAAATATTTTGTTGGACAGTGAAAATAGGGGAGTTTATCCAAAATACTTAAGTTTTAATTTTGTTTTTAGAAATACGGATAATTATCAGATAGTTGTGTAACATGTTAAAAACAATTGCATTTCAGATTGCGTAGAAGACCGTATTAAAAAACATTGAAAAGATGGATTTTTGAAAAAAAATGAAAAAAGGATGGTCGATTTAGCATGATATTGTACATAATTGCCCATATATGATTTCCTGCCTAATTGTCCATATATTATTTTAGGTAGATACCGAGAACATTTTTAAAAAAGATTCTAAATTTCAAAATTTTTGTGAAACTATTTATATATTTTTTAAAAAATTAATGTTAATGAAAAAGCAAATTTATTTTAATAAAATATTAGTCCCCGCTACTTTTGCTATATATTCATCGCTGATTAAGAGCAAGTTCAATAAATTAACTATTCTTATTCTTAAACTAAAATTTTAAAAAATAGAGAAAAATTAGTGCTCGGCTATGTATTAGTACCTCTTTTAATCACTAATAATTTAATTCCATTCTTTATTTTTAAGGATTAATCTCCTCTTTTAAGGAATCTCTTAACATATATTTTGTAATATAATATAGTCCTACTATATTTCTTTCTCTTTTATATTATCTTTTAATAAAAGAAATAAACTTTTAGTAATATAATATAAAATAAAATATATGTATAGGAAGTATTATTGGAGATAAAACTAATTATTTAGATCTTAAATAAATTATGAATCAATATTTTATAATTTATTTAAGAAACAATCTAAGCCCGTTTGTTAACCATCATACCATTCCCAATGAACTAAACCAGTCACAATTCCTTTCTTCAACTTATTTGGCTATCGTATCCAAGCGCTCGAAGACTCAAAATTCCTCTGAACCCTTCCTTAGAAATAATTCGACCTAACAATCCAGAAATCAAGCGCCTCCCTTAACCCTCATGTGTTCATTATTCCTTACTTTTTATCCTCACTCAATTTATAAATTTATAAAAGCAGATACTTATTTGTAATACTCTGAGCTATATTTGTGAAAAAAAATCTAACCTTATATAAATGAAATAATTTTTGATATTTTAATATTTTTAGAGCCTCGCTTTTCAAAAATGTAGTAGATAAAAAATATTTAATTTTATTATTATCGTTTATATACTTTAAATTACTAGATGTAAAATTTAAATTTTACTATAACATATAATAACAATTTGAATTAGGGCTGAGGAAAAAACCGAATTAAAACCAAAACCGAAATCGATAAAAACTGGTAAAAAATCAAGTCGAGAAAAACCGATCCGAAACCGAAACCAAAATTATAGAACCGAACCGATTTAAATGGTCTGGTTCCGGTTATAAATTCTAACCGAACCGGAAAAAACCGAACTGAACCGATAATTAATATTAATAAATTAATTATATAATTATATGTAAATATAGATAAATTTTATAAAAAAAAATTCAGGCATTTTGTAATTTCAGTATGTCTATTATTTTGTATATCGTGTGTACAAGTCATCTGACCTTTAATCTGGCCTTTAATGAACTACTACCTGCTGAATTAGCTACTGAACATAGTATTAGATAGGGGGTTTATTGACACTGTAAAACTCTATTAGTAAAAACAAGCATTGTATATATGTGCCCATGATATCAACTACTAGTGAACTCTAAACAAGAGACAAATGATAAAAAAAAAAGACAATGAAGCTTTATTTTCTAGGAGCCTGAAGTGTTTTAACTTCGTGTAGTATTCTGACTAAATATGTTTAAGCATAATTTTACTTAGAACTAAATATTTTTTATTTCATTTTTATTCATCCGGTTTTGTAACCGAAACCGAACCGATATAAACCGAAACCGAGCCGTTAGTTTGGTTGCGGTTTTCGATTTTTAAAACCGAATATATATAGTTGCGGTTCCGATTTTATTCAAAAATAGATCCGAACCAACCCATACTCTACCCTAATTTGAATAATGCTAGATGTACGAAATTGGTACCCAAATTGAGTTTCAAATATCACGTATTATGCAGTGGCTTGTTATAAATCATTTAATATAATTAATAATAGCGGATCATTACATCCACGTTAATTCCATCAATATCATCACCCCGTATTATCGTGTCATTACTGTCGAGGACCAAATTTTAGTATCTAATTTGATACTTGTAACACTACTCTGACAATTTATATATAAATAATAAAATAGACTTGATCCGGTGAAATATTAGAAAAACAAATAATAAGGTCCAGTTTAAAATATTGTAATTTCTTTCATTCAGAAAATACTATAAAATATGTATCAAATGATATTACTGGTTCGATTCAGATTAATTAATTATTAAAAAATGTGAACTATTTAGAAAATGATGTTCATATTTAACAAATACCCCCTAAAATACTATTGAAATTGATTTAACGGTCGAAATCTTAAAATTAAGAATATGCAAATTTACAACTAAATCGAATATATCCTTTTCTCATGACTAGATCGAATATATCTGAACACGATTATTATACGGGGTAGTTATGAAGGATGTCAAGTCAGCTCCATGGTTTTGTTTTTAAAGGAGGGGAGCGGGTCATGTGCGGCGTTGTCTTGAGCTTTCTTCTATGCGTTGAATTTTGAAATTAACGAGCATTCCCCGGAATTTCAAATTGTGTATCAATGAATGCGTATTAGGTAGTATCCCACGTTCATTATGCTTTAAGTTTAGACTCTAAAGCTTAGAGCACATCAGAATTGTTTAAAATCATAATATCCATCAACCACACATAAATATACCACAACATTAATACTCCTTCCGTCCTTAAAAACGTTTAATATTTGTGTTGGATACGTTTGTCAATGCACATTTTTTATTGTTAATATCTTTAATTTCGTATTATTATTAAATATAAAATTTTTATTATATTTAAATATTCATAAATACGAATTCAACGAAATTACTTATGATTATATTTGATCTTATATATTAGACGTAAATTAATTGTCAATCGCTTAACATGAATAATGTTCGAAGTCAATATAGGAAATATATTACGAGACGAGGAGTATTAAATTTGTTACTCGTGACCGGGTGAGTGGATTGGGTTGTTAGGGTATACATTTTTTTAAGCATCCATGTTTCATATATTATATTATATTATACTATATAATTGACAATTCTATTAAATAATTAAATTACTGCCCGATTCTGATTATATACGTATTCTTCCGCAAAAATATCATATATCATGTCATATTATACGGAAAAAATGAAATAATTTTTCCGGATAAACTGATAAGATTCTAGTTAAATGACGGAAATTCAAATTATGTGTACAGTAAATTACTCCATCCGTTCTATTGGATTTTTTACATTGGGGGACGGGGGATCGGCACGTATTTTAAGATTCTCGTAAAACATGATTTCTTAAATATTTTTAAATATTTTTTTTAAAATAAAAATATAATGTTTAAATTTTTATACAAAAAATTAAATTTTTAAAAAAAAATTTATATAATTATATCTTTTATTAATCTTAAAATACGTGTCAAATATGAGTAAAAATATGTAAAAAGCCAAGTTGGACAGAGGGAGTACATGTTTGATTTTTGTCTCGATTCGATATTCAAAACGGTTGTATTTTGTGAGTGGATTTGATCAAAATACATGGATCCCAAGTGTATTTAGCAGAGTATAGATTGCATGTGGAGTGCAAATCAAGGAAAACAAAATTCAGGTTCAGCTGACAAAGATTAAGGAGTACATCATCTTGGAGTGTTATAAAGAACATACAGCAAATCTCTCTGTCTCGCTAGAATAAAAGGACACCATAGAGAAAAGAGACTTTTGGTGGAGCCATTAGGTACAGTTTTGCTTGTATTTTTGTAATCATGTCTTTACATCTTGTTAAGTTTCCCATCTTGCATATATCTAATTTCTTTTGATTAGTTGTAACTGTCGGTTTCTTGGCTTCTAATCCTATTAAAAATGTTTAGATTTAAATAAAGGGGCCGTAAAGAAATGCTTGGGAAGGGATTGGATTGAACATGATTAAAGTGAAAAAGAGATAATTCAGCTAACTTGATTAAACTAATATCATTTAAATATTCCTTCCACTCAAAGTAAAGCAATGGATTATGTGGAGAAGGATAGTTTATTCCTCCCCTTTCTTGCTTTTAAATTTAAAATATTCAAGTCATTTTACGAAAATAGACGGCCAACTTTACCCTTTTCAAACAATAAAACCATCAAACTTATACGTACATTTTTCTTTGATTCTAAAAAATACATTTTCTTTGATTCTTTCTTTAACAACTTCTTTGATCTTCCGGCTGTATTTTTTTGTTGTGATCATAGTTAAAAATTTCGGAAATCGAAATTAATAATTTTATGGTTTATCAAAAATTTTTGAAAAATTAAATAATTAAACAGTGATTTATTGAAGATTAATTGAATTGATCAAATACATTTTAACTGATTTATCGGTGATTTTTTAAAAATAAGCAGGTTTGGTTATTTTTTTATAATTTTAAAATATAAGTTAAATATCAGCAACTCAGACCGGCAATGTAGACCACTGAGTCGGATTGTTGCATTCTAGTCCGACTAAAAAGTTGGACATGTAAAACAGTTTCTAAAAAGGCCCATTTCTGATTTTAGGGGAATTACATCGATTTAACCCTGTTGGAGATATGAGCATCAGGTTTAGGAGCCCAGCTACATGTTTTTATTTTATTTTTGACAAACTCATAACTTTGAACTTTTTTCAAACATCCACAGTTAAACCCCGATAAAATAATAATCAATAAATTAATGCTATCGATAAATTAATAATCGATAAATTAATTATTACATTAAAATAATATTTTTTTCGGTTCCATTATAATTGACACATCATATTTTTACTTCCGATAAAATAATAAATTTTCTAAATTAATATTTTTTCTAGATTTCAATCCTATTACTTTAAAAATGTTTAAGTGAGACAAATAGTGAGCGACACATCGTATGCAACAAACAGTCCAACAACATAATTATCATAGTATACTAGATTATAGCTCAGGCAACGCATACTGGTATCTTAATATAAGGCACCGTATTAACCAAATACACTAAATCGAGTGCACTAATGAGCTAATCGAGTGCACGAATGCGCTAATCTGATCTGGAATTATGACAGCCAAAAATACCTTAGCTAAGGGGTACAGATGGGTGTGAGCTATATCTGGTCTGAAATTATGACAGCCAAAAATACGTTAGCTAAGGGGGTGTAGATGTGCCTCATAAAGTAAGAATTTTCTTGTGGCGTTTTTGCATGAATTATATTCCTGTCAGGAGAAGGCTAAGAGGGATTTCCCTCCCCCATTACCTGTCCCATGTGTAATTTTGACATTGAACACTTATTATATGTATTTTTTGCACCAGATCGTACGACATGCAACATGTGGAGTTTGCACCTGACTGCTTGCTACAAAAAATCAGCAGTGAACAGTATGATGAAATCATCTTGATAGCTAAAGTTCGCTGGGGAATATGATTTTTTAGAAATAAAAAGGTATGGGAGAACAAAGTGGTAAGCCATGTTGGTAGCTATGGACTGGAGTAATAAATCTTTTGTTGATTGGAAGAAGCTGTCTAAGAAAAGCAGGAGCAGCTCTACTTGTTTGGTTCAAACGACAAATTGTCATGAAAGTCAGAAATGGAAACCCCCTTCAAGGCGGAGCTTTAAAGCTTAATGTAGATGCATCTGTCAAAAGTGGTACAGACACTTTCAGTGTAGGTATGCTTCTTCGCACTTAATTTGGTCTTTTTATTGCAGGAAAGGCAATTTATTTGAGGATGGTTAGTACAATTTTTGAATCCAAAGCTTCAACTATACACAAGCAATGACATATCAAACGATGGAACTGGAATCAGATTTTTCACTCTCAGTTCTAGCTATAAGCCATTCTGATCAATATCGGCTGGAGGTTGTTCACATATTGAAGATTTGTTGCAGACTACTGGACTCTAGACCATAATTTTCTCTTGTTTTTGTTAAAACACAAGCGAACAAAGTAGCCCATTTGATATCTTGTATACCATGTTCGCTTCTATGTTGACGTCTTCTCCAAACATCTTGTAGGAGTATCTGTTGTATGACGCTTCTCAGTAATGAAATGTCCTATTTGTTTTAAAAAATTAATAAATTAAATAACTAAATAATTAAGATTTGAAAATATAATTTTGAAAAAATTACAGTAATATAATAAGTGTAATGCATTTTAATATTTTAATAAATTTATTTTAAAATCAGTTTAATTAGATATTTCAAAACCTCTATCTAAGAAATATTGAAAGTTTTGATATGATACTGTTGTTGGTACACATTGAATTTACGATACTACCCTTTCTTAAGAATTTATGTAAATTTCATTAATTTTTTTTATATTACTTGCTTGAACTCAAGCATTATCTGTACTCTACGGTTATAAGCTGAACACCCGTCTATTTGATAGTTGTTGGTCGGTCGTTCGGTACAGTTTGGTATGATAAATAACAACTGTCAGATCTAAAGTCAGATAGATGGAAACCGTTGGATGCAACAATAAAATAATATTATATTAATATTTAAACTGCTCTCATGGATTCAAGGTTCGAAACCTGTCAACAGCTTATTATATTTAAACTTTTCTATTCTTTATTTTAACAATTTCTACAATTTCACGACTCGAGTCCCGTGAACAACTTATTATATTATATTATTTTTTTCAGTTAAGTCTCAAATTGTTATAAAATATTTATTATTATAACTTTATTATGTTTTTTAATTTATTTTTTAACTATTAAAAATATATATTAAAATATAACTAATTTTAAAATAAATATATTATTAAAAATCATTTAAGTGTTAAAAGCAATCGGTATGGGCATAGGCTAGGATTAATCAAGGAGGATCCAATATTATTTCAAACCTACGGTCCGTCTCTTTCTAACATCAATTTGTTATGTACACAACTTTCTGTACATTCAACGCCAATCGAATCCTTCTCTCTAAGCCCCGTCAGGTTCTCGCCGTATCTTATTTCTTTTTCCCAATTATATTAGCTTAATGTGTTTTTTTGTTAATACATGAACAATTTTTTATAATTTTTTAATTTAATGGTTCTAAATATTTTGAAAAATTATTTACTTTTTTCACATACCTAATTATCTCTGATATAGATGAAAAGTAATCTGTAAAGACACATAAAAGTTGAATGGTCAAAATCCGTGAATGTCACGATCAAAGGTGGCCGTGACGACCACGCCCAAAATTAGAACATGACGTCTACGTTCCAAAATCAGCTACCTGATAGGCCCGCCGAATAAACCTGAGAATGAGGTCCACAGTGACACTAAAAGCCATATCCAACATGGAAACGAACTCCTATAAGAAAGGTTCCCGAATCTACCATCTCAAGGATTCCCACTTACCATTTAAACAGGTGACTTGTCCACCAAGTCTCCCTACCCTAATCTAACCCTAGAGTCGACATTTATATATAAAGGGCTCTACCGCTCAACCTAAAAAAATATTTTGGCTTGATTCTCTACAATACAGAGATACGTAGGCATCTTGTGAATATTGTGTAGTCTCGATTACAAGCACAACCATTAAAGCTCAAAACTCAACACCTCTAACATTAAATACAAATAAAATCCTGGTTTTTATTTCAAATATTTGGCGCTGTCTGGGTGAAACTAACAACAACCATGAAAAGCACACGGAACAGAAATAACAATGGAGCCGATTACCCAATTCCATCGCAGACACTCTCATCCACGGTAGAGATCCCTCCATACTCGACCTATGCCACCACCGGAGAAGGAACTCTTGTAGGGGCATCTGAGATTAAAACTCAAGGAGTGAATCCCCTAATCCAAGATCCTCTGCTAGGGACGAATTCCCCAATCTTAGATCTACTCATATGGAAGAATCCCCAATTCTAGCCATTGCAGGCACCGCTGAATTCTCGACTAGTCGGGAATGAGTTTTTTACTGTTGTGATCCCATGGACCACTAATTCTCCTTACGGGATGCCCTTATACCCTAAGATTAGAGGAAGTGGGCTCTCACGTCAAGAAGAAGGACAAGGATGGATGCCCCAAAATATTTGTGACTTGGCCTATATCCCTGAAGGACGAGACTTCTATGGACCTCATTCTGAAAGAGATTTAGATTCATCGCAGGAGGATATCGCTCCAAGGAGGAGACGTGTTAGAAAAGAACCTCAACCAAGAGGCTAAAACAACCTCAAAGCACCTATGGGAAGATTCCTCAGAATAAAAAAAAAGAATTAAGGCTCATGAAGCCGAGATCTAAAGGTTAAAATGTGATGTGAAGATGCATCAGGGGCCGAAGCCCCCTCCGATAGCAAAAGCAAAGGATTTTCCTCCTGTCATAGAACCGGAAGGTCCAATACCGAGACAAAGGGTTGCAACCCCAATGGTCGATCCAACTAACTGATGCCCCTAAGAGAGTAAGAGATCCTGATGATCCAAACCCCTCACTGACTGGGGAGATTATGAACGCCCGCATCTCAAGGAAGTTCAAGGTGCCCACCATCAATGCATATAATGATACTAGCGACCCGCCGAATCATGTGAGAACATTCTCTATCGCCCCGTTGCTGCAACCCGTGAAAGACTCTATCAAGTGTCGGGCCTTCCCTCAAACCCTATCTAGTATGGCTTAAAGATGGCACAATCGTCTACTACCAAACTCGATTAGAACTTTCAGAGAGCTAAGTCAGGCCTTCATCAAGCAATTTATCAATGGAAGAGTGCATGAAAAGAGTCCGATTTCTCTCGTGGGTCTTGTTCAAGGAGCAAAGGAGTCCCTCGGAGACTACCTCAATCGATTCACAAATGAGGCCTTAAATGTTTTAGATCTTGATGATAAAGTGGCCATGATAGCCCTGCAGCAAGGAACTAAAGATGAGTTTTCAAGATGTCTCTAGCTAAGCGCCCCTATGAAAGCAAGCTACAACTCTAAGATAGGGCCGAAAAGTATATAAAGGTTGAGGAAAACATAGAGAAGATGATTTTTTAACAATAATCTCACGGGCAACAAAAAATGAAAGATGGAACAATAGTACAACGGCTAGGACAAATATCCTCAAACTGGAAAGAACTCTGATTCCACTTCCAAGAAGAACCAACCACCAAGGTTCACCAAGTACGCAAGGTTGAACGCTGTAAGGAGCCAAATCCTGTTGGAAATTGAGAAGGAAAAGGACTTTAGATGGCCAAAGCCACTAAGGGGAGACCCCGAGAAGAGAGACAAAAACCAATTTTGTAGGTTTCATAAGGATGTTGGTCATGACACCAACGACTGCAGGCAACTTAAGGACGGGAACAAGTAACTAATCCGTAGAGGAAAATTTGGTAGATTCACCAAGGGTGAGGATAACTGAGGCCAGAAGAAAGATAATTATCAGAAGGGCAGCAATCGATATCGTAACCCACAGCCCCGAGGGCCATTAATCAACATAATCTCAAGAGGGCCAACGGCCACTAGGACAACAAAGAACTCTCAGAAGGCTTATGTCAGAGAAGTGATGAGCATAGTCGAAGAAACACCTAAGCACACCATCTACGAGTTTAACGGAGTGGAGTGCTAAGTAGAATGGGCGATTCAACTTGTAGACTATTGGAGAAGAGCCTAAAGAGGTCACACAAATGTTAAACTTTCAGGTTGTTAAGGCAATCTCTACATATAACACAATCATGGGAAGGATCGGGATTCATGCATTCAAGGTTGTGCCCTCAACCTACCACATGGTAATCAAGTTCACAACTAGAAACAATGTCGTCGAGGAGAAATGAGATTAAAAACTGGCCTGAAGTTAATATGTTGCAGCATTTAGGCCCGATAGAACCGGGGGGCAGGTCCTCCTAATAGAAGACATGAATATCCACGAGAATGAAGAACGTCAAGGGAAGCCAGCTAAGGACTTGATCCCAATTCTTCTAGACCCGGTAAACCTTGATAAGGTCACCTACATCGAAGCGTCCTTGGAGAAGCCCCTGAATGACCGATCTTATAGGAGAACAATGATGTGTTCGCGTGGACGACATCCGGTATGCCTGGGATCGACCATAACCTTATAACTCATAAGCTGAATGTTGATCCGACTCGGAAGGCCGTGCAATAAAAGAAGAGAACTTATGCCCCTGACAGGCTGAAAGTCATTAAACAGGAGGTCGAGAAGCTCACTGAAACTGGATTTATCGAGAAAGTGTAATTCCCCGAATGTTTGGCTAACTCTGTGATGGTCTAGAAAGCCAATAGGAAATGGAGGATGTGCATCGATTTCACTGACCTCAACGATGTATGCCCTAAGGATTGCTACCCTCTACCAAGGATTGATACCCCAATTGATGCCATTGTTGGGCACGAGATGCTAAGCTTCATGGATGGCTTTAGCGGTTACAATCAGATCAAAATGCATAAGAATGACACATGTAAGGTATATTTCATAACTGATTACGGTGTCTTTTGCTATCTTGTTATGTCTTTTGGACCAAAATATACATGAGCCACTTATCAAAGATTTCTATGGATAATCAAAAGCCTAGCCAAGGCTGATCATATTGATCATCTCAAATAGGTGTTCGAAGTGCTGAGGTACCACAAGATCATGTTAAACCCTGCTAAGTACGCCTTTGACATTTATTTTGGAAAGTTTTTGGGTCACATGGTCTCGAAGAGAGGGATCGAGGCCAACCCCGACAAAATCAAAGCCATCCTAGATATGGAGCCGCCACACTCCATAAAAGATGTTCAAAAGTTGATGGGGAGAATTGCGGCCTTAGGGAGATTCATCTCCAAGTCAGGAAATAAATGTTTATCCTTCTTCAAAACTCTAAAGAAGGTAAATAATTTTAAGTGGACTGCTGAAAACCAAGAGGCCTTTGAATAACTGAAGAAGTACATGACTGAATCCTTGTTGTTGGCCAAACCAAGTCCAGATGACATTCTTTACTTATATCTTGCGGTCCTTGAACAGGCTGTGAGCACCGTTTTGGTGAAGGAAGAACAAAAGGTTTAAAACATGTATACTATGTAAGCAAAGTGCTCCACGGAGCCGAGTTGAACTACTCCGCCACCGAGAAGTTTGCACTCGCCCTCATAACAGCCTCAGGAAGCTACGACCATACTTCTAGGCCCATAAGATCGAAGTCCTGACGGACCAACCTCTGAGAAACATCCTTCACAACCCGAAAGAAAGTGGAAGGCTCATCAAGTGGGTAATTGAGTTGGGTGAATTTGATATTAAGTATAAGCCTCGGAAAATCATAAAGGCTCAAGCATTAGCAGACTTCATGGTCGAGTGCACCATTAACGACCAAGAAGTCGGGGGCAAGAGATAATAACTCCAGAAGAAGGAGAGAAGGAGAAAGATGGAGACTTGACTCAAAAGGAATTATGTTCTTCATTTTGACGGAGCGTTCAAAATAAAATCTATTAGTGCATGCCTAGTCTTGCAAAGCCCCGATGAGTTCATGTTCGAGTACACTTTGAAGTTGGACTTCCCAACAACTAACAACGAAGCAACATATGAAGCATTGATAACTGGTTTAGGCTTAGCTAGAGTCGTGATGGCAAAAAATCTTAAAGTCTATGGAGAATTAAGGCTTGTCGTTGACCAAATCAATGGAGAGTTTGAGGCCAAGAATGACACAATGGCTAAGTACCTGAGAGTCATGAAAGGAATATTAACTCAGTTTGATGAATGGTACGCAAAATATGTTCCGAGAGAGGAAAATACTACGACCGATGCCCTATCTAAGTTCGCCTCATCTGATATCAAGAATTTTTCGAGAAGTATCTACTTCCAAGTCTTGAGGACCCTATTATCCATGTCATAAATTTGATGGCACCAATTGGTGTAGCAAGTTGTTGGTTTGATTGCATCAAAGCTCACCTTGAAATAGGTTGGCTCCCTGATGATGCCCAAGAGGCACGCAAGTTGTCAGTGAGAGCACTAAGATATTCTCTGATCAAAGGACTTTTATACAAAAGGTCTTTCATCATTCCGTACTTGAAGTGTTTGAGACCTCATGAGGCAGAGGAGGCACTAAAAAAAGCTCATGAGGGAATTTATGGACAACAGTTGAGGGGCTGGACCCTCTCTTATAAGATAACCCGACTAGGATTCTACTGGCCAATAATGTTAGCCGATGCAAAGGCTTACATGAAGAAGTCTGAAAGATGCCGGAGGCATGCTCCTGTAGTCCAACAGCCCCCAGAGAGGCTAACATGTATCAGATCTCCTATCCCTTTTACAATGTGGGGAATGGACATACTTGGTCCTTTCCCCGTAGCATCAAGGAAAAGGAAATTCATTATGCTTGCCATAGACTACTTCACTAAGTGGATTAAGGCTAAAATACTAGCCAAGATAACAACCAAGCTGATTACTCAATTTTTCTAGAATAATGCGATATGACGATTCGGAATCCCACACATCCTTGTTACGAATAATGGGAGATAATTCAATAATGAAGAGTTCAAGAAGTATTGTAATGACAACAATATAATAACTCCAGTTCACTTTAGTTGCTCATCCACAGGCAAATGGGCAAGCCGAAGTCACTAACTGAATCATCCTTGACGGACTTAAGAAAAGAATTAAATGCTCAAGAAGCACTTGGGTAGATGAATTGCTGCCTATACTATGGGCGTACCGCATGACCTGTAAAGTCACAACTGAAGTTACTCTATTTATGTTAGCTTATGGAGCCGAAGCAGTGGTGCCCTTAGAAATCACCCATGGGTCACCGAGGGTCGAAGCATATGAACCAGAAACCAATGAAGAATGCATGAGGCTCACCCTCAACCTTATTGACGACGTTCGAGATGAAGCTAATGCCCGCAATGTAGAGTATCAATGAAGAGCATCCCTATATTACTTAGAAGGGTTAAAAAAGGTTTTTTCAACAAGAAAACTTGGTATTGAGAAAGATTGAGGCATCAGGAGTCGGTGAGAAAGGAAAGTTAGCCCTTAACCGGAAAGGGCCTTATAAGCTCAAGATGACTCTAAGACGAAGATCCTACAAGATGAAAACCTTGAGTGGTGACGAAGTGTCTCGAACTTGGCATGCTTTAAACCTGAATATTTATTGTATCTATCATCACAAGACGACCTTTGGTCGACTAAAGTCTATATTGCAAACTCGAAGTGACCAAAGAAGGCTGATTAACCTCCAAGGAAGGCCTTGGGCCGGCCAGACATCCCTCCGAAGGGACTCCAGCCAACCTAATGAGGACGACCAATCTCTAAGAGAGTCCTTAGGTCGACTAGGCCCCTCTTGAATAACAAATTTGAAGTATCAAACTCGCACTAAGTAAGAAAGGCCTCTAAGGCCAGCTTCAACAAGATTTCTTTAAGTCATGAAGACCCGATAGTGAAATTGCTCCCCGTCTTGGAGTCTTTTCAACCGCCTAGGACCTATTATTTTGGAGGCTTTTCAACCGCCTAGGACGTCACCTCGCTTACTCTCGAGAGAATAGACTTGGAAGAGTAATATTATTTTATAGGCTTTTCATCCGCTTAGGACGTCACCTTGATTACTCTCGAAAGAGTAGACTTGGAAGAGTAGGATTATTTTGGAGGCTTTTCAGACTCCAAGGACGCCACATTGCTTACTCTCAAAAGAGTATACTCGGAATAATAGATATATTTTGGAGGATTTTTAACCGCACTGGACATCACCTCGCTTACTCTCGAAGGAGTATACTCGAAAAAGTAGGATTATTTTGGAGGCTTTTCAGCCGTCAAGGACATCAGCTCACCTACTCCCAGAAGAGTAGACTCGGAAGACTATGATTACTTTGGAGGCTTTTTAGCCACCAAGGACGTCACCCCGTCTACTATTAGAAGAGTAGACTCAGAAGTATAGGATTATTTTGGAGGCTTTTCAACCGTCAAGAACGTCCCCTCCCCTACTCTAGGAAGAGTAGACTCAGAAGAGTATGATCATTTTGGAGGCTTTTCAGCTGCCAATGATGTCACCTCGCCTACTCCCGGAAGAGTAGACTTGGAAGAGTAGGATTATTTTGAATGATTTTTAGCCAAGTAGAGTGCCTACACCTCGATCTTTCAGAAGAATAGAGCGCTTACGCCTTAGACTTCCGGAAGAGTAGAGCGCATACGCCTAGGAATCGTGAGAATAGAAACCCAACCAAGCTTCTCACGACCAAGGGAAAGCTTTAAGGCTAAGAACCCCCAGTCGAGAAGGCTCCAGAGGAGCCCCCTCAACCGAGTAGCCCCCTTCTAGCCCGACCGAGTAGGAGGTTGCCACAAAAAATTGAAAAGTTTTTAGCCGAGAAGGCCTACACGAAGGCCCCTACCAGCCAAGTAGACTGCCTTGGCGCAGCCCTCCGGCTGAGTAGAGTGGACCGAGTAGGCTCCATAAAATCCTATCATTTACCGTCGCGGTCAGAGAATGCCCAAAAAAAATTAAAAAAAATTTAGCCGAGAAGGCCTACACTAAGGCACCTACCAACCGAGTAGGCTGCCTTGGCGCAGCCCTCCGGTCGAGTAGAGTAGGCCGAGTAGCCTCCTGAGGAGCCTCTAGCCCACCGTCGTAGTCACATAGACGCCTAAAAAAATGCCAGTTGCCGACCAGGCGCCCGAAGCAACCCCGACCAACCAGGCGCCCCCAACAACCCTAGCGGCCCCAACCGACCCGGCGCCCGCGGTAGCCCAAGCCGACCAGAGGCGGCCGAGTAGGCACCTGAGCGGGCCTTCAGCCGATTAGCCCCTGCCGACCTAGCGGCCTAAGCAGCCTCGGTCGACCCGGTGGCCCTCGCAGCCCCGACTGACCTGACGCCCGCCACAGCCCGAACAACCCTAGCCGACTAGGTGGTCCCAGCAGCCTAATCCGTCCAGATGCTTAATGAAGCCCCGGGGACCAGCGCTCGAGGCCACCCTCGCCGACTAGGACGACTTATCAGAGCCAACTTTAGACATGATTTTGGTCGCCGATATTTTTGGTCCAAAATGTAATTTTTCATATATTTAAATTAGCGTATTTTAGTTTATAATTAGCTCATATTAAGGTTAATTAAAAACTTACGCTCAATAATTAGCCCCAAATAGGGCCGATTAGCCGCACTTAAGGCTAATTAGTGCAACATTGTTTATGATTAGCCAATTGTTAGTCCCAAAATATCGTAGAAGGGGGGGTTGAATATGATACCTACATTCTTTTTGATTCATTTTAAGTTCTTCGTTAAAATTACAAATCAAAAATAGGTACAAAACAATTCGAGGAATATATCATTTTATTAATATAAATCTTGAGGTTGCTACACTCTAATCAATAATGATTAGCTATAATAAATTGAACAGCATAACAATATATTTACAAGCTTAATAAATATGGCCTTAAATGGAGCTTCGTAAAGTTACAGTTGGTTGCTGAGAAAATAATGAGCAGAGTTAATTCATTCTGCTCCATTTGTGTAGTCTTCACAATTCTCTCATTACGTGGCTTCATTACAGCCACATTAAGTTAATTGTGTTTATGTAACATCAATGAATTAACAAGGCAATTGCTTGTGCAAAGAGTGTATTTTACAAGCCTCTAAGATCATCCTGTTGCCCTAAAAGGGAACCAGCATTCTGAATCTTCACTTGCGCCTAGAGAGATTCAGCTGCCCTTAGAGTGAATGTTTACTAGCCTTGGAGAATTTACATCACTTACGCCAAGAGGGGAAGTAAAGTTCTTGACTTGAACTTTTCTTCCACTTGCGCCCAGGGGGGTTGAAGTCTTGCCTTGAAATCAGTACTTCCACTTGCGCCAAGGGAGGAAGACTCATGCCTTAGGAATCTTTATCCTACTTGTGCCAAGAGGAGAAACATAGATCTTTACTTAAAACTTTTCTCCACTTGTGCGAGGAGAGAAATAATTCTATACTTAGAACTTTTTCTGGCTTCTTTAAATAAGGCTCAATCATTTCCCTGTTTGTATCAACTTGATTTCTTCTGAATGAATAAATTAACCCTTATCTGATGTGCTGACGCTTAGTGCACTGTTCTGGTTCACAAACGACTAGCACTTAATTGAATTCACTAAATCTCTTTACAATTCAAAGCTAATACTGCCTGTAGGTCGTTCATTGCTTCATATACTGAAACCCTTGATCTTCAATACTCAATCCAATACATTTCATTACCACTAGAAGTCCTTTAACATTTTATTCTTCACGGAGGTTTGAACATATTAATAAACTTCTTTCCATGACCTGATTACGGGCTTAGAGCATTAATTCCATATTTTGATTCTTTGTATTTATCCAGTCTTCATCTTCAGGTTTCTTGTGCTTCACATTTAATATTATTTACTTAGTTTTTGTTTCATATTGAGTTATAATTCCTCGGTTATATATTACGTTACATTATGCTTTATACCAATTTTAAAGTTAATTAACAACTACGCTCGATAATTAGCCCCGGTTAGGGCCGATTAACCTTGATCTTAGCCAACTAACATATTTTAGCTTAAAATTAGGCTATATTAAGCCTAATTAGCAGTTGTTAGCTAGAAATTAGCCCCTATTAGAGCCAATTAGCCCTGATTAGGTCCGATTAGCCCTTTTTAGGGCTTGTTAGTGGCTTTTACCTTATCATTAACCTTGATGAAGGTTAAAAGGTGATTAACGGCTGACATACAACCCCGATTAGGGTAGTTTAGCAATAAATGATATACAACTAGCCTCACAAAGGCCTAAAAAGTGAAATATCACTTAAGAATATATAAGTCAATATGAATGCGTAGGTCGCTCCATACTTCATAATATGACCAAACCCATGAAGGAACAAAACTACCCCCGAGTCGCGATTATACCAATCTAACTTCCATGAAAACTCAAGAAGTTTTCCTGGAAGTTGGGGAAAAATGATATGGATGAAAAGTAATCTGTAAAAATATAATTAATTTTGAATTAATTATATTCTAAAAGTTGATTGGTCAAAGCCCGTGAATGCCACGACCAAAGGTGGTCGTGGCGACCCAAATTATGACGTGATGTCCACGACCCAAATTTAGTTACCTGATAAGCCCGCCGAGCAGACATGAGAATGAGGTCCATGATGACACTAAAAGCCATCTCCAACATGGAAACAAACACCTATAAGAAAGGATCCAGAATCCACCATATCAAGGAGTCCTACTTACCATCTAAGAAGGAGATTCGTCCACCAAGTCTCCCTACCCTAGTCTAACCCAGGACTCAACATCTGTATAAAGGGCTCTGCCCCTCAACCTAGAACTACGTTTTGGCTTGATTCTCTAGAACACAAAGATACGTAGACCTCTTATGAGGACCGTGTAGTCTCGATCACAAGCGCAACCATTAAAACTCGAAATTGAACACCCGGAGCATTAAATACAAACAAAACCCTAGTTTTTATTACACGACAATACAAAATAGTAGATTTTGGAGAAAATATATTCTGGAATCCTTACTCTTTTTAAAAAATAAAAAATACAATATTAAAACAAACATAATAAATAATATTTTTTTTTTGAAAAAACAACTGTACATTGCACTAGCCGTGGGCTAGTACATGTTTTATATGTCATGGTCTAAATTGCATTAATGAATCTACCAACTTAAAGATTAGTTCAAATTTACGTTAAAAAGATTACCATAAAAGATATAGATAATATTTGATATTTAAAATTGTATTGCATAATTTTCATAATTAAGATGAGTCAAATTAAGTACAAGAATCTTTTACAAATCTAAATACAGATGTCAAACTTGAATATCGATAATCCATTGGGTCAAATTAAACTTAAAATTTTTATTAGAACCTAAGAGTAATGAGTTATCCAATAATATACAACATATAAATGTTATATTTAAATATACATTCTCAAAAAAGTTGATAAATAAATAAAAAAATTTAATTAATTTGTAACTAAACAACAGTCTTATATAAACGAGGATTGGTGACACAATTTTAGTCTTATTAATTGTAAGTTATAGTGTTACCCTCTTCTTATCTAAGAATGAGTTAATAAGAATGAAAAAGTAGCTTAAAAACATTATCATGAACATTTTACTTCATCTGTTTTAAAATATATGTGTACTTTTGAAAATAAATTGTTTCAAATTAATTGCTCACTTCAACTTTTAATGTACATTTATATTTTGAAATCAACTATATTTTATACATCTTTAATTAATATTTTTAAGATCAACCATATTTCACATATTATGCAATTAATACAATTTTTTTCATCAACATTCGCTTTTTTTAATATCCATGATTTTTTTGAAAGTAGACATGTATTTTGATACGGAGTATGTAATAATAATATATAATTATTTTAATTACATATACCCACACACCAAAATTCTCTTTAACAATTTTCTAACCCTTATATCGTTTAATATACTTGCATGTACAAGAGAGGGAGTGAACAAAAGGACAACGATATAATGTGAATCAAACATCAACCCACACACGATACCAATTTCATAAAATTTTTGCATATAAATTTTTGCATATAATCATGAAGTATAATAATATAACATAAAAGTGACAATTGTACTATTGAAGATCTGGACAAATTTTCAAAATTACGTACTTGATTTGTCTACACAATCAAATGGATTGATATATAATCATGTTTTGCCATAATTGTAGGCTTGTAGTAAGCATTACTTCATTATTGTAGACCTTGACTGATGTATTTCATGTATATAAATCCTTGTCCAATTCTGCTGCAATAGAATGTGAATACACAGATGTAATGTTGATATGAATGTACAAATTATATTGCACATAAACAAAAATTTTAAGATAATTGAGGGTAAAATGTGATTGATCATTGCAATAAAATGTTATTGTTGGCCAAAAAATTAACAATGATTAAAAATGAGCTTTTTGAGTATATGCAATTTGTGGGAAAATTAAACAGTGTGCAACTTTAAGACTGAATAGCACAATCAAAATTGCATATCATATTTACGCATGTATCGAAAACAAGACATCCTGAAAACTGCATATAAAGTTAATATATGAGAGTTTCATATAATATCAGTTTTCATACAAAGATATTAAAAATAATATATGGATTCGTAATTGTATCAACGATCAATTCCTAATATTTCATAAATAAACAATTATATGAATTACAATGTGGCATGTGCTTTACACGGGCATTCATGCTAGTTTATATACTATAAAATAAAAATTACCAATATAATATAGTGTCGAGAATCGAGATTGTTTTTCGCGTAAGACTTATCTTATAAGTTAGCAATATGTATATATTTTTCAACTTATAATTATTTATTAGACTTCGCAAACATGGCCTAAATTTGCTTTGACTATTATAAATAGATTATAATTAATAAAAAAACACTGCATCCAAGAATCAAACTTGAATCATCAAGCCATTTTCCATGATTTAAGCTAGTGTTGCGGCTGTAATTTATGTAACTTTTTTTAAGTAATACGCGAAACATTATGCTAGAACTATTAAATTTTATTAAATGTAATTGGTTTGGATTTTGAAAATTTAGAGCTAGTCTAAACTTACATATTTTGTGCAAGTAATAACTTATCGAGATATTTGAAATCCTTGCGCCCAAAAATGGTTTAGAAAACCCCTAAACTTAAAATAACTTCAACATCTTGTTTTATTCCTTTAGTTATAAAAGAATAAACTGTATATTATAATTGAAGTTTTGTTAGTTTCAAAAATTCAATAATTATGAGAAGGGGACATTGTATTTTTTCTTTTAGGCGCAGAGCCATATGTCATTGCATTGAGGATTGTAGGTGGTAGATTTTGTCAGATGGTAGTATAAATTTTAGACTTGATTATAGTATGTTGTTTTGAACTTTAATTTTTTTGTGCGAAATGGCTAATTTTTTTCTTGTGCCAAAGTGATTACAATTGTTGATTTTCTCCGTAATATAGTAGCTCTGCATCCCTTCTGTTAGATTTTTCATAAAAAATAACAGTTGTTTACAATATATGGATATTCATATTATAAATTAATGCTAAATAAGCAAAGTACAAGTTTCCTCAAAATTGAAAATTAGGGTTCATGTATGAAATTTGTTAGTTTTGAGTTTGTAATGGAATTGTGAAATTGAAGGTTATAGTAGATCAGAGACGTCTTACCGGTTATGTTGGTATGTATAATATGAACTAAATATGATCGGAAGAGGGTAGTACTATCGCGATCCATGGTCACTGACGATGGTACCTGGCTAGATTTTATAAATTTTTGGAGAAGAAAACGAGGGGGATATAAATATGAATAGAGAAGAGGGAGAGGTGTGTGTATGTGTTCGTCTGGCCTGTGGGTTTGAAGTGTGTGAGTTCGTGGATTCCGTTCAAAATTTGAATAAAGTTCAGGAGCCAAACCATAAAATTCAAAATCGTTACCCTTTTGGTAATATTGATGAAATGAATGAACATATTATGCCTTGGGATTCATTTTGATTATAGGAACGTCAAAATATGAGATCAATAACATCACCAAGTCGTCTTCGCTTTAGTAAGAACCGCCAAGAAACCTAATTTGGGAGAAGTTTTCAGATTTTTGGTGATTTTTCTGGTTTTTATTAATTAAGAAAATAAAATTATGTTGACATTTAGCGAGAAAACTAACGGAATGAACACGGAGCCATCAAAATACTAAAAAATTTAACAATTTGTCATGACTATGGTACAAATAAATACTTAGTCATTTTCGTGCAAAATCATTAAAGTTCAAGTCAATAAAGTGCAATAAAGTCTAAATTTTAAAAAATAATTTAAATTATGTTGGATGATTCAGACGATGCATCAGCTACTATCTATAGTAGCTTAAATCTCGTGTTATGCGCATGATTCATTAATATTTTTATAATTTTATTTTAATATATATAATTTTAATTAATCTAAAAGATATTTATATGATTAAGAATAAAAAAAATTGTATATATACTTACAATTTTAGAGACTAAAATTATAATTTTTCTTAAATTTTTTCACTTCAATTGATCCCTAATTAAAATTAGATTTCTGAAATTTTATTTATATAATTATATAATATAATAAAAATATATTTATATAAATATATAATTATAAATTTATGATAAAATAATTAGGAAGAAGCGATAGTTCTATTTTACCAGGATAACATGTATAGTCCTAATTTAGTAGGATAAACCGAAGTCATAGTTCAAAAATTCAAGGAGACTATTTAGTATTTCAACAATTTAGTATTTTAGTAGGTTTATAACACTATTTATTTTTATTTTTAATAATCAAAACAAGGACATTGAACCAAAATATACCTTACCGTTATTATAATTTATATTTATAGTTTGGGGTTTTTCATAAATATACAAAAAAGAAAATTTTTGCAAAAATAATTATTTTTTTTAAATAATTATAAAACTACATTTTCACATCATTTTATTGCAAATCTACGACAGTCCAAAGAAAAGAAGAAAAATGAGTAAAAAGGCGGACTTCCGTTGCAAAATAAGGCATCTTCTTCTGCCATAACCCTCCAGACTAACATTAACAAAAAAAATCGATTACATAACATTAATCACTTCAATCATAAAACTGAATATTCATTTGTTCTTCATCAGAAATCTTGAAGGTTGAAGTAATTCTACAAATTTGTTTCAGATCAAGTTTCAGGTAACTTTATATAATTGAATTCATATGAAAAAAGTAGATCTAATTAATTCTTGTTATCAAAGTTTGATTACAAAATTTTAATACAGTTTAAGGGATAGTTGCTGAATTTTATTAAATAACAATTTACTGAAATTCAACAATTACGTTAAATTATGTTCTTAAATATGATTTCTTATTTATATGCATTTGCTAATGTACATATTAATTACATCAAATATTATGCTGTATTCAGTTGCTAGATTGAAGATTTTTTTTTAAAAAAGACAAATTACATCAGTAGTTTATAGTTGCCATTCACCAAAACCTCCTTCCATTTAAGGAAGTTGAGATTGAGTAAATAGTGCAAATGAATTGTGTATTAGCCTGATAGGCTGCAGACTTTTGAGGAAAATAAGCCAAAATAGTTGAGTAGCTTATGATTGCGAATCAGTCAATAAGAGCTCGTTCCATTTAACTGTATTGAGGTTGCTTTAGTTGTGGCAAATGAATGGTGTACTAGCTTGCTAGGTTGCAGAATTTTCAGAAAAAATGAACTAAAGCAGTTGAGTAGCTTATGGTTGCGAATCAGTTAACGAGAGTTTTTTCCATTTAACTATGTCAAGGTTGCGTAAATATCTGTTTATTGCCTTAATAGGTTGTAGATTTTTTCAAAAAATAAGCAAAAGTAGGTACATATGTTATATTTACTTGATAATGAAAAAAATTACTTTGTTTTTGATATCTTATGTGGTAAACATAGTTTCTAATATACATAGTTTTATTTTTTATGAGAATCCAGCTAATGTTTGAGGCTCAGGAAGTCACCAAGTGGATCTGTTTGAATTTTTCTTGAACTCAGTTGCATATGAAATTTAAAATCATGTGTTGAACTTAGTTTTCAGTGTGCATATTTCTCCATTTTTTTATATCAAATCGATGCTCGTTTCCACCTTGACGAATGCTACCAGGTGCTATGTTGTGGTTTTAGTTTCTTTTAGATGCACTTAAAGTGTCGAATCATGTTGTAAATTGAGTTGCTCATCTGCATATTTTTTACAATTTTTCATGTCAGAATCGATGCTCTTTTCTCCCTTGTGAATGCTACCAGGTGTTATGCTATGGTTTTAATTATAGACGAACTTAAAATTTCGAATCCTGTTGTCAATTGAGTTGCTCCCCTGCATATTTATCCATTTTTTATATCAAAATCGATCCTCTTTTCTCCATTGTCCGATGCTACCAGCTGCTATGCTCTTGTTTTAATTTTTTTAAACAAATTTAATGATCGAATCCTATTGTGAATTGAGTTGATCCTCATCATAATTTTTCATTTTTATGTCAAAATTCATGGTCTTTTCTCCCTTGTCAAAATTCAACTTTTAGTACTTTTTTATTGTAATTGAGATGTCTAACTATGTCATGTATTGTGTTGCTAATTTGCATAAAATTTCAATTTTTTGTGAAAGTTCTGAGATAGTTTTTGATATTCGACATCCTTACCTACCTCTGTTCTAATTGTAGTGTTTTTATGATGTAATTAAGGTGTCCAAGCATGCCTTTTTATTTAGTTACCAATTTTTAAATTTTTTCAACTACATGCCAAAGTCCTAAAATAGTTTTGTGTTGTTAAAGTAGTTGCATCTTCGTTGATTAACGGAATAAAATTTCAATTTTAATCAAGCTCTAAATCATAGTATCATAATTTTGTTCATAAATGTAGATTTTACTCTCCATATTGATCTCAGCAAAGAAGTTGCACATGCAATAGGTTTGTCAATTTTTTCTCTACTTCGTAATGGTTTAATTGATTTATATATCATGCTAAGTATACATCTGGATTCTAGGTTTCAATTGGATCAAATTTCATGTGCTCATGCAGTTGCTTTCTCCAAAAATCAAATCTAGGTCCTTATAAATATTGTTCAGAATATTACAAAACAGAAATAATATTGGCTGCTTACAAAGAAATTGTATTTTTTTTGTAAATAAAGATACTTGGGAGATACCAGAATACATTAAAAATGCGATAGTATACCCACAATAAGGAAGAATCGGGGCTGGCAGAATGAAGAAAAGACGATGTAAAGATTCTTGGGAGAGAAATGAAAAATCACTTAAACAAATCAAATGTGGGAAATGTGGCGAAAATGGAAAAAAATGGAGGACTTGCAGATGCTCAAAAAAATAGATTTACTTGTTTATAAGTAATGAATTTTGTATAATTGTTAAATTTGAGTTTCATTGTGTCTGGAGATTAGTTACAGCTTGTAATATATATTTATTTGAATACTCATTTACTATACAATTTTTTTTATTAATCTCTTAAATTGATAAATGATTAAACAGTAAGGTTGCAGTTAAATTAAACAGCAAAATTGTCAGAAAGTAGGACTTTGCAACAAATTCTAATTAAAAGAAAATACAACTGCAACTCAAATAAACCCAAAATGCAACTATAGGTGTAACTCAAATAAATTTTAAACTCTAAATCCTATGAGCAACTACATGTGCAACTCAAATAAATCTCATATTCAACTAGAAACCTTAACTGCAACTACAGTTTCAACTCAAAGAAACCCAAAATGCAACTACTGGCGCAATTCAAATAAATACCAAACTATAAACCCAATATTCACTGCAAATACTACTCAAAGAAATCTCAAATAGATACCTCAATTACATTTGTAACTCAAAGAAACCCCAAATGCAACATATTTCATGTTATGTTGTGATAAAAAGCAACATACAATGTTTTTTTCAACTCTTTATGAAACTATTTATGCAACCCTAAATGTAACCAGTTTCATGCAAACTTATATTCATGCTTCAACTCTAGAATGCAACCACATATGCAACTATAAATATTACAAAATTATTAATATCTAATACAACCATTATGTAACTCTAAATGTAACCTCACCAAAACTCTAAAACAACCTTATATGAATGATATAAACCTATAGAAATTAAAATTTGTCTAATATATATATTATGTAACTTTAAATGCAACCTCAAATGTTACAGTCTTACTCAAACTTCTAAAACCTAATTATAGAATCGGTGAACCCTAAACAATTAAAATATATTAACTTAAGTTCTGACATTAAATTAAAATCTGTTTCCTAGGGTTTGGGGCCTCCTAGGGTTTAAGGCCTACGTACCACAAATCCTAGACCTTATTAGTGTCTAGGCTATAGAGTTTAGGGCCCCTAAACCCTAAACCCTAACCCATTTTTACGTTATGTTACAGTCTTACTCAAACTTCTAAAACCCAAATATATAATTGGTGAACCCTAAACAATTAAAACCTCTTAACTAAAGTTCTAACATTAAATTAAAGTCTGGTTCCTAGGGTTTAGGCTATAGGGTATATGTTGGGGTTAAAACCAATAGGTAGTATGGTCTTGGTGATAGAAAATATAATTGAATTGGGTAATAATTGTATGGGTAAACAATTATTATCATAATTGAGTTGGGTAATAATTGTATGTGTTGACAATTATTATTATAATGGGAATGGGTAATAATTGTATAGGTAGACAATTATTATTGTAATCAGATTAGGTATGTCTTGTTGGCTAAGTTTGTGATGGCTATATATACATAGTCATGTTATTGTTTTGATGTATGCTTGAGTATTGTTTGACTTAAATATCGCTTGAGTGAATACCGTTTGGTGAGATTGATTGTATTATTGATAATTGTTTTGATTAATAATATAAGTTGGGACGTGGGTTTTTCCGCGTCATATATTGAGTGTGTGTTTTGCATTGTTTGTTTGGTTCTATACTTATGTGTGTTCCCCCTAACAATTGGTATCAAGAGCCAAGGTTCGTGATGGAGAAGGTTGGGGGATTTGAAATTGAATTGTTTAATGGAAGAAACAATTTTACCTTGTGGCAAAGTACGGTAAAAGATCTGTTAATTCAACGAGGGTTATATACGACTCTCGGAGGGAAGAAGCCTACTGAAGTTGATGATACAAAGTGGGGAGACATGAAGTTACGTACGGCATCAACGATCCGGTTGGCCCTTGCACCGGAAATCAAGTATGATGTTCTTGAAGAGGACAATCCCAAGAATTTGTGGGAGAAGTTAACGAAGACTTATCACTCAAAGTCTTTGGCCAACAAGCTGTTTCTCAAGAAAGATTTGTTTGGGCTCAAGATGGAAGAAGACGGAGATTTAAGAGATCATCTGAATCGTTTTAATGGCTTAATCAACCAGCTAAATAATTTGGATGGAAAATTAAAGGATGGGGACAAAGCTGTTCTACTACTAGTGTCTCTACCGAAGAAGTATAATACTGTGATGACTTCTTTATTGGTTGGGAAAACGAAGTTAGATTTGGATGAGACTATTGTTGTTCTTCTGGAGGCCGAAAGATTGATGAAACAAGAATCGAGTGACACATCTGATGGAAGTGCATTTGTGGTACGTGCGCGTGACACGGAAAAGAAGTATGCTAAGAAACATAACCCTAATATCAGGTGTTTTTATTGTGAGGAATTGGATCATATACAATTTATGTGTCCAAAGGCAAGAGAAGACTTGAGAGAGTTGAAGAAAAATTGAGGGGGTAGTGTTTCGCTTGTAGAAGCTGATGAAGATGTTCTTTTGGTTCAAGAAGAGAAGAGATCAAAAGAAGAATGGGTGCTTGACTCGGGATGTTCTCATCACATATGTGGTAGGAGGGAGTGGTTCTCGTCCTATAAAAAGTGTGAGGGAAAGATTGTAACTTTACCGAACGGTAAAACGGTAAAGGTTGCTGGCATTGGTGAGGTAACAATGAAACGTCACAACGGTCGTGTTCAGAAGTTAACTCAAGTAAGATATATACTGGAGTTAAATCAAAATCTGATTTCGTTGGGTAAATTAGTTGATTTGGGATATACTGTTATGATGAAGAACAGTATGTTGAAAGTCACTAAAGGAGATTTAGAGATACTCAAAGGTCGAAAAGATAAGAGAAATCTTTTTGTACTAGAAGGAGGGGTTATTGTTCGAGGGGAGGTATTGGGCGATCGACGTCGATGGCTTGATGGTGACTGTTAATTTGGTTGTGCATGAAATCATATTGGGTTGAAGGGGAGGATTGTTGGGGTTAAACCCAATAGGTAGTATGGTCTTGGTGATAGAAAACATAATTGGATTGGGTAATAATTGTATGGGTAGACAATTATTATCATAATTGAGTTGGGTAATAATTGTATGTGTTGACAATTATTATTATAATGGGAATGGGTAATAATTGAATGGGTAGACAATTATTATTGTAATCAGATTAGGTATGTCTTGTTGGCTAAGTTTGTGATGGCTATATATACATAGTCATGTTATTGTTTTGATGTATGCTTGAGTATTGTTCGACTTAAGTAGCGCTTGAGTGAATACCGTTTGGTGAGATTAATTGTATTATTGATAATTGTTTTGATTAATAATACAAGTTGGGACGTGGGTTTTTCCGCGTCATATATTGAGTGTGTGTTTTGCATTGTTTGTTTGGTTCTATACTTGTGTGTGTTCCCCCTAACAGTATAGGGCCTAAACCCTAAACCCTAACTCATTTTACGTTATGTTACATTCTTAATGAAGTTTCTAAAACCCAATTATGGAAATGGTGAACCCTAAACCATTAAAAATAACTTGTTAAGTTTATTTCTAAGATTAAATTAAAGTCCCATTTTACCTTATATTACTGTCTTACTCAAGTTTATAAAATAAAATCACAGAATTTCAGAAGTAATAAATTTAATTCCCGGTAACCAATAATGTAACCCCTTATGCGATATCTATCACCAAAACCCAAAGAAAAAACACGAAATCCTTAACAACATATACAACTCCTTATTCAACCAATGCAACTCTTAATTGACAAGAAACCCTATGAAACCAAATATGATAACCATTATACAACTCACTATGCAATATTTTCAAATTTATGCAACATATAAAGCTAATTACGCACCGTCAATGCAATCATAGTAAAATCTCTATTTTTACCCTACAAACTTGTGATAAAAAATAATATACAATGTTGTTTGTAACTTTTTATGAAACTACTTATGCAACCCTAAATGTAACCTGTATAATGCAACCTTATATACATGTTTAAACCTAGGATGTAATCACATATGCAACTATAAAAAATATAAAATAATTACAATCTAATACAACCATTATGTAACTCTAAATGTAACCACACCACATCATTTAAACCTAGATTGCAACCACATATGCAATTATAAAAAAAAATAAGATAACCAGTATACAACTCACTATGCAACATTTTCAAATTTATGCAGTATATAAAGCTAATTACGCACCATTAATGCAATTATAGTAAAATTTCTATTTTTACCCTACATGTAACCATTTATGCAAACAATTATTTCTCCTTGCCATTACTCAGAAACCAACAAGGTGAGACAATAATTCATTAGTTACTAGTAACTACAAATGCCATGCGACAGTTTGAATGACCTTCAGATAGATGACATGATTCTACTTGTAATTATCTCTTACTAAATTGTACATTAATAACTTCATTCAGATATATATCCCATGGATCCATGGGTTGTATAATTCTAACAACTAAAAAGGCAACCCATTTCCCTTCATTAATCCACAATTCAAGAAAGTTATTACACAAACTATTGCATTCAGTTTTAACCACTGTATTACACTAATACAAACTCAAATAAAATATAAATTAAACATTAAAAGTACCAAGTCAGAATATATTAAACATTGTTGAACATTTCTTATAACAACTCCATAACATAAAATCTAATAAATCTGAGAAGAAATCAAATTACAAGATCTCAATATAATTTTGTGTGTTTTTACTCTTCTTCGAACGTTTAGGCAGCTTTTCTTAACTGGTGCTTTTCGTTTCTTCGGTTTTACAAAAGCACCTCCACCGCTGTCTGGAATAGGAACGTCTACCATTTCATCGTCACCCATGACTTCATTTCCATTTGGCATTACCTGGTCAACCACATCAACGTCCTCAATAAAAACTGCATCAAATTCTTCAATAATTTTATAACAACTTCAATATTTGAAACCTGATTTTGACATTAACAATTAAAAAGTAATAGAACTTCTAAATATATGATTCACACCATCAAAATAGCTACATATGAAACTGTTATCAGCCTTTGAACAAATCTTCTTGTCATAATTACCAACACACTTCAATCCAGTAACAGTAGCATACTCAGCAATACCAAACTTTAAAGTTACACCAACGAAACTTATCCAATTCTCTTCACTGTTTGGTTGCACTAATTGTCTGATTAACAAATTGTGAAGAAGTTGATTCTGAAGTTTGAAGTGAGGTAATTTCATAAAATTATCAAAACAAGATTTACTAAAATCACAAAGTTCTCCATCAGAAAGAATGGTCCGCAACTCGGTTATTGGATCATACTTGTTAGCAGTAACAACTTTTGCACCCTTATACTTGTCAATTGTCCCGTAGTTTCCAAATTCGTGAACGGATAGGAAACATTCCATAGTTTCTCCCAATTCGTGAACGGATAGGAAACGTTTCGTAGTTTCCTTTCCATGGTGATACTTTCAGCAATACTGCTTCGTCTACTTGAAAATTCACATCTTTTCGAGCAGGGTTTGTGTACTTCCATTTCCTATCTTGAGCAGCAAACAATCTTTTCTAGATCAATTTAACCATCTCCTTCATCTGTTGGACCAATTTGGGGCCGAGAATCTTTCCTTCTCCAACTTTGTCCCAACTCATTGGCGTTCTGCACTTCCCTCCATATAGAGCTTCATCTGGCGGCATGCCAATACTGGAATGATGACTATTGTTGTAATAAAATTCTACAAGCGGTAGATGATCGTCCCAACTTCCTGCGAAATTGATTGCATGACTATGCAGCATGTCTTCGATTGTTTGTATAGTCCTCTCGCTTTGACCGTCTTTTTGTGGATGATACGCCGTGCTCATATTCAGCTTTGTGCCTCTTGAAATTGTCTCCAAAATCTCGAGTTAAATCACGGATCTCGATCCGAAACTATTCATATAGGTATGTCGTGACGTAATACAATTTCACGCATGTATAATTGAACCAACTTATCCAACGAAGACTTCTCACTGATTGGGAGAAATTGCGCTGAATTCGTAAGGCGATCAACTATGTAACACCCCCAAATCCGGGGTCGGGGATCCGGGTTGTCACGGTCTTTATTTCCATTCATAAAACTTTACTTTAATTAAATAAATAACTGCATACTGAGACCCCACAATAATACTCACTCCATAACACGTTATAGTCTCATAGATGAAATCCGAAATAGTACAAGTCATGATCCATAAATAAAAGTCATTACACCTCAAAAAGATTTCTGAATAAATTTACATGTTCCTTACCATTATAAAAATTCATAGATATACATAAGTCTGGTCATCAAAAGTTGAAAGTCTAGCCTATTGGTAGTTCTTACATCGGCCATAGCGGCATCAACACCTACAGGAAACTACGAAACGTTTCTACCCGTTCACGAATTGGGAGAAATATAGAAAGAATGGTCCGCAACTCGGTTATTGGGTGCATACCTAAAAATGTAGAAAGAAATTCCAAATAATAACATTATTTTACAAAAAGGCGCAACTAACAAATATACATACATAATGCACAACATCATAATAACAAATATAATAACAAAAATTACCTTAGGAGGAGCTAAATGACCTTTCTCTAACAAAAATTTATATTTCTTCTTCTTTGGTACACACATTTGAGCCACATGCCATTTTCTTCAATTTCACATTTTGCACACAATCACCGGGATCTTCATTTTTGAAAACGCCTTATTTATGGAAAAGTACTCTCCAATGCATATCATATATATTCTATTTTTCCTACAAAATAACACAATCATATAGTAAACATAAAAACGTATAAGGGTCATCATTAATTCACAAGGCATTTGAATCACTTTCATAACACATTTGCTAAAGGAACATAATGAGCTCATCGAAAGTCTCACTTTTCATTTGGCGGACAATGAAAATAACACAATTTAGATTATATTTTCACACCACAAGCCGAAACATCACTGATAACTACAAGTCTAATTCACCAAATAAATTAAGAGTAACAACACTTACCTGGATCCTATATAATTATCCAATTAATCCATGTAATCAACAAAACCCACCATCACATACATACATATATATATAGGCGGTCATAAAAATCAAAACTTTGAGAAAATTAATAAGAAAAGTAAAGAAGAAGAGGAAAAGGGGTACTTCTCTAGAGCTTCTAGTGCATTTTATTTATTTCAATTAGACGTCTACTTGTTCTTCCCTTAATCGATCAATGAGAAAAAGAGTGACCGAGAATGAGAGGGACTTACTTCGATATAGAGAGAAAGAGGAAGAATGGGCCGAGAATGGTTACGTAGTTGAAAAAAGTGAGGAACGTATTTTTGCAAATAAAATTAATAACCTTTATTAATAAGCTAAACACTGATACACATGTATTAATTTTGGTTTATTTAATTTTTGGTACCACCAACTTTTGGTTTCAATACTATAACTTTTGATTATCAGCTTCCTATATATCTCATACTTCTATATTTCTTGTGATTTTATTAATTTTGATTTTATTTTTATTTCACCTTTTACTTTTAATCATTATATTCCTAATTTCCTTATCTATTGCTAATCGAATATATTATATTTACTATAATACGACATAAACATATTTTTTTAACTTTTTTTAATCATATACTTTCTTAATATATTTATCAGAATTATATTTTTATTATAATTCTTGATTTCTAAGCAACACTCCGATTATCCTAATTCCATATATAAATAACAGACTCTTATTTGAAAATATATTATTTTTAGCCGTTTTGATATAGTATAATTAGCAGAATTCTATTTTAACTATACTGCTTGATTTCTTCTTATATTGATTTCAACTCAACAATCCTATTTCTCATATGACTCAATAATATATTTTAATGAAATAATAATTTTTTTGAATTCGTATTATAATAATAATTTTTTATTTATTATAATTAATAACATTTATTAATAAGTGAAACACACTTTTAAGTGTTACTTTGGTTTCATTTTTTTTTGGTTTAACCCTTACTCTAAATGTATAATTTTTATTCTTCTTTTACTTCTATATGACTTATAGTGTTATATGTATTATTTTACATGTCTTTTAATTGCAATTCTTATATTGATTTCAATTTAGTAATCATATTTCACACATGACTTAATAAAATATTTTAATGAAATAACAATTTTTTTGAAATCGTATTATATTTATAATATTTTTATTATAATCATAACAAAAATATCGTACATTTATTAATAAGCGAAACCCTTTTTTTAAATGGTCCTAAATTTGATATCACCTTATATCTGTTCAATCCATATTTTGGTTTCACTCTGATCATCTTATTTCTCATACAACTCTATATTATTTTATTTTTAATGAAATAACTAAATTGTTGAAATCGTATTATAATTATTCATATATTTATTTCAGCTCGATAATCCTATTTCTGATATGAGTCTATATAACTCTACAATATTTTTTAATGAAATAATAAAATTGTTGAAATTATATTATTATAATTTTTTTATTATAATTCTAATGCAAATAATATATTTATCACATGTACATTACAATTTTTTACTTTTTTTAAAATATTTGTAATTAAAAAAGTAAAATATTAAATAACTTTAATTATCTATTTTTTCTTACCTTTATTTCACCTCTAGATTCATACATTTTGTGCAGTTCTAAATTATTTTTCAATAAATTAATATGATTATTAGAATTATATTGTAGTTGTAATTTTTTAGTAATCAATTATAATGTAATAAATAATATATTTAGATAATAATGATAATGTATATTTAATAATCGGTTATATAATTATGCGTCCTAATATTTTGTTTGAACTATACACATGTTTTTTAGGCGTGATTACTGCAATTAAAATTTTAAGTTTGCTAAATAAAAATGTTCAACATGCGCATCATATTAAAATAATTATAAAAACATGCATTTTTGACATGTTTATGTTTTAAAATATACAAAACATACAGTTTAGTGATGTATATTCAATACGGGTATTACCCATATTCGTGGTTAGTGGATATCTTGGACAATTATTCTCACCACCCTATAATTTTGATTGATTTTCAGTATAAAAATTAGAAATTTTGACATAACACATATACTATTATGATTTTTAAAAATTATTTAAATTAATTAACTCGCCGGTTATCAACTAGTACTATAAAAAAGTATACTTGCAATAATTTAGATAAGTTGATATAATTTTAAATAAATACATTGGTATTTTTGACAAGTTGCCTTATAGATTAGTCTAAAAAAAATAATAGTATAACTTCATGGTAACTTCCCCTTGAATATATTATTACTCAAGTCACGGCAGGCGGACAAAGTAAACTGAGTTCAATGCTGAAGTACTGATCAGAATATTCACACACTTAATCTGTCATCAATATTTTTGCTTCTGACTTCTTCAGAGAACTCACTTGACATTGTTAAATACCGTAAACTTATATTTTTGAGGGAAAATGTTAGCAGTTTTTGTTCATGCTCATAACATAAGATATGTAATCATATTTATTATGGTATCTTCCCCTTATGTAACAGCGAATAAAAATCATGGGGATGTTCGTACTATAGGTGGCATTGTCGATTACTTGTCTAGCCATGGAAAAGAAGAAAAAATAGCTATGGAGATGGCTATAAAAGATTCTTGTGCCTATGTGCCTATGCCTTGTGGTGTTGCCTTGCATTTCATGAATTCTGGGAAGGATCCGCTTGAAGCAGCTTCTTCTGGTAAGATCTCAGCATCTTGTGCAATCTATACATTCAAATATTTCTACTTTATTAGAACAAACTTTGCTGCTTTAATTATGCGCCTTGCAATCGGATTCAGGATGGATTGCTGTCAAAAGATAAAAGCTGATGAATATTGTTTTTTTGTGTTTAGATAACTAGCTATTAAAGATACACGCCATAATTTTTTTTTAAAAAAAAATGGATACATGCTACAAGCTTAATTTGGCAAAGTACTCTAGATGCCTAGATAGTCTAATTCAGCTGAAAGCCAGGCTCCGAGGGTTGAATTTTGTTCAGGTTGTCTGACTTTTTTTTTTATATATAAATAATTACAAAAAAGAATGATCACCCAATTTATTTTCAAAATTGCACATGTTCAAATAATCGCTTTCACCTGATTCATCTTCAGTTAAAAATCTGATCCAGAATAAGAATGTAAGCGCGATCATAGGCTTGGATAGATGGGAACATGCTGTTTTTGTTGCTCCACTGGGTAATACATCAAAAGTTCCGATTCTTTCTTTGGCCGATGACATCCCTCTTTCATCTCTTAAACAATGGCCATTTCTGGTGAATATGGCTAGCTCTTCAGTAACTCAGATGAAAGCAGTGGCAGCAATAGTTCAGAGCTGGGAATGGCGTAAAGTAACCATCATTTATGAAGACACCATATCAAGTGTTAATGGCATCTTCCCATTCCTTATTAAAGCTCTTAACGAAGTGGACGTAGTTATTGATTACTACTTGCCTCTTCAAGCCTTTTCTCCATATTCTGTCAATGAAAAGTTAAGGGACCTTCAAAGGATGCAAAGTAGGTTTTTTATTGTCCACACTTCAAGTAATATGGCTGTCTATATATTCATGGAAGCCAAGAGGTTGAAACTGATGAATAAAGAGTCTGTTTGGATCACTACCGATCGCATTACAAATTTGATTGATTCTTTCAATTCATCTACAATACTTGCCATGCAAGGTGTCTTAGGAGTAAAGGGGTCCTCTCCCTTTAGTAGTCAAATGCAATACAAAGAGTTCTCCAAGCGTTTCAAGGCTAGATTTCGATCAAAATACCCAACCAAAAAATATGTGGAGCCCGGAACTAATGCTCTAAATGCCTATGATGCTGTCTACACTACAGTGTTAGCAATTAAAGGGAAAGAAAATCCAAGATCTCTTGCAAACATTTTAAACAATAATACTGCAGCACGGAGTGGGCAGAAATTACTGGAGAGAATATTGGAAAGGAAATTTAAGAGGTTAAATGGAGAGGTGAATTTAAAAGGAGGAAGTTTGGCACCATCGGCTATTTTCCAGATTGTTAATGTCATTGGTAGGAGTTATGTACAGCTTGGATATTGGTGTGAAGGATTGGGATTCTCAGTTAAGATTGACAACAAAAGTAATTACAGCAAGTCTATGATGATATTGGGGCAAGTAAACTGGCCAGGACATCTCTCCACAGTTCCTAGAGGGTGGGCTGTTGCCACAAGCACCAGCAGGCTTAGAATAGGAGTACCTGGTAACAACATGTTTAAAGGATTTGTAAATGTGACATATGAACATCCCGAGGGACATCCTACAGTAGGAGGGTTGTCAATTAATGTGTTTAAAGATGTTGTTCGGGATTTACCATACAGCTTACTTTATGACTTCATTCCCTATTATGGAACTTACGATTCACTTGTGAAAGAGATTCATCTTGGGGTAATTTGCTAAACTGTGCTAGACTATTTTACATAATTTGTTCTTCATATCTCGCTCCTATGATGTTTTTCAGTTCCTAATATTGTTCATTTTACCGTGATTGGAGACTTTTGATGCGGTGGTCGGGGACATAACTATCGAGGCTAGCCGTTATAAGTATGCAGAGTTCTCACAGCCTTACTCTGACTCAGGTCTACAGGTGCTGGTATATACAAAGTCAAAAATATCTGCTTCCAGAGCATGGCTGTTTATGAAACCATTCACAACATGGACCTGGATTTCTGCAGCACTTATCAACTTATATAGTGGCTTCGTCGTGTGGTTCATCGAGCGCCGGACAAATAGAGACTTCGAAGGAAGTTTGTTCAAACAATGTGGAACCATTATTTGGATAGCCTTTACTACCCTCTTCACATCTTTACAAGGTAAGCTTTCTTACTATTCACTCAACTAATACCACTTGTTATTTATAAGGTAGCAACCATTAATCTTGAACCTTGAAATTTACAGGTGACAAATTGCATAGCAACTTGTCTCGGATGGCTGCAGTAATCTGGTTGTTTGTGGCTTTAGCTTTAACCTCCAGCTACACAGCTAGTTTGACCTCGTTGCTCACAATTCAAAATCTTAATACAGTGACTAATGTTGAAACGTTAAGAAGAACGGGTGCAAAAGTTGGGTGCAATGGAAATTCTGCTGTCGTGAGGTATCTGGAAGAAGTGTTGAAGTTCGAACCACGTAATATCATGAAGGTATATGTAGAAGATGACTATTCACAGGCCCTTAAGAGTGGGAAGATTGCTGCTGCTTTTCTCGAAGTTCCATACATTAAAGTTCTTCTCGCTAAAAATTGCAATGGGTATATGACCGGGGAGTCATTCAAAATTGGAGGATTTGGGTTCGTCTTTCCAAAGGATTCCCCGTTGCTTTTGGACATCTCCCGAGGCGTTGTTAGTGCATGGGAGAGTGGAATACTTCGGAAGCTAGAGAACTCTATGTTATCGTCGTACAAATGTTCAGAACCTGACGATGATGATGTCGAATATAATCTTGGATTCGACAGTTTCTAGGGCCTCTTTGCAATAACAGGAGGAGCATCAACCATAGCTTTTTTGCTCTTTTTGTTTCCTTGCGCTCTCCCTGATGTTAGCAAAAGAGAGTTCATCGAAACAGAGCCAAAGCATGAGATGCACAACCTAGTCAGGACTTTTGCTTCACCACAGCATGATCCAGAGGTAGATGAAAAAGTTCTCTTTAATGCAGAATTGGAAATCCAATACCAATCTTGATCAAGAATGCAGGATGCAGGGGTGTCACACTTGGTGTCCAGCTAACACCACTACCTTGGACCACTTGTTATTTCTAGTGTGCTTTTCTTATTTTGTCATCTAGTATTGAATAAATAATATCCAGCGTATCTTAAAATATTCCTTCTCACAAGAAAGTTATTGTGTAAAACGTGTGCTATCTCCATTTTCATTTCGTGTATGATACTCTCCCAGTCCCACAATGCTCTCTTGTAAATGTAATAAACCAAAAACCCTCCTTCTCGGTGGATTCCTGATCACGGTATTATCAGACACATTAAGAGGAGTAAATCTTGCCCTACTCGACCTAACCTATAAGTCGAAAAACCCAATTTTCAAGAAGATGAAGCTCCGTACTTCCTTTAGTAGAAGCCGAAAATCCCACATAATTAAACTCCCTACGATACTCAGAAAGATCAACATCAACCACCAAAACTGGCTCCAGAGATTTAGCACTAGAATAACTCAAATAAACCTTTAAACTCTTCTCAACATTCCTATAATCAATCCAAGCAGTAATCAATTTCAGTAGTCTTGATTGAATTAAACTGCCAATATCTGTAAAATCTGTAATTTTATTTTATTTATTTATTTATTTATATATTTATTTATTAGATATTGGATAATAATTCGTTTAGATAAATATTTTAATTTAGAATATTCCAGAAACTTTTTGCGTAGGTATTGAGTTGGGAAAAGATTTGTTATTTGTGGAAATAAGTGTAAGAATAAAATAGAAGATAGGTATTTGTGTGTCAATATTTTATTTTTAGAATTTAGTTAGAGAATATACAAAATCTTTAAAAGGAAATTTTATCATATCCTAATTAGAATTAGGGATTTATGTGCCTATATAAGGACTCCATTAAAAAATAATAAAAAAATTCGTACAGAGTCATCGTTCCATCAAAGAGGTACCTGAAGTTTTCTCTGCTTATTTATTTTATTACATGTCTGTGTGTTATGTGATAATAGATGTATGCCATGTCCCCCATTCAATCTATTATTGTGCCTCTGCTTTGTTTGTAAATATGTGATGTTATAAGTTATTTAATATGTCTATGTTCTGTACTTCTGTATAGTTTTGAAGGTAAAAAGCATGTTCAGATTATAGTATAAGTATTATCTCGAAATCTGTAAAGCATGATAACTCGTTTTATGTGAAATTGCATGATATTTGCTTTACTTATTTAATTTATATTGATTTTATGTTGACTGTCATTGAACATTGGTGTCACGAATTTGTACAGAACATGTATTAATTTATTTTACGAGCAAAGAAAAATGTTAATTTTTAAGTGGAACAAAATCTAGATTACTTTTATTATTTTATGATTTCCAGAAAGGAACAAGTTGCATGCGATTAATTAGCATTCGAATATGTGTTTTTCATTAGCCAAACTTTGTTTAGGTATGCATGCTTTGTTTTTGTGTCTTAATTTATTTGTATGCATTACCTATGTTTAATTTACTTTAAGGTTATACTTGGATTATTAAATTATGAGTATATAGTTTCCTGCCATGTTTTAACTTATGGGTTTGATTCTAAAAAAAAAAAATTGGTTAATTAAGACTTTACTAGTATAAAAAAAACCTATGCTCAACTATAATAATCTTGTTAATTATAAGGAACTAAATTGACATCCATGCTTAATATTTTAATTATATTGTATAAAAAGATATTTCTTGCACCAGGTTTACATGTTTTTGTTGACTAATTGATTAAGTACATGTATTATACGTAAACAAACTAGATTCATGTTAGACATGCAACTACAGGTTAAGGTTTTAAAATGAATAAGAAAGTTTATGCCATGTATTTGGACCATCTCCTTGTGTAAGCTTTGAAACCCAATTGTTTTATTTGGTTTTACTTTGTTAAAGGTAAATATGCATGGTTTACTTGCTACCTGTGCATGTAATATCAAAATAAATGTTAGTTTTGAGTTTCTGTGAATAAAATTTAGATAAAAGTACCTGTTCAGTTGAGATTCTTCTTGTAACAAATGTATAAGGTTGTTGCCGAGTAAATAATTTATTTTGTTCTGCTTATTAAACTAGCATGAAAACCCGTGCATCATGTTCTAGTATAAATTTTAAATTTTCGAGATTTTGTGGTGTGTGCGATATTCATTATTTGGTGATGAATATGTTGTATTTTAGCTATATAATTAACTAGTTATAGATGAAAATTATCCATAATTGAAATATTTTTTTTTGCGAATGAGCAGTGTAGATACTTAATAATTTACAAGATTGTGCACAATGTTTATAAATCGACTTACTTGTGTTTTTTGTTCATATTTGCAAAGAGTCACATAGATAACAAAACTGTGGACAAAAAATTTCTTTATGTACCCAATTCATAAAAGTAGAGTTTTTTTCCAGTTTACATAGATTCATCCATAAATAACAATACATAACAGTTCTTGTGTGAAATATTTATTGGTACATGATGTGATTTTGGTTTGAAATGTATATTGGTACATGATGATCTATTTGTCAAATTTCCTTCTCTATAATTGGGTTGATGTGTTCCTGATAGTTTTCATCGATTCAACATATGTGGGAATGCTGTTTGCAATTCACTAGAGGTATGCGCTACTTTATACTCTAATCTAACTTGCTTGTTTGATTTTAAATCATAAAGTAATATAATATAATTTGAATAAATAAATACAAAAAAATATTGTGCTTAAATATTTTTGATAAGTTATAATAATTAAAATACCAAATATTTCTATAATACGCGACACGCGCACACACATATCACGTGTATGAGTGGAAATATAAGATTAAGTGGGCGCGTGATCTGATTTTCATATGTAGTAGTTTATTATTATTATTTAACACTACTTTGAAATATAGTCCATCTATATATTATATATAATTTATTCATACTATAATGTGAAATAATATATTATAATCCGAATTAAGATATGTAAAACTAAAATTATGATAAAAAATTGTTAATAAATCATAACAATAATACCAAATATTATTTCATTCACGCGGCACACACACACACATAAATACCATGTGTATGATTGAAAACACAAGTAACGTAATTTTCAGTGCAATTATTTATGTATAGTAAATTTTCATTATTATTTTATTTTTATACTAAATTAAATAATTTAGAAATGTATAAAGAGACCTTATATGATACATAATATATTACAATCTAAATCAATAAGTATACAAATTTGATCAATATTAAAATATGTTAATAGAAACACAATAATTAAACTATCAAATTTTTTTTCATTCATGCGATATGCACACTCTTATAATTTGTGATATAAAACACAAATGAGTGATTTTCAATTGGTAAGAAAATGTCTAAATTAGTGTATATACTCAATTTTGAAAGCCCTAAATATTAATTATATTTTTAAAAGTAAGCACAATGATAAGTTTGTCATTATATTTTAATTCATGCGACACTCATACACACATATAATTTGCATGATTAAAAACACATGTGAGTGTTTGGTCTAGTGGTAGGAGATGTGCAATCTAGTATATAGATTCAAGTTCGAATACATTTAAATAATTTTTTTTAAAAAAAATTGTAAGTCTAATGAAAATTTAGACATTTTAAACTGAATAAATTATCATAATATTTATATGGAATAAAATGTCTCTTGAACAAATAGTCCCATGTTGGGCTATCACGAGTCATTTTCTAATAATGTTTTAGAATACATAGCGTATAATTCAAAAAAAAATTAGTTTGTGCCGATTTTGTTAGAAATAAAGTATATAGCCCCTAATAATTTAAAATAAAGTGTACAAAAAATATCAGTGAAAACAGCTTATTCTCAATCATTTTCTAGCTCGTTGACTAAATTCGATCGTAAAAAAAAATATATTTTAGCTTGATAAAACTCTGACATCATTTGTGAAAAACGGTATTTTGAGTATTTTTTAGAAATTAAGTGACATTCTGATATTGAGTTCAGAATAAGCTCAAATATATATTAGTCCAAATAAAAATTTGAAATAGTTTTACCCATAAGTACACATAATAGTACTCGGTTTATCTTATTATTGTTGACTTTTATAACTTTACAGTCAATTTGATTAAATGACTAAAGTAGAAAATATAAAAAGAAATAGATGATTAAAATTTGGAGAAAAATATCCCAAAGTACGTACTTAAAAGAGTTATAAGAGCATGTAGTGTATTTTTAATAGTCTAATTTTTTAATCAAATTCTGTAATCATAAAAATACCCATGCATTTAGGAGCATTAAGCCCTGGAAATATTCATTAGTCACAATATATATAATTCCAAATATTAACTTTTTCGAGAGACACAATCATATCTAATATGTGTATGATTAACAATATATATAGTTGCGTGACTTAATGATATTATGTTGTGTAGAGTATTTTTAAGATCGGGTTCGATTCCCACTAAAAGCATGACAAATGTAAAAAAAGACAGATAATAAAAAATTATTTGTTAGTCACAGTAAATATAATACTAAATATTAACTTCTTCAAGACACACAAGCATATCTAATATCTATATGATTAACAACTCATATCATTTAGTACCTTGGTGGTATGCTGTTGTATAGAGTATCTGTAAGACTAGGGTTCGATTCCCACCAAAAACATTTTTTTATAAATGGTAACTATAAGGGCAATTTAGACTTTTTAAGTTAAATAAAATGACTCACCATTTAAATTGAATAAAATGTCTCAACAATGCCCTATGTTGGGCTAAGCATAGCAAATGGAAAAAAAGATAGATAATTAAAAATTATTCATTAATCACAGTAGATATAATACTAAATATTAATTTCTTCAAAACACACAAGCATATCTAATATGTATATGATTGACAACTCATATGATTTAGTACCTTAGTGGTGACTTAATGGTATTATGTTGTGTAGAGTATTTTTAAGATCGGGTTCGATTCCCACTAAAAGCATGGCAAATGTAAAAAAAGACAGATAATAAAAAATTATTTGTTAGTCACAGTAAATATAATACTAAATATTAACTTCTTCAAGACACACAAGCATATCTAATATCTATATGATTAACAACTCATATCATTTAGTACCTTGGTGGTATGCTGTTGTATAGAGTATTTGTAAGACCAGGGTTCGAATCCCACCAAAAATATTTTTTTATAAATGGTAACTATAAGGGCAATTTAGACTTTTTAAGTTAAATAAAATGACTCACCATTTAAATTGAATAAAATGTCTCAACAATGCCCTATGTTGGGCTAAGCATAGCAAATGGAAAAAAAGATAGATAATTAAAAATTATTCATTAATAACAGTAGATATAATACTAAATATTAATTTCTTCAAAACACACAAGCATATCTAATATGTATATGATTGACAACTCATATGATTTAGTACCTTAGTGGTATGCTCTTGTATAGAGTATTTGCAAGATCAGGGTTCGATTCCCACCAAAAGCATTTTTTATAAATGGTAACTATAATGGCAATTTAGACATTTCAAGCTAAATAAAATGTCTCACCATTTAAATTGAATAAAATGTCTCACCAATGTCTTATGTTGGGCTATTATATATATAATAAATAATAGATTTTAGGATTTGTTCGTGTTATTAATTTCGGATTGTTAAGTGTCGACTTTGAGATAAGTACTTTTGACTTACTTTTAATTTTCGAAAAAGATATTTCAGTTATGTTTTTGATTTCGTATAAGATATAAGAACTGTAATTTCGAAATTTATAAGATATAAGTATTTGTGAATTTTAGAACCAAGTCTCTATGCTTTCGAACCCGTTCGTAATTTACGCTATAATTCCGGAACTAACCTTAGATAACCTTAGTAGGCGCACAAGTGTGCAACTTTAGATACCTATTAAGGCGCGTAATTATTGAACTTTAGATGCCGACCACTGCAAAGTGTGGTATAAAGAAATAAGAATAAGAATTAGATGTCGACTACTGGCAAAGTGTGGCCGTAGATCAAAACTGTGGTATTTATAAGAATTATCGTTTGGTTCTGTTTAACTCTGTTCTAATCTGTTATAAAATATGCTTTGTTCTGTTTTAAATTCTGAATTTTAAAATATAAAACTTCGGGTTGGCTTAATTTTAGAATATATTTTACAAAATTATTATTGTTTTGAGAAAAATTGTTTTATTAAAACACCCATTGTTTTTCTGTTTAAGAGTTAGTCAATTTGTACTTGCTGAGTTTTGTAGCTCACCCCTTTTTAATATTTCAGGTTTGGAATTTGAAGCATATTAAGAATAAGGATTGAGAACTATGCGGAGATCTGTGCTGCTTAGTTCCGTACTATTTGAATTAGAATAAAGACTTTATTTTTAGAGAATAAAATTGATTATATGTTTAGATAATTAATATCATATTTGTGGAGCTGCGTCTCTATTGTTATGATTTTGATTTAATAAGTTTAACCGTTGTTTTGACCTTCATTATATATTTTGAATTATCGTTTAAGAATCTATTTTATTCAAGTTTTGTATTTAGAATTAATAGTTCGGAAGTGCGGGCAGTTACAATATCCAACTCTATATAATTCTCATTCGGATCATTAGAATTCAAATCAAGTATTGCATCGAATTGGACTAACAATAAATTAACAGCAGAACGATTGCCAACTAATTCCTCTATTTTTTTATATTTGTCGTTTGAAAAAATAATTATTTTTAAAATTTTATTTTTTTGAATAAAAATATATAACTTATACTAAAATTCACAAAAAAAAATTAAAAATAATTATTTTAATTATACGATCAATAAATTTAATATTTCTAGAAATTATATTTCTAGAAATTATATTTAATATGTCTAGAAATTAAATATCTAATATGTGAAATAAGATAACTCCAAAATCATAAATTTGAAATTTTCAAAGAGCATAATTAAATATGTCTAGAAATTTTAAAAATTCCCCATAAAAAATATGAAAATTTCACATGGAATATTGTTATAATAAAATTTTGAACCAAGATGAATTACCGGTTGCACTTTTGACAAATATAAATATTCACTCGACCTCTAAAATTATAGGATGAATTTAATTTATCATATCGATATAATAATCGACGTTTAATAAATATTTTAAAATAATTAAATACTTATAAGATACCGATAATGACCGATACAGAATTATCATTTAATATGTTGAGTAATTTAAGGATGAGAATACATCACACAAGAATAAAATATTCATAATTTTTTTCATAATTAAAAAATTACAACAGATTTCAAATAAATATAATAATATCAAAATTTAAAAAATTTCGAGTTATTGCAATGATATTAGAATTTTGCTTTATAATATGAAACGATATTCTGTATCTAAAACATAAAACATAAGTGTAAATACTATTACTAGCTTTTTATAATTTTGAATTTGTATGGGTGCCCATTAATACACATTAACAAGTTAGGTGGAGATATTTGATTGGCACTTTTTTATTAGTAACTAGCGGTGATGTACGGGTCTTGGTTGATATTTATATATTTTTTATTTTTATTTTATATAATTTTATTAACATTCTATATAAATATTAAAATACTAAATAATGACTATATAATTATAATTTTATTGTGTATAATTTCAAGTTAATTTCAAATAGTATATAATTGATGATATTTTATTCATAAATAATAATGTATATGTTTGTTCGTGGTGACATTCAAATTTGAAAATTTAAATGTATCTATACAAATAATAATATAAATATTTGTTGTTAACGGTATTCGAAACTGAGAACTGTAATTTTTTTTTAGTATTTGGATCTAAGGCCTCTTATTATTTGATGAAAAAGATCTGACGGTCGTGATGCAATAATAATTTACTAACTTTTTTGTGGCAAAAAAAATTAGTAAATTATTATTGCATACGAAAAATATTTTAATAAATATTATTATTAATGTCATGTATAATAATATTAATATTACATACTCTCTACTTCCCTTTTTATATTTCCTTTTTAAATTATTTTTTTGTCCCATAATACATGACCATTTATACATTTAAAGCAATTTTAGTGCTAAACTTCCAAAACAATCCCTGTATTTACGATTTCAAGATCTGGCTCTTTCAAACCTCACTTGTTCTCCATTTTCAAGATAATAATTATGGGTAACATGAAAATAATCTAACTAACTGATAAGGTGTCCCTCACGGCTGATTCCAACAACGAGAAGATAGAAAAATAGGAAGGAAGATAGAGAGAAGACAGAGAGAAGACTTGGGGAAATTTTTCTGATAATTCATTCCAAACATGATCAAGACAATAAATAGAAAATAAAACAACTCCTCCTAATAACTAGGCTACTGGAAATATGGGTATCCCCACTACTTCCTTTATTTCAGCAACATTAAAACAAACAATGCAACTAGAATTTCCACTAAAATTTATTCAAACCAATACAAAAACAATTTAAAAGGTTGTACGGCTAGTTCCATGCACGTAACAATCCACCCCGCCTGAAGACACCTTGTCCTCAAGGTGAAACTGAGGATAAGAACGAGCAAAACGCCACTTGTTCTCCCAAGTTGCCTCCTCTCTGGATTTACCCAACCATTTAACTAGAATTTCCGTCTTGGGTCGATACTTCCCCTTCTGCACAACTCGATCCTCCAGTATAAGTTCCGGCTGAGGCACGTCAATTAACTGAATGGGTTCCTGAACAGGAGGTGGTAAGGGTTCTGGCACCTGTCCCTCACTCTTTCGTAGCAAACTGACATGAAATACATTATGGACTAAGGAACCAGGTGGAAGCTCGAGTCTGTACGCAACCTTCCCCATCCTAGCTAGGACTTTATACGGACCAAAGAACCGCGGACTCAATTTTGCTGAAGTTCTCAGAGCCACGGTCGCCTGCCTATACGGTTGTAATTTAACATAGACATAATCACCCACCTCAAAAACCAACTCACGCCTATGTCGATCCGCAAATTGCTTCATACGATTCTGAGCCGCCGGGAGATTGGTACGCAAAACCTTAAGCAACTCCTCACGATCCTGAAGGTAGTCGTCAACCGCTTGAACCTTAGTCGTGCCCGGAACATAGGGTAAAAGTTTAGGAGGTAACCTATGATGAGTGGCATTTTATACCACTTAGAACGTCTTAAAATGGTTTAAATTGGTGTTTTAAAATCAAGTATTTTGTGTATTTGATGCGTTTTTCTAGTGTTTATGCGTTTCAGGGTATTAGTTGCATTTCGGGGGAGTAATCATCAAGAATAAGCCTTGGCATGTGTTCATCATTGAGAGAGGGAAGAAATGGGCAGATTATGGCGAAGGAACGGAGCAAACTCAGGAATTTTCCAAAAGGATCCTGAGCGCCCGCTCAGCTATGCTAAGCGGCCGCGCAGGGTCGGGGAAAAAAATAATTTATTTTAGGACTTCTATTTCTGTTTGCCTTCCACTTCTATGTAATCTGAGTTTTATGGGACTATTATATAAGTAGATTTGGAGACGTTTTCACGAGAGAGGATCGTGGTATTACGCAAGGAGCGAAGGAGATAAGGAAGAAGACCGTTTAGTGCACAGCAACGAAGAGGAAGCATATTTTCTTGTGATTCTTGTTTCGTTGTAACGTTGGATGCTAGTTTTCTTACCTTGAACCTATTTACTCTTGTGACGTACTCTGATTTAATATAATTAGTTTAGTTATTATATTCTTGTGTTTGTTTATCATGATTTCATATGAACCCATGATGACGATAAGTGCTATTATGGGCTAATCGTGATCATGGGGTTGCAATGGATTTATTATGGAATTCTTTAGTTAATTGTTTAATACTTTAGTGTGTGATGATTGTATGATATCTAGTTTTGGTTGTGCTTATTCGTCTTATGTGCGTCGCGAATATATAAGATAGGGTGTTAATCTCTTGTGAAGCGACGGTGGATCTTGAGATTTAGAACTTGCCATGCTAGCATAGGTTCATGTACGTTGTGCATGATTAGTAGGTAACTCTAACAGTTTTATTTGCCCTATGTAATCAAAAGGAATAACTTGTGCTTAAATCGTTGTGTTGTCAATTTCTGTAGACATATAGGAACTCAACATTATTGATGACTATTCAACTTCTATCTTGATTGTGGATGTTGGTAGAATGGTATTAGTACAATGAAAGTTGACTTTTATCAGTTTTGTGTTATTCGATTAATATCATCACTGTCACATGCTAAAGGTAATAACAATGACTATTGAAGGAAGTAGTAATGAAGTTGTGATCTCATGAGTGTTTTATTATTGATAATTTGAAGTGTTAATTAAGTGATTAATTAAGTAGTTAATTGTAGTTAATATTTAGTCAATAATTCTAAGTGTTAGTGTCTTAACATTGAGAAGTAATCATACAGTGGTGAGTGAGTTTAATTAGACAATAAATTAGTCTGAGTCTCTGTGGGAACGAACTAGAAAGTATTCTATATTACTTGCGAACGCTTATACTTGCGTGAATATTAGTGTGTGTTTTCGCTCTAACAAGTTTTTGGCGCCGCTGCCGGGGACTCGGCGTATTTGTTTAGTTTATGTACTTACCATCATTGGTCATTAGGACTCAGTGATTAGGACGTAGCAGTTACTTATTGTTTCCGGTTGTGTTTCAGGTACTTTAGCAAGCGTTTATGCAAACTCGTTCCCTTACTCGCAAGAGGACTTTAGATACAGCTGAGGAGACAGACGAAGTTCTTGATATTCCAGAGAAGTTAGATTTTGAAGATTCGGATTCAGGAACTGAGCGGAAAGAACCAGTAAACATGGGTGATCGTATTGTTCAAGCTGATCCAGCTCTTATGGATTTTTCTCGGCCAAAAATTGATGACATTCAGTCAAGCATTCTTCATCCGGCTATTCAAGCTAACACCTTTGAAATCAAGCCGAGCACTATTCAGATGGTGCAGAATTCTGTTTCTTTTGGAGGAGCGGCGACTGAAGACCCCAACATGCACATAAGGAATTTTGTCGAGATCTGCAGCACTTTTAAGTATAATGGCGTGACTGATGAGGCTATCAAGTTGAGGCTTTTCCCATTCTCACTGAGGGACAAGGCTAAAGACTGGTTACATTCTGAAACAGCTGGGTCCATCACTACGTGGCAAGATCTTGCGCAAAAGTTTCTGGTGAAGTTTTATCCGATGGCAAAGACTGCTGCTATGAGGAGTGCTCTTACTCAGTTTGCGCAGTAACCTACAGAATCTATGTGCGAGGCTTGGGAACGCTATAAGGAAATGTTGAGAAAATGTCCACATCATGGAATGCCTGATTGGATGGTGATCACTGGTTTCTATAATGGTTTGGGGGCTCAATCTCGGCCCATGCTCGATGCAGCAGCTGGAGGCGCCTTATGGGCTAAAAGCTATACTGAGGCGTATAATCTTATAGAGACTATGGCTGCAAATGAGCATCAAAACCCAACTCAGAGGATGACGTCAGGTAAGGTAGCAGGTATTCTGGAAGTTGATGCAGCCACCGCTATTGCAGCCCAGCTTCAAGCGCTATCAATGAAGGTTGATTCTCTGGCTACATATGGAGTTAATCAAATAGCTATGGTTTATGAGCTTTGTGCAGGTTCTCATGCTACGGATCAGTGTTCTCTTGTCAACGAATCTGTTCAGTATGTGAATAATTATCAGCGACAACAGCAGCCTGTGCCAGCGACCTATCATCCTAATAACAGAAATCATCCAAATTTCAGCTGGGGGAATAATCAGAATGCTATTCAGCCACCATATCAGCAAGGAGTGAGTAAATAGTTTAACCCACCTGGATTCCTGCAACCACAGCAGTATGCTACAAGGCAATCATATCCTCAATAGGGAAGTACAACTGCACCTACTAGTGCTGATTTTGAGGAACTTAAGCTGTTATACAAGAGTCAGGCGGTTTCTATCAAGACCTTGGAAAATCAAATCGGTCAATTAGCCAATGCAGTGCTCAATCGTCAACCTGGCACTCTTCCCAGTGACACGGAAGTACCAGGCAGGAAGGAAGCTAAAGAGCAAGTCAAGGCTATTATCTTAAGGTCTGGAAAAGTTGCTGATGCTGAAAAGGCAAAAGAAGGAGAAGCTGAAATTAGAGATGAAGAAGCTAAGCAAAAGGAGAAAGCGGCAGAACCAAGGAAGACTACTGTTGAACACACTCTGCCTGAGGCTAATACAGGGGAGAAACAGCTCTATCCTCCACCACCTTTTCCTAAGAGATTACAGCAACAAAAGCTAGATAGACAGATCGGTAAGTTTCTGGAGGTGTTCAAGAAACTTCACATCAATATACCTTTCGCTGAGGCTCTGGAGCAAATGCCTAGTTATGCGAAGTTTATGAAGAGTATTCTTTCAAGGAAGGTGAAACTGGATGACCTTGAGACCGTTGCTCTCACGGAAGAATGCAGCGCTGTTCTGCAGCAAAAGTTACCACCAAAACTGAAAGATCCAGATAGCTTCACCATTCCTTGCACCATTGGCAATTTGACTTTTGACAAGTGCCTTTGTGATTTGGGAGCAAGCATTAATCTGATGCCGTTGTCGATCTTTAAAAAGCTGGATCTCCCTGATCCAAAACCCACATACATGTCTCTACAATTGGCTGATCGTTCCATTACTTACCCAAGGGGCATAGTGGAGGATGTGCTCGTCAAGGTGGATAAGCTCTTCTTTTCTGCAGATTTTGTTATTCTGGATTTTGAGGAAGATAAGAAGATTCTCATAATCTTAGGAAGACCTTTCTTGGCTACTGGCTGTACCTTGATAGATGTGCAAAAAGGTGAACTTACTATGCGGGTACAAGATCAGAATGTGACCTTCAACGTATTCAAGGCAATGAAATTCCCTACAGAAGATGAGGAGTGCTTTAAAGTGGATGTGATTGATTCTGCGGTTACTTCGGAACTCGATCGCATGCTAATATCTGATACATTGGAAAAGGCCTTAGTGGGGGATTTTGACAGCGATGATGAAGATGGCAACGAGCAATTACAATATCTGAACGCTTCTCCCTGGAAGCGAAAGCTGGACATACCGTTTGAATCTCTTGGTACTTCTGACCTCAAGAATGCTGAAGGAAAGCTCAAACCATCAATAGAGGAAGCACCTACCTTGGAGCTCAAGCCATTACCTGAACACTTGAGGTATGCTTTTTTAGGTGATGCATCTACTTTACCTGTTATTATTTCATCTGACCTTTCAGGTAGTGAGGAAGACAAGCTCTTAAGGATTTTGAGAGAATTCAAATCGGCTATTGGATGGACCATAGCAGACATCAAGGGGATAAGTCCTTCATATTGTATGCATAAAATTCTGCTAGAGGAAGGTAGTAAGCTGACTGTGGAACAGCAGCGAAGACTGAATCCTATCATGAAGGAGGTAATGAAGAAAGAAATTCGGAAATGGCTGGATGCAGGCATCATTTATCCTATTTCTGACAGCTCGTGGGTAAGCCCCGTACAATGTGTACCTAAGAAAGGAGGTATCACTGTGGTAGCAAATGAAAAGAATGAGCTCATCCCCACTCGAACAGTTACAGGATGGAGAGTATGCATGGATTATAGAAAATTGAACAAAGCCACAAGGAAGGATCATTTCCCTCTTCCGTTTATTGATCAGATGCTCGACAGGTTGGCGGGTCATGAGTATTTTTGTCTTTTTGTCTTCTGGATGGTTATTCAGGGTATAATCATATTTGTATTGCACCAGAGGATCAGGAAAAGACTACCTTCAATTGTCCATTTGGCACGTTTGCTTTTCGCAGAGTTTCGTTTGGGTTATGTGGTGCCCCGGCCACTTTTCAGAGATGTATGATGGCTATATTCTCTGACATGATTGGAAATACTGTCGAAGTGTTTATGGACGACTTCTCCGTCTTTGGACATTCATATGATGAATGTTTGAATAATCTGCGCGCCGTACTCAAAAGGTGCGTGGAAACTAATTTGGTGCTCAATTGGGAGAAGTGTCATTTTATGGTGCGTGAAGGCATTATTCTTGGAGATAAGGTCTCTAACAAGGGTCTGGAGGTGGACAAGGCCAAGGTGGGAGTCATTAAAAATCTTCCACCACCTAATTCTGTGAAAGGAATCCATAGTTTTCTTGGTCATGCGGGTTTTTATCGGCGATTCATCAAGGACTTTTCAAAGATATCTAAGCCATTGTGCAATTTGCTTGAGAAAGATGTGCCTTTCAAATTTGATGATGAATGTTTGGCAGCATTCGAGACTCTCAAGAAGAGTTTGATCACTGCACCAGTTATTACAGCACCGGATTGGAAAGAACCGTTTGAGATGATGTGTGATGCGAGTGATTATGCAGTAGGTGCAGTTCTGGGATAGCGCAAGAAAAATCACTTCCATGTGGTCTACTATGCGAGTAAGACTTTAAATGGGGCCCAAATGAACTACACCACTACTGAGAAGGAGCTATTGGCTATAGTCTTTGGTTTCGAGAAATTTCGATCTTATCTACTTGGTACAAAAGTAACAGTATTCACTGATCATGCGGCTATTCGCTATCTGGTTTCCAAGAAGGATTCGAAGCCGAGACTCATTCGTTGGGTGCTTTTACTTCAGGAATTTGAGTTAGAGATCAAGGATAGAAAAGGTACTGAGAATCAAGTAGCTGACCATCTCTCTAGGTTGGAGAATCCCGATTCTACTGCACAAGATAGGACATTAATCAATGAATCTTTTCCGGATGAGCAGTTGTTTGCAGTTCAGGAGGAAGAACCATGGTTTGCAGATATTGTAAACTATCTCGTCAGCCATGTAATGCCTCCTAATTTGACCTCCGCTCAAAAGAAGAAGTTTCTGCATGAGGTGAAGTGGTATATGTGGGATGACCCATATTTGTTTAGACAGGGAGCTGACCACATCATCAGGAGATGTATCCCGTTCTGTGAGACGGAGGGGATATTACGAGACTGCCACTCCACGGTTTATGGTGGACACTATGGTGGTGAGAAGACGGCAGCTCGTATTCTGCAAGCAGGTTTTTTTTGGCCTATTTTGTTCAAGGATGCTCATCAGTTTGTTTTAAGGTGTGATCGTTGCCAAAGAGTGGGAAATTTGACAAGAAAGGATGAGATGCCATTAAATATGATGCTTGAAGTCGAGGTCTTTGATGTTTGGGGAATTGATTTCATGGGGCCTTTTATCTCATCTTGCAATAATCAGTACATCTTGCTGGCAGTCGATTATGTCTCAAAATGGGTAGAAGTTAAAGCTTTACCGACAAATGATGCAAAGGCAGTGCTAAATTTTCTTCATAAGCAAATTTTCACAAGGTTTGGAACACCTCGGGTAATCATAAGTGATGAAGGGTCACATTTCTGCAACCGTAAGTTCACTTCTATGATGCAGCGTTATAATGTGAATCATCGAGTGGCTACTGCCTATCATCCGCAAACAAATGGTCAAGCGGAAGTGTCTAACAGAGAGATAAAGCGCATTCTAGAGAAGGTTGTTTGTCCTTCAAGGAAGGATTGGTCTTTAAAGCTCGATGAAGCTGTTTGGGCTTACTGAACAGCATACAAAACTCCACTTGGTATGTCCCCGTTTCAGTTGGTGTACGGTAAGGGATGTCATCTACCTGCGGAGCTTGAGCATAAGGCCTACCGGGCATTGAAAAAGTTGAACCTGGATTTAGATGCAGCTGGTAAGAAAAGAATGCTTCAGCTTAATGAACTTGATGAATTTCGACTTCAAGCGTACGAGAATAACAAAATGTATAAGGAAAAGGTGAAGAGGTGGCACGATAGGAAGCTACATCCTAAGTTATTTGTGCCGGGGCAACAAGTTCTCTTATTCAACTCTCGGCTCCGACTTTTTCCTGGGAAGTTGAAATCGAGGTGGTCTGGACCTTTTATTATCAAAACTGTGTTTCCACATGGAGCGGTGGAAATTTTTGAGAATGATCCGGACCAAGCATTCAAGGTTAACGGTCAGCGTTTGAAGCACTACTATGGGGACATGGCAAACCAAGAAGTGGCTAGCGCCATTTTGTTGACTACTTGAGAAGGGTACGCAACGTCAAGCTAATGACGAAAAAGAAGCGCTGCGTGGGAGGCAACCCATGAATTGTTGTTACAGGAACCTTTAGAAGTTAATAACCTATCCAAAAACACAAAAAAATCAGAAAATCGGGGCTGAAAAAAAAAATTCCAGTGACCCCCTGAGCGCCCGCTCAGCTTTGCTGAGCGACCGCTCAGGGGTCGATTGCCAGAAATTTTTTTAAGTTCAGAAAAAAAAAAACCAATTGTAGCCCATAAACCCATGATTTGTTCCCACTACCCCATCATTTTAACCCTTAATCCCCAAACCATAATCTAATTTAACCTATTCCATACCCTATATATACATACACATATCCTACATATCTCCCACAAGCTTTCTACACTTAAACTCTCTCCCAAGCACCAAAACTCAGTTCTTAAACACTTTTATTGGAGAGTCAATGGCACCCAAGAGAGCACGCACTATCGATAGCAGCAGCACAGTCCCTACTGCTGATTCATCAAGGGGTACTGCTGCAAGGCCTCGGTTGACTGACAGAGCTGCAGATGAGGAGTACACTAGGCTTTTGGGGAAGCCGATTCTGAAGGAGAGAGGGTTTTTACCATCGGGGAGGGATGGTGAGTTGCTACCCATGATTGCAGAAAAGGGGTGGATAGCTTTTTGTGAGTCGCCCGAAGCAGTACTGATGAGCGTGGTTCGCGAGTTCTATGCGAACGCGAAGGCCGAAAAGAATGGGTTTTCTGTGGTCCGAGGGCTGGCGGTTGATTATCACCCTGAGCGATTCGCCATGTGATTGGACAGCGAGAGAGGAAGCCCGAGGAGGAGAACTGGAATGAGAAGACTGCTGAGGATTTTGACTTGGATTTGATTTGTGCGACTCTATGTAGGTCGGGCACAGTGTGGACCTTCAAGACCGGCACTAATGAGTATCGTCACTTCCCGGCGATCGCTATGAACAGGTATGCCCGTGCATAGAATGCATTTATTTATGCTAATATTTTGCCTTCTTCGCATGCACACGAGGTCACAGTTGAGAGAGCACAGTTGTTGTAGGGAATTCTTTATGAGGAGTACTATGTGGACCTTGGTGAGTTTATCTACCAAGGAATTCTGAAGTTTTTGAGGGGAGCTAAGCATATGAACATCCCTTATGCATCCACGGTTACGAAGCTGTGCCGAGCAGTAGGAGTGAACTGGCCGGCTCATGAGCAGTTGCAGTTGCCGGCAGCTCCGATTGATTCTGGAACTCTGAATGGGATGCAAGAGTGGACCGGTGGTGAGCCCGAGGAGTATGGGCTGGGTTATCGTCTTCCAGGAGGGCGTCTAGCACGAGGTGCTACTATGGCTAGGCCTGGGCGTGATGAGGCTGGTTCTTCGAGAGCTCAGGAGGGTGCTGGGATGGCTGATACCCAGTATAGTAGGCTTTCACGGTGGATGGATGCCATGTACGAGATGCAGAGTAGGTTTGCTCAGGAGCTCACCCTTGCGTTAGGGACTGCTTTTCGGGGCCTTGGAGCTGATATCCAGTGGCCAGTTTTTAATTGTTTATCATGTCATGTAGCTCATGCATTTACCATGATCCCTTTTGCGATGATTTATCAACTGAATTGTGATATTGATGCGAGTGTAGTGATAGCATTAAAGTGATATTAAGTCGTGTAGGTTGATATGCATGCTAGAAGCACTTGTAATTCCACTAAGTCTTAGAGAATGCGTAAGGGCTAGATTGTTGTTATGATTTGATTGTTTTTGAGGTCAATCTATTTATTATGCTTAGAATTCGATAATAGGCTCTTATTGATAAAGGCATGAAAAAGAAAAAAAATTGGAGTAAAAAAATGGAATTCGTTGCTAGTTGTGGCTAGGCGTCAAATGGCTAGTAGCCGGCTCGCATGTTGTACGAGTAGTCTAGGATTGAGCAAGATGGAGCGAAACGCACTTGCTCAGAAATTTTATAAAAAAAAAAATAATAATAATTTTTGTGGTGTTTATGCATAATTGATCAAGAGTGGGCTCTTTGGTATTCGAGTTATTAAGTTCTTAGGGGACTTTGTGCCTAGTGACCTAAGGCTTTTAGAGTCTGGGATCCGCTAACCTAACGCTCATTACATGGATACCATTGTATAAGTCTTTTGTGGACCTCACTCATTGTACGGTCAAATAAGCATTTGTGTTGTGAATAAAAAGCATGATTTCGTAATAAGCTCCAGAATTCTTGTAGTGTTGTATATCACTTTGTGCCTAGAATTTTTATTCTTTGTATAATCATGTGATTGCCTTGAGGATAGTCGAGTCATAATAATTGGTCTAGTTCCGAAGCATATCTGTTAAAGCATTTGCACACACCACGTTTCTGGCTGTATGTCCGTTTGCATGAGTTTATTGATCTTTAGTGTCTAACTGCATTTGTTGAGATGTTGCAATTTGGTTGGTTTATTCGTAGTAAGGGGGATCGCTGCATTTTCATATAGATTGCATTCATGCATGTTTTTATTTATTTTTGAGTCTGTGACGCTTGAGGACAAACATCGATTTAAGTTTGGGGGTGTGATAAGTGGCATTTTATACCACTTAGAACGTCTTAAAATGGCTTAAATTGGTGACTTGAAATCAAGTATTTTGTGTATTTGATGCGTTTTTCTAGTGTTTATGCGTTTCAGGGTATTAGTTGCATTTCGGGGGAGTAATCATCTAGAATAAGCCTTGGCATGTGTTCATCATTGAGAGAGGGAAGAAATGGGCAGATTATGGCGAAGGAACGGAGCAAACTCAGGAATTTTCCAGAAGGGTCCTGAGCGCCCGCTCAGCATAGCTGAGCGGCCGCGCAGAAAGCTGAGCGCCCGCTCAGCTATGCTGAACGGCCACGCAGGGTCGGGAAAAAAATAATTTATTTTAGGACTTCTATTTCTGTTTGGCTTCCACTTCTATGTAATCTGAGTTTTATGGGACTATTATATAAGTAGATTTGGAGACGTTTTCACGAGAGAGGATCGTGGTATTACGCAAGGAGCGAAGGAGATAAGGAAGAAGACCGTTTAGTGCACAGTAACGAAGAGGAAGCATATTTTCTTGTGATTCTTGTTTTGTTGTAACGTTGGATGCTAGTTTTCTTACCTTGAACCTATTTACTCTTGTGACGTACTCTGATTTAATATAATTAGTTTAGTTATTATTTTCTTATGTTTGTTTATCATGATTTCATATGAACCCATGATGACGATAAGTGCTATTATGGGCTAATCGTGATCATGGGGTTGCAATGGATTTATTATGGAATTCTTTAGTTAATTGTTTAATACTTTAGTGTGTGATGATTGTATGATATCTAGTTTTGGTTGTGCTTATTCGTCTTATGTGCGTCGCGAAAATATAAGATAGGGTGTTAATCTCTTGTGAAGCGACGGTGGATCTTGAGATTTAGAACTTGCCATGCTAGCATAGGTTCATGTACGTTGTGCATGATTAGTAGGTAACTCTAACAGTTTTATTTGCCCTATGTAATCAAAAGGAATAACTTGTGCTTAAATCTTTGTGTTGTCAATTTCTGTAGACATATAGGAACTCAACATGATTGATGACTATTCAACTTCTATCTTGATTGTGGATGTTGGTAGAATGGTATTAGTACAATGAAAGTTGGCTTTTATCAGTTTTGTGTTATTCGATTAATATCATCATTGTCACATGCTAAAGGTAATAACAATGACTATTGAAGGAAGTAGTAATGAAGTTGTGATCTCATGAGTGTTTTATTATTGATAATTTGAAGTGTTAATTAAGTGATTAATTAAGTAGTTAATTGTAGTTAATATTTAGTCAACAATTCTAAGTGTTAGTGTCTTAACATTGAGAAGTAATCATACAGTGGTGAGTAAGTTTAATTAGACAATAAATTAGTCTGAGTCTCTGTGGGAACGAACTAGAAAGTATTCTATATTACTTGCGAACGCGTATACTTGCATGAATATTAGTGTGTGTTTTCGCTCTAACAACCTGCCATACACAACCTGGAAGGGAATGAGCTTAGTGGAGGCTTGAACCGAAGTGTTATAGCTGTATTCAACCCATGGAAGCCAGTCCACCCATTTCTTAGGCCTATCGCACACAAAACAGCGCAAGTACTGCTCCAAAACTAGGTTAACAACCTTCGTTTGACCATCGGTCTGTGGATGGTAGCTGGAACTCATGCAGAAAACTGTTCCCTATAATTTGAAGAGAGCCTGCCAGAAAGAACTGATAAACACCTTATCACGATCGCTGACAATAGTCGAAGGGATCCCATGTAAACGGACAATGTTAGCGATAAAATCCCGAGCAACAGTTGATGCAGTAAACGGGTGGCGCAGGGGAACAAAATGGGCATACTTCGAAAAGCGATCGACAACCACCATGATCACCGTGAACCCATTTGACACCAGCAAGCCTTCCACAAAGTCCATACTGATGTCCTCCCAAATTCTTTCCGGTATGGGCAAAGGCTGCAACAGCCCTACAGGTTGCATAGTATCTGTCTTCGCCCTTTGACACGGATGACATTCTCGTATATACTGCTTCACGTAGTCTTTCATTCCCAACCACCAAAAATTTTGTTTAACTTTAGCGAGTGTCTTATGGAACCCAAAATGACCACCTTCGGGGGAATCATGACATATTTGCAAGACTGTGGATAACAGAGGAGATGCGGAATTCAACAAAATCACATTATCGCGAAACCAGATTCCATCACCTTTCACCAAAGTGCCTACCACGTGGCGAGGGAATGAAGCAGGTAGTGTAGCATAGTAGGGGTCAGTGCTTACCTCCTCTTGAATGTCAGCCCAAATGGTGGAACAAGGGTGGGAGATTCCCAGATAATGAAACTCAGGCTTCCGTGATAGGGCGTCTGCTCCTCGATTAAGGCTCCCACTTTTGTATTCGATCCTGTAGTCGAAACCCAACAGCTTGGTTAACCAACGGGACTGAGCTGGTGTAGTGAGTCGTTGCTCCATCAAATACTTTAAGCTGACATGGTCAATTTTCACCACAAATGGACGTCCCAATAAATAATGGCGCCATTTCCTGACTGCTTTCACAATTGCTAACATCTCTTTCTCGTATGTAGACCAAGATAACATACTTCCTTTTAAGGGTGCACTGTAATAAGCCAACGGTCGTCCCTTTTGAGTGAGAACGGCCCCGATCCCGACTCCACTGGCATCGCATTCGACTGTAAAAGGGTGTGACCAGTCTGGCAAGGCTAATGTCGGAGTAGTGGTCAGTGCCTTCTTTAACTCTTGGAAGGCTGCCTCTGCTTGCTCTCCCCACACAAAGGGACCTTTCCCCACCAGTTTATGCAAGGGGGCTGCGATACTCCCGAACCCCTGAATAAATTTCCGATAATAGCCAGCCAACCCCAGAAATCCACAAACCCCTTTTGCATTGATTGGAGTAGGCCAAGAACGGACGGCTTGAACCTTGGTTTTTTCCACCGCCACACCTCCAGAGAAAATGACATGCCCGAGGTAATTAACTTGCACAACCCCAAAGCAACACTTGGACAATTTTGCAAAAAGATGATTAGTGCGTAACAAGCCAAGAACAATACGTAGATGACCAAGGTGTTCCTTCAAGGAGTTGGAATAAATAAGGATATCATCGAAGAAAACCAAGACAAACTTACGTAGGTGTGGCCGAAAGATGTCGTTCATCAAGCATTGGAAAGTAGCCGGGGCATTGGTTAGGCCGAAGGGCATAACAATGAACTCGTAATGACCATCATGTGTGCGGAAGACGGTCTTAGGAATGTCGAACTCTCGAACTCTAATTTGATGATATCCCGAACGTAGATCGAGCTTTGAGAAGATGGTGGCCCCGTGCAATTCATCTAAGAGTTCGTCTATAACGGGAATCGGGTACTTATCTTTCACCGTTATGTCGTTTAAAGCCCGGTAATCTACACAAAAACGCCATGTACCCTCAGATTTTTTTACTAATAAAACTGGGGACGAGAATGGGCTATGGCTGGGACGGATTAACCCTTCTCGCAACAATTTTGCAACTTGTCTCTCGATTTCTGTCTTTTGTAAATACGGTTGTCTGTACGGTCTTGAACTCACTGGCTTTGCCCCTGGAAGTAATGGTATGTGATGGTCATGAAAACGTGGAGGGGGTAATCTCTTTGGCACCTGGAAAACCTAATCAAACTATGTGATTACTTCTTGTACCGCCGGGCAGGGGCTGGGTGGTGGAGTAGGATCGGTATCGACCGGAGAAATCTGGAGAAGCAAGGCAAGCCCTTCCATTCCCATGAGTTCATTGGCCGTTATTGCAGTCATCTGTGAAACCTTAAGGCCCTGCAACTTGTGAGGGAAACCATCCTGACTGAACCCTAGCGTGAAATTCTGGAAATCAATCTCGACAGGCCCTAAGGTTTTCAACCACTGAACACCTAATACAAGGGGGCACGCTGCAATTGGAAGCATAAAGATATCAGTGGTTAATGTGTAGCCCTGGATGAGAATGGTGAGATTTCGCACTCTACCCACACAGGCCAACTTCTCCCGGTTCGCTACGACCACCTCCAACTTGACTCATGTATCCACGGTTAAGCCAAGCCGCTCGACAACTGACTGCTCAATAAAATTGTGAGTACTGCCTCCATCAATTAATATCACGGCGTTTTTATTCCCAATTTTACCTGGTAAGCGTAGAGTCTGGGGCAGAATGGTACCTGAGATGACATGAAAAGAAATTTCCGCATGATTCTCCTCAGGAGGTACCTCCACCGTTTCTTCCTTGTGGATGCCACTGTCCTCGGTATCCTCAACTTCATTAATCATGAAAAGCTGTGGCTTACAGCACTTATGTCCCGACATGTAACGTTCATCGCAATAATAGCATAAACCCTTCTCTCGACGTTCTTTAGCTTCGGCTCCCGATAGACGGTGAATGGAATTTGGGTTTGGTAATGCGGGTTTTTGAGATGGGGGTGGGCCCAGAAGTCCTGCGCCAGCAAATGGTGTGGCGGGAGGTGAAGTCTGGAGATTGGAACTTCGAGCAACAGGAGGACCTCGTTGCTGCAAACACAGTTTCTCCTCAACCAGCCTAGAGATTCCCATAGCATCCACTACAGTGCGAGGTTTCTTGAGTTTTACCTCCAAACGAATGTCTTCCTTCAAGCCACCTACAAAGCAACCCAACAAGAACGAGTCTGGGAGGTTTTTCACACGGTGTGATAGTCGTTCAAAAGCCTCTATGTATATGGACACGGTAGAGCTCTGTTTGAGCCGGTGTAACGATTCTGAGGGGTCATCATAATCAGTCGGGCCAAACCTGATCAATAGCGCCTTAGTAAACTCATCCCATGTCATCGGTCCTCAGGACTTGGCGAACCACTGGTGCCACTGTAAGGCGATACCATCGAGATGGAATGAGGCTAAGTTGACATGATCTCCATCTGCCACGTTCTGGAAGGTGAAATATTGTTTGGCCTGGTAAATCCACCCGGGAGGATCATCGCCACTGAACCGGGGAAAATGAAGCTTGAGGTAAGGCTTTGTTTCCGTCCCGACGATGGCGTGTCTCTGGACCGTGCCTGAGGATGTGGCTGTGGTAGTATCCCTCTCCTTAATGGCTTGGACCTCGGTCACCAACTGCTGGAACATGGTAGTCAGTTTGTCCAAAGCTTCGTTAGTGCTCTGCTGAAAGTTTTCAAAAGATTGTTTGCGTGTTTCCATTGGATCACACCGCTGTGATACCACTGATAAGGTGGCCCTCATGGCTGATTCCAACAGCCAGAAGATAGAAAAATAGAAAGGAAGATAGAGAGAAGACAGAGAGAAGACTTGGGGAAATTTTTCTGATAATTCATTCCAAACATGATCAAGACAATAAATAGGAAATAAAACAACTCCTCCTAATAACTAGGCTACTGGAAATATGGGCATCCCCACTACTTCCTTTATTTCAGCAACACTAAAACAAACAATGCAACTAGAATTTCCACTAAAATTTATTCAAACCAATGCAAAAACAATTTAAAAGGCTGTACGGCTAGTTCCATGCACGTAACACTAACATTTTCTTAATATACTTATTTTGGTGGGTGAAAAACCTAAATAACCATTTTTAAATAACAATTGCCCAAAATACTTACCAGAATTTTAACCTGCCCAAAATAACCACCACATACTCCACTTTCAGCTTGATACTCTACGGACATAGGAGTATCAGGATGATACTCCTTTATCAGTGGAATATCGACCCATATACTTCTTTTTAGTGGAGTATTAACCCATATACTCCTTTGTCACTGGATTAATATGTGAGATATTCTTTTGTCAGTGGAATATCATCTAAAATTTTAAAATTATTAAAATTTTCTTTTTATTTATTTTTTAAATATTTCTAAAAAATATTTAAAAAGTGATACTCCACTGGAAAAGGAGTATCATGACTAATACTCCACTGACGGAGGAGTATCAACCATGATACTCTACTAACAAAGGAGTATCATCCTGATACTTCATTGAAAGTGACGTATCATCCTGATATGGAGTATCTAGTGGGTATTTTGGGCACCTTTTTTCAGAATGAGTATTTTGGGCAAAAGGCCATCTAAAAAGAGTTATTTTGGTCATTTTTTCTATTTTGGTCAAACTGAACATATAAAATAGTAAAAGTGGATAGAGGGAATTAAAATTTAAAATTGATAAAAAAAAACAAAGTTTCACATTATATTCGAAAAGTAAACTAAAATATGTAAAAGTACAACTAAACAAATTCAACAATTATAATATCTTAATAATAAGAATAAAATGAGTTTTTATAATTATTATCATTAAATACGATAATTTAACAAAAAGATGTTGTGGATGGTATAAAAAAATGATTTATAGGCTTCTGGACATAATCCACTGGTTCAGCTAGAAATTTGTGGTGGGGTCGTTCAGTTGATTATAGGATTCATCAATATTTGCAACAAACAGTCTGAATCCTTTATTTTCTCTCGTCCAGTTCCATTTAGTACCATTCTGTAATATATAGGAATTTTAGATCTTTTAATAATAATAATAATAAGTGGAGAATTTGATTTAAGTTAGAATAAAAATTCTAAAAGAATTTATTTTTGAGTTAATAATAATTAGATTAGAAAAGAAAGTCATATCAAAAGATTTATATATAGTTAAAACGTAACAAACACACATTATTATTAGTATCAAAACCCTAGTACCACGAGGTTGTGGAGAGAGACATGAACGAGAAACAGAGGCGCATAATTCAAAGGTCTTCACGTGATTTATCCGAGTGTCCGCTTATAGGTACTCATGTATTTATTTATGTATGAAATCTTTATGTCCATAAGACTTATTAATTGGAAGTTAGCATCTCGTAATGTTAGCAATTTCAATTGATTAGAGGTCGAGTACATATACAAATTGTTAGAATTGATTAGCTAATTCATCCTATTAATTTTGATTTCTAACCAAATGTCACGTCGCTTGGTAACTATTTGGATGTAATTGAATGAGATAATTAAATTATATGATAACATATTTTATTATTTATTTAAGTTAATGTTTTAATTGGTTAACTATGTAATTGAATTTGTCTTTATTTTACAGATTTATTAGAAATGTTAGGTCACACACACTGTAGAGGGGGTGAATACAGTGTAAAATACAATCAAATCGAACTTTTAATATTTCAAGTAACAGAAAACAAACTTTATTGAAACAATAAACTCTGTTACAATATGGAACTGTTACCTCTCAGTGATGAACAAATATCACAAGAGCTGCTAGGGTTACAATGAATAATCTTCTCGAATATTATAACACTTATAGTATAAACCCTATGTCTGTGTTTATATACTACACAGTTACAAGATAATTGCTAATTGATATGGAATATAATTCTGCTTCCTAAAATATATCAATCAGATATCTTTTCTTCCAAGTATTCCATTCTTCACGGAACTCCTTCTTCATGCATATCTCTTCTTATGTTTATCTCGATCTTCTTTCCTTTAATCAGCTACTGTCCTTATCTGAACGTCCTTCAGCACTTAAGTTCTGATATCCATCTTCTGATGATTATCTCCTGATAATATAAGTACTGATATCTTTAAGTCCTGACTTCCAGTAAGTACTGATTTATCCTGTTTAAGTAAGATCTGAAAACTAAACATAAATCATATCAGCCATGACATTATTAAATATATCTAACAAGAAATATTGTTGTTAAAATTTTATGGTAAAATTCTTGTTTACTCCATATAAGCATGTCTTTTGCTTTTTTATTTTTGGTACAATTTCTAAGTTTTCATAACATCTTTTAGATACCGGTATGCTATGTAGTTATTTATAATATCTTATACTTTATTTTTACTACTTGTTTTGATTATAGACTTTATATATTAAAGTATTAAGTTTAGTACGACCATTGGCTTATGACCTTGAATTTGATTATATTACTTATAAATAAAATTATGTAAATCGAGGTATGTTTGATTATTTGTATCTTTAAATATTTAAATTATAAATATATTTTGAATGGTTAAAACTAGGCTAGTTTACTATATATTGGAAATATAAATATATCTCCGGTTAGCTTGTATATGTTCATGTTTGATAAAATAGAGGTTATTTGGTTACTTAAGCATACATTAATTTCTTATCTTTGCTTTTATTTTGACTTTGTTAAATTTCTTATTAAAATATCATGTATTAGTTGGTAATACATGATTTCTGAATTCATGGCAGTCATGTTTCCAGAAGTGTATGCGTTAGTCTATATATTATTTTAATAGCATGGTCACTTTCCTGTACAAGTAAAGTAGTGGTTATGTAGCATGTATTAAAACCGTGGCCATAGTAGTCTGCAGCAAAGTCCACCGAGACCAATAATTGGGTTAAAAAAATTATATGAATAAATTATAGGTAGTAATAATTAACAAATGATTATATATATATATATTAATCTTAATTTATAATTTTGTATTTAGATCGCAGGCCGGGAATTTAGCTACTCAATTGCAGATTTTGTTAGTGTTTTAGTTGCGATATTCGAGGTACGGATTTATGTCCCCTTTTTATTCAGCGTTATTCCTCTGGTCCATTATATTTATTTGATTCGTTCTGTTCTACAATCTTTTCGTTCCGTTAATATATGTTTTACCGTTTTAACTTCCCAAAATTGTTTTAAAGTTGATTTTAAAAATTTTAGATATCTGTTTATGCGGTTTTCAAAAATTATTTACGACACCCTCTGCTTTGAAAATTTAAATTATTTGTCTCAAGTGATTTTTAAATTTTGCGAGAAATATTATTTTTCATTTGGACCCTTAGTGTGATTTAGGGTATACCGAGTTAACTAGCTGTAGGGGTACTACAACCATGTTATTGCGGCACCAGTGACATGACACTTCCGTGACAGTGTGATTGGTCACGGCATATCCTTATGTTAGCTCTTGGGAGGAGTTTTTGCGCATTTGATATTTGTTCAGGATACGTGGGTGCACCTAGAGTTTGGTTTGTGATTTGATTTATGGTGACTATCTATATATCATACGTATTAGGTACCCTATGATGTGTGTATTTGTATCTGTTCTGATTTCGGTATGAAATATCCTAACCCCTCGTTGTTTTAGTCATGCTTGTTTTTAAAATTATTATTTTATTATAAATTGTAAATATTCATTTCTGATTTTCTGTTTTATAAATTGTATTCCAAATTCATACTAGGCGTTTGGCTCATGCCGTATTCTTTTTCTGGCAGGTGCTTAAGGGGGATCTGGGACTGTGTGATGGAGAGCTACGCCATTTCATTGATTAGGATTTCAGACTTTATTATTATCTAAACTTAATTATTTATTTGGAGATTTCAACAATTATTTCATTGGTTTAGACAATTTGAAGATTTTATATTATTTTAGAGTTTTTAGACTGTTTAATTATTGTTTAGAAATATATTAGTGCTATGTTTGTAGGTTTATGGATTATAAGTAATATCTCCTTCTATTTTGAGAATGTGGTGTTACAGAGATGGAATCAGAGCTTAAGTTCTTTCTTGTAGAAAACCTACTTAGGTTGATCTGTGAGTTTGGGTAGACGATAGGTCGGGTGTTCTATTTAATTTCATTTCATTCCGTTCTTTATCATTTCAATCTGCTTTTATCGTTTTGAAATCTGTTTGTAACTGCTTCATCATATTTGTTCTCATAATCTTCATTCGTTCGCTATCTTATATTGTAGATGCCTCCTAGACGTGATCATTTTCATATTGACCCCGCTTAGCTTACTGAGATGATAGGGCAAGCAGTGGCTCAGGATGTACAACAGGCCTTGGAAAATTAAGGAAATCAAAATGGTGAAGGAAATCAGAATGGGAAAGGAAATCAAAATGGCAATGGGAATCAGAATCAAAATGGTCAGAGTCATCAGTTGAAGTCATTTATATGGTTGGAGAGATTTGTGAAGCAGAAACCAGACTCTTTTAATTCAACACCGACTCCTATTGATGCTGAAAATTGGATTGTTCATCTCGAGAAGATTTTTGATGTGCTGGGTTAGGGGTGTTCACAGATTGGTTTGGTCCGGATTCTTGTTTTTTTCGAACCGAACGAGTAAGAACGGTTTTTTGAAAATCAAAACCAAACCAGACCAATTAAACGCCGAGACCAAACTAAACTAGACCATAAAATAACGGATTGGTTCGGTTTTGAACCACGGTTTGAACTTAATCATTTACTTCTATTTCATTTTTGTTAAACTTACATGGAAACAGTTATTTAAGTAAATGTAATATAAAATTTATCATATATATTAGTATTATATATTACATAGAAGTACTATGATATATATTTATAAATATTTAGTTTACATATGACCTTCATATTCTTTAATTTAATTTAAATAATAATAGGTATATGAATTAGAGTATAACTGCAACATATTAACTGAAGTTTTTATTTAAAAAGTAATTTGATGTTTTTAATATAATATACATCCACACATAAACACAACAATAATTTATAATCTTAACTTGTAGGTATATAGTAAAATTTTTATATATTATTATATAACGGTCCGGTTTGATCTAAACGGTTTTAATTTATTGGAAACCATAACCAAACCATTTATTCCTGAACGGTCCGGTTAACTGAACCATTGAAAATGGTTTTAGCGGTTTCGGTTTTTCTTGGTTCGGATTGCCGTGGTCCGGTCCGAATTCACGGTTTGATGGATTTTTTGAACACCCCTACACTGGGTTGTGATGAGATTCAGAAGGTCAGGTTAGTTGTGTATAAGTTGGAGGGGGATGCTTAGAGGTGGTGGAGAGGAGTGAAAGCTACTAGAGGGGAGTAGTATGCAGAGGCTTTGGAATGGCAGGGATTCAAGGAAGTATTCTATGAGCAGTACTTCTCTAATGCTGATAGGGAGACTTATTTGAGGGAGTTTCATTCTATTGTGCAGCACCATGATGAGAGCATTACTGATTATATGGCGAGGTTAATAAGGTTAGATTGATTTACTGGGACAGTTGCAGGGACTGCTGCACAGCAGGATGATAAATATAAATGGGGTTTGAAGTCTTATCTGAGGGGTTCCATAATTTCGTTTAAATTTGATAATGTGGCAGAGGTGGCTGATACAGCAAAGGATGTTGAGAAGGAGCGCATAGATTTCCGTACTTCTTGGTCTAATAGTGGTAGTAAGAGGACTAAGGATGTTCAGGGTTTTGCACATGGTAGACAGTGGTATAGAGGTCAGAGTGGTCAGCAGGGACAGTGGCGCAGACAGAATCAGAATAGGGGTGGTCAGTCATTCCATGGCCGAAATTAGTATGTTGGTCAGAATCAGAATCAATAATTTCAGCGACAGAAGCAGCCTAGGCGGTGGCAGAATCGTCAACAGTGGCAGAGTCGTTAGTCAGTGTATGGGGGAAACCCTAATATGATTCCAGTGGCTCCTTGTGCTACATGTGGTGGACATCATCCAGGTAAAGCTTGTTACAGACAGACTGGAGCTTGTTTCTTGTGTGGTAGCATATCCCATAGGGCAAGGGATTGTACAGTGTCACGTAACACTGGTGGAGGAGGAGCTGGCGGTGACAGTGGCAGTCAGCAGATAGGGATGGAAACGGGTCAGGTTCGGATCAGGTATTGTAAAATCAAAATACAAATCCAAATCCAAATCCAAATATTTTCGTGTTATCCAAATCCAAATCCATCGGGTTTCGGATCAGATCGTGTATTATTCGGGTATCCAAAATTATGAATAATGTAATCAAATTTAATATTATCTATACATACAAACACGATTAATCACATTTAAACACATTATACTGCACGAATCGACACTGTTAATATCTAAGATATGTTGATAACATAATATTTAGTATTTCATCACAACTTTATTTTTTTTTATGAATGTACAAAAAGTACATCTTACGTAATAAAAGCTGATTTTGAAATAAAAAGTTATAATTCACTATATAAGTGTTGACAATCTTGATAACAATCTACCATTACTCAAATAATACAAGAAAAATATGTAAATTATATATATTACATCAATATTACATATATATGTAATAAATGTGTCAGATTTTAATCGGGTTTCGGGTTTGGATTGGATTTCGGATTTCGGATTTCGGATCAGGTATCAGTTTGGTACAGTTGAAATCCAAATCCAAATCCAAAACTTTGGGTTCGGTATATCCAAAACTTCGGATTTCGGATCGGATTAATTTGTCATCCCTATCAGCAGAATCCTATAGCCAGAGTGTTTGCATTGACGGTGTTTCCCAGTAATGATACAATTGTTTAAGGGGGGTTGGATACAATTATATAAATATTTCGAACAAGTAATAAAATATAACAGCTTTTTATATATCTGATAAAAACTGTTACAAAATCCTCTCAAGAAATACTGATGTTCTTGAGAGCTGCTAGGTCGAATGATCCTCGAGTGTTGTTTTCTAAGTGATGACCTAAACTGTGTTTATATACTACACAGCTACAACAGATTAATCTAAGATATGCATTATCAAAAACTAATTGAAACTGATTCATATCTTAAACAAAACAGATAAAGTCCTATCTCTCAGACGTAACAGATATCTGCTCCACATTATAAGGAACAGAACAAATCCTCTAATGCTGACTGTCTTCAAATACTGATGTCATACAAATCCTAATGACATACCAAATCCTGACGGTACATCAGATCCTAATGACATCCGAACAGCCAGATCCTGAGCTTCTTCTTGATCATTGAGAATTCAATATGTAACAATCTCCCCCAATTTATGCTTAATGCAATGAAGCATAAATTCCATTCTCAATGATGCCAAAACCAATATACAAAATGTACAAGGAGTAAAGCTTACTTCAGTATCTTCAGATAACTGACAGTTGTTCCAAGAAAGTTCTTTAATCTTTCTTCCTCCTTGTCTCGTAGGACTTTAACAAGTTTTTTCTTCAACTCTCTCTTCTCTTCAGTGTCTTCTCCAAGCTTATAGATAGCTGATCTTAACTTAGAAATTGAACTTTTGCTTATCTCATGATCACCAATCAACATGAAGCGTAAACTGACATCTTCATGATCAGGACTGAAGGATAACTGAGGACTGTTGAGAAAAACTTGTAGCACTGCAACTCCCTTTTTCATCTGCATTTCTTGATCAGTATAAGTTCTGTACTTAGGAACATAATCACCATTGTATTTATCATCTTTTGTCATGACTCTTCTTCTGATCATTTCAAGTATCGTAGAAGACCAGTTTCTGGTGACTTTGTTCTCAACTCTAAGAAGATGGTGAATGTATTTCAATTCTGTCACAGTCTTCATTAAGAGTTGCTGCAATGTAAAGCTTTTTCTTTTACCATCTCTGAAAAAGTACATAATCTCTTCTCTGACATCATTATCATTTATCTTTCTATGAACAATATTCACAACTTCAACTTTCTCAAGATGTGAAAGAGAAATTATTTCACCAAGATTTTCTGTCAAAGTATCTGTATCAAGCAGATCAGATTCCAAGATCTCCATGCTGGAATGACCAATGCCTTCTCTGGTTCGAGATTTGATAAGTTTCAGTTTTTCATTGTATACCACCCAAGAAGGCTTCTTGATGGACTTATCAACATCTTCATGTTCTGAGATAGAATCTCTTAACCCAGCTGACACAAATTCAACATGCTTGAACCCTTTAGAATAATTGAATACATGGATGTCTTTCCATGTTAGGTCACACACACTGTAGAAGGGGGTTGAATACAGTGTATAGCACAATTAAATCGAATTCAAAGAACACAAGTAACAGAAAACAAACTTTATTAAACTCTGTTACAATGTAGAACTGTCAGCTCTCAGTGATGAACAAATATCACGAGAGCTGCTAAGGTTACAATGAATAATATTCTCGATAATGATAACACATATAGTGTAAACCTTATGTCTGTGTTTATATACTACACAGTTACAAGATAATCGCTAATTGATATGGAATATAATTCTGCTTCCTAAAATATATCAATCAGTTATCTTTTCTTCCAAGTATTCCATTCTTCACAGAATTCCTTCTTCAAGCATATCTCTTCTTACATTTGTCTTGATCCTCTTTCCTTTCAATCCGCCGCCTTCCTTATCTGAAAATTTCCTTTAAGTCCTGATATTATCTCCTGATAAATATCTCCTGAACCTTAAGTACTGATAACTTAAGTTCTGACTTCAGTATAAGTGCTGATTTCAGTTAAGTACTGATTTGTCCTGTTTAAGTAAGATCTGAAAACTAAACACAAATCATATTAGACATGACATTATCAAATATATCTAACAATATCCCCCAACTTGTAAATTAGCATAATATACAAGTTTAACAGATATTTGATGATGTCAAAAACATTAAGTACAAATGCATGAGAATTTGACTAGATAACTACAACTTACAGTCCTTAAAGCTTTACCAACTTTAACTTCTGATAACAACTTCAGTCTGTATACACATCAGAATTTGAGCAGTTGTAGATCTTGACTTGGCTTCACTTTCTGATCTCTTCAATGTCAGGAGTTGTTCTGAGATAGTTCTTTAACAAACATCTCTCAGCATATCTGAGTTCATCAATCATCCTCCTTTTAGCATCTTTGAGTTCTGCAGTATTTTCACCAGTTTGGAAGATAACATATCTGAGATCATTAATTTTTGCTTTTCTCAACTCCTGATCTAGTCTTATGACATAAGCTTTGCCAGACTCTAGATTGAATTCAAGTCCCTTAATACCAAGATATGTTCTGATCTTTGCAGTATTAGGCTTCATATCAACAATATCACCCTTGTGATCTCTGTACTTGGGACGGTATGTGCTGCCAGACTTTACAGAATAAAGCCTTTTCTGTCTCTGAATTTGAGTCTTCAAATAATTTGCAGCACTTTCTGTTATTCTGTCATTCACTTGAAGTAAGAATAAAACATGTCCTAGTTCCTCAAAATACTTCAGTGGTATAGCATTTTCCCTTATATGGTAAACCCTTACATCTATCATGAAATATAACAAGATGTGTTCTTTTAAGAAGGTATGATAGACCATCTGTACAGATTTTAGTTGATTCAATCTTTCAGGTTTTACTCCAATACCTGGTTCACTTAATGAAGTTGGATCATTGGTTGTGTTTTGCACTCTTCTTTCATCAGCACTATCCAATCCAGATTTATCTCTTGCTTCATTTCCAGTAACCACTCTTGCTTCAAAACCACTTGCTGCAGTCTTCAAAGGTTGAGTCTGTTTGGCTTTAGTGAATCCTGGTAAGAGTAACTTTGAGGATTTAACATGAACAATGTCAGAGGTTTCCTTTGACTTATCTTTTGATATCAAGCCAACTTGAGCTATGTCAGAGGTTGCTTGCTTCATTGTTATATCAGAACTAACTATATCTTGACTCTGAACAACTTGAGCCATGTCAGAGGTTGTTTTAGGAATCTTCCTTGAAGTCAGAGTAAGATCAACATCTTCAACATAAATTTCTTCATCCATAGGAGGCACATAAACCTTTACAGGTTTACCAACTTTTTCTTTGCCCTTGGACCTTGGATCTATCTGCAATTGTGATTTGGCCTTGGTTGCCACAGGATTTGTCCTTTCTTTTATCACAATGCCTTTAGCCGTAGGAAGTTTCTTTTTAACAACAGAAGCTTCAGATTTGGAGTTGACCTTTTCTAACTTAAGTCTAGCTTCTTCTTCCATTAGACTCTCAAAGTCCATTCCTGGATTTTCTTTCAGAAATATCTGTCTTGAAATTTCTTCATCAAGTTCCAAAAATTCATCAGAACTTATCCTTTTACCAGTATCAGAAGTTATTCTTCTCCCAGTATCAGAACTTGTTCTATGACTTGTAGTTCCAGCTCTAATTGATGAAAGACCTCCACCTTGACCACGACCTCCACCCATTCCAGAGTTTCCCGGGTCATTACCATCATCCTTTTTCTTTAGTGTCTTATCAGATTTGCATTTGGACTTAATTACTTTCTCCCCCTTTTTGGCATCAGCAGGTAAAAGAAGAGAGACAAGCAATTCCACTGAGGATTGGATTTCATTGAGTTGAGATTGCTGAGTCGCTTGATTCTTAATAATATCAGCAATCTGAGCTTGTTGCTTCTCTTGAGTCTTCTCAATGTTGGCAATTCCGTCAAAGGAAGGTTTGAAAAAGTTTTTCTTTTCAAGTTTCATAGTCATTTCTTGCTTGAGTAAAGCTTCTTGAATTTTATGCACCTCGGTATGAGTTGTTGAGTGTTGACCGTGAAGGTGTCTAGTACTCAATGCAGTAACTCTCAGCTGTGTCTTGAAATCATCATTAACTAGCATCTCATCAGCTTTTTCCAAGTGCTCAGCAAGAATTCTTTCAGTTGGAACAAAGGTAACTGTGTTCCACTCCTTAGTCCACTCCTGTCCTCTAGGAGTTTCACGCCAAGGTACTGGTGCTTCCCCTGTAACAAACTTTTTGACTATCTCAGCTTTTGAAGGAGCTTGTAGAGGTGCATGTCCAGAAGGACCAGCTGTATCAGCATCTAAATTTGTAGCAGCATTACCAGTAGCATCAACATTTGCAGCATCAGAACTTACAGAGTCAACAGCTTCAGCATCTTCTGATAAAAGAACAGTATAAGAAGCTATGGAGACTTCAACATCATCCTCTATGGGCTGATCTCCAACTAAGTTCTGATCAACATCCATATTCTGATGCTCACCTAAAATCTGATCTTCAGTATCTAGATGCAGAGAAGGTGTTGTAAGCAATTCTGGATTAAAATCAGCATCAGGAATTGGTGTTGTTCGTGAAGTGACTTGAGTTGTTGGAGCTTCTAGATGCAAAACTTGAGGCAATTCCAAGTTATGAATGTCAATTTCATCACTTGGCCCCTGGGTATCAACATTTACTGGAGATACTGGAGGTGTAGGAATGTGAGTAGATTCTGGCTCATGTAGTGGTGAGTGATGAGTGGCATGAGGGTCTAAATCAGCACTAGAAGAATTGTGAGCTTCAACAGGGTCTTGTGAGATCGGAGATTCCTGATCTCCTTCCTTAGCTGCTGCTTCCATTCCTTTACCAGAATCTTCAGGCCTTTTTTCCAATATTTTGAATCTTTTAGCTTTTAAGGTGACTTTAGGAGATGTATCATCAGTATTATGCTTTCTAAGCCTTTTTAGAGGCCTAGAACTCCCAATATCATCATCCTTCTGAGAAGAGACCTTCTCAGCTTCTTGAACAACAGGTTCTGATACATGAACCTGTTTCTCAGCATCTGATTCATCTTACAGAATGAATCGCCTTCTCTTCTGTTGTGTCTGAGGTAATTTCTTAGTCCTCTTAGGTTTGGAAGATGAAGGTTGCACAGTAGGTTCTGATGGTTGAGGTTGAGAAGTTTGCGGTGGTTGAGTAGAGGTGGTAGGTGCTGATGGATGAGGTTTAGATGGTTGAACATCAGGATATAATGCAGTGTACTTAACAGGATCATAGGTTATTAAGGCTTGTTTGACAGATAAAGGAATTAAGAGGGGTCTTAACACAGCCTTCTTATTATCAGTAGATAATAAGTCAGTAAAAGCTCTTTTAGCTATTCTGAATGATGAAAATAATTCACCATAAACTTGGGGCTTATTATCACAACAGAAACTATAAATAAGCTGACAGAATCTAGCAAAATAAACAGTAGATCTATCTTCATTCATTCTGTCCCCAATAAAACCTAAAACAGCACGTGCATAGTCAAAATCAGTTCGATTTATAAGAGCATACCCGATTTGTTGGCTGAATATGGGAATTGCATCAAAATTGGAACATTTGTTTGCAAAAGCTTTAGTTATGCAATCAAAGAAGAAACTCCATTCCCTCCTAATGAAGATCTCTTCAACTGGCCCAACTTTTCCAATGTTCTTTCATATCCCAGACTGGTCATCATGTTTTGAAGAACTGGCTCGTCAACAGTAGAATAGACACAGTTCTCAGGTAGCTGCAGTGCTTGTCGAACCGTAGATAATGTCACAACATATTCATCCTCCCCAGATGAAAAAATAATACTTGGGGACCCATGAGCACCACCATCATCATACACACCGCTTCTCCAGAACTCCAGTACTTGAGTACCAGAAACTGCTTCGGGTTCAGTCAGAGCATACCCAATATCGGAACTAGCAAGAGAGTCCTGAATGAAGTGAAGTTCAGAGGGTGCTTCTGACTTGCTAAGAATAGCAGAGAAGTTATTAGGAAAAATGTTGCTCCATCGAAGATTATGTCCTTGGGTGCCATGAGAATTTGTGAGAAAGAGAAGTGCCTGTAAGGTGTTTGAGAAAATGTCTGTATGAAAAATCGTCAGTAGATGAGAGAGAATAGAAGTAAAAAGAGAGAGAGAAAATATGAAAGTAAATAAAATATTTTACAATCTTTTCTCTCTTTTACTTATACACGGTAGAAAAAGTAACCGTTGAGACACCTGTCAGACATGCAGCAATAAAAGATATTTAATGGGCACGGGTATTCAGTAATCATTACTTATCACATGCAGTTTTTGTGGCGCCCCAAAACCCGGGGTCAGGAGTCTCGGAAGCCACGCCATCTAAACTCACACAACTCACCCTACAATATGTAAATACTCATGCTTAACGATCCCACACTTAACACACACACACACACTTACAGGTTATTGTCTTGGAAACGAACCATCATTACTAAAGAAATTTTATTACAACCCAAATATAATTAGTCTTACCGGGGAGTGACCTTTAAGTAAGGTTAATCCGCCATCCAAATATACGTTTCTTATTTCTTATCTTACATAAACCATACTTATAAATAAGCCAAACTATAAACAACTGAAAACTAATCCAGCTTATTCTGACTACCTGAGGTACAGCGCCAAATAATCTACGGAACAGCTGGCCATTTCCTACCCGTTTCCTGGTTGTGGTTCTCATGGCAGGCATCTTGATTCACTGTTGTGTTGTGTCAATTTAAGAAAACAAGTGTGAGCTATAATGCTCAGCATAATAATGTACAGTATGAAAATGACTGTATGATAACATCATATATTATAAATATGTTTTATTCGAAAATAGTTTTTCATTGGTGTCACCCACCTTATTACGAAAACAATTCTTTAAGGGGGTTCTTATAACCTGCGAATACCTTAGTAGTAATCCCAGCACATAGGCTTGGGTTACGGTATTGCATATCAATTCCAATTGGAAGAGTTTGGACATTCACTGGAGCCACCGCATACGATGATCAGTCGTACTACGGAAGTAACCTTTTCTACTAGTAAAATGACGAAACCGTCATCTCTCGGGTATCACCCTGGCCGCATTCGGGCTACGTGTCCCATTTTCGGGTATGCACATACTTCACAAGTTCCTGAGTATACTGAGTACATTTGCCTGCGGTACCTTTGGTAGCCCATCTATCACACATAGTACCAGAGTCTACCCCTCCATTGTCCTTTAAAATAGTTCTATCAATCTCGAGAACTCGAACCACATCGAAGTTCCCCAAGCGTTTCGCTTGTTGATAGAAATAGTTTATCTTTTTAAAATATAAGTGTATATATATGTATATACGTACTTCCGAGAATTTCGGAGGAAGTACTAAGGATGTGAGTTGACCGTTGTCAACAGATAATTAATAAGGGGAAAAGTTTCTTCTCGAAATTATATTCAATATAATAATAAGTCGGTATAATATTCACCGACGATCTGAAATTATTCGAATCATACTTCTAAATCAGAAAGTACATCAGGATCTATGATTTTTAAATCAATAACAATCCTTTAATAAATAATAATTAATTAAAATAATAGTCTATAATTAATTACATGATAATTGATATTAATCATACCTCGAATGAGTTTACTCTCTAAAAGATTTATTTAAATAATATTCCTCAACTAGTTTGTGTTTACATAATTAATAATCTATAATGATTAATCGGGCTTGAATAAATAAACGTTGAAGTATACTACTCCTATAATAAAGGAATACGTATATAATATTTATTATCTGAATCAATAAAATATAGTTGAGGGAATATGCTCGTTGGGAAATCGTTTTAAAAGTTTGAGGTGTTTTAATGCTTCGTAAATGGACGATGAGTCCCTTTAAAATGTACTATTATGGACTTATACCCATCCTATAATATCTCCGAAATGATTTCCGGGTTTTATCTTAAATCCCGACCGATCCTTGGTCTTATATAATACGTCACGCCTAAAGCGAAATAACATTTCACAGTATATACTTATCGTACAACATCGCTATATTATGCGAAAATTCAACAACTACGTATCATGACAAACATGGTATTTAAGCGATGATAGTAAAACAATCCTTTCACAACACAACAGTAAAAATGGAGTTGGGTTTGTAAACTTTCCTGGGTATCTCGAGGTGGAGGATGCTCTAGGTTCCGCTCGGAAATCTATAATCATAAACATATTTCATTTCGTTAGGTTCCGTCCTAATTTACGGTAACTCGCACTCATGTGCTACTCATTATACACCCTCTCAACTCATACTACCCTTAACATTTCTTTTAAGTCATAATCACTTTATGGTCACTTCATTTTCCTAAGTATCTTGAGTTCATTCTCATTATCGTTGTTGGCTCCGCTTAAAGATTCTTACGGTTTCTACTCACGCGATCTCGGCTCCGACATTTTTATAAAATTGATGAAAGATTTTTCTTACCTTATTTTAGTTGCTAGGAAGCTTGGGAATTAATTGGGTGATTTTACAAGAACTAGAGGTTGGAGTTTTGAATTCCTATTTCCCTTTTTTTCTTCAAATTGCCGAATGGGAGCTTTGTGAGGGGGGGGTATTTATAGCACTTGGTTGCTTCTCTTAGATGATTTCTAGGTTGCTTCTTGGAAGGTGACTTGATATCTTTGTAACTTGATTTTTATTCTTCCTAGGATAGCATTCTAGGTTTATTCTTGTCACCAAATCCATGGACATATCTTTGTAGCTTGCTAGCTTATAAGCTAAACTACAAGGTTTGCTCCTTGGTCATCCTATGGTTAGCTCACTATTTGATGAAGCTAAACTACAAGGTTAGCACACTATTTGCTAGCTAGCTTGGTCATCTTATGGTTAGCTCACTATTTGATGAAGTAACCATGGTTACTTCCTTACCATGGTTTAGTTAGTGCGTTATGTTTAATTAATCGTTTACGCGTTCGCTCGGTTACTTAAACATTCTCCGTAATACTTACTCGTAAGTGGTTCGCAATGAAATTCCTTTCGTATTTATTCCTTATATTTTTATTTAACCTACTTGAATATAAATCCATAGGATTTTAATCTCTAATTATATTGTGATTCCCGTAATCCTCGATAAGTCGTAATTACGGTAATTTTTCAAAGTTCGTTTTCTTCGAAAACTAATAGCGTTTACATACACTCATTTGGTGCGTATAGTCGTAATATTAATTCCGAAACTCATTTTCTCATGCACTATATTGTGTGGGCTCAAAAGTTTTTCCCGTCTGTCAGGGTTACTATTCATTAAACGTTTTACAAGGTCTCAAAAATTCGAGTTATTACAGTCTTCCCCTCTAACAAGGATTCCGTCCCGGAATCAATTAGAAAATAATTGGGGATATCTATTCCTCATTGTGTCTTCAAGTTCCCAAGTTGATTCCTCAACATTTTAATTCCTCCACAAGATCCTAACTAGCTTCACCGTTTTGTTCCTCAGCACTTGTTCTTTCTGGTCCATTATCCTAACTGGCTGCTCAATGTAGGTTAGGTCTGGTTGTAAATCTACTTGCTCATACTCTATTACATGTCGGGCATCGGCATGGTACTTTCTCAACATGGACACGTAGAACACGTTGTGTACTTGTTGCAAATTAGGAGGCAAGGCGAGCTCGTAAGCTAGAGGTCCTATTCTCCTCAAAATTTCAAAGGGTCCTATGAATCTGGGACTCAGCTTCCCTTTCTTTCCAAATCTCATCACTCTTTTCCACGGAGATACCTTCAATAGCACCGAATCTCCTACTTCATATTCCCTATCCTTCATGGTCTAGTCGGCGTACTTCTTTTGTCTGTCCTGGGCTGCTACCAGTCTCTTCCTGATGAGTCCTACCATTTCTCTGGTTTGCTGGACTGACTCTGGTCCTAATATCTTGTGTTCTCCAACTTCATCCCAACACAGGGGAGAGCGACATCTTCTCCCGTAAAGAGCTTCATACGGGGGCATTCCTATGCTAGCGTGATAGCTATTGTTGTAAGAAAATTCGATCAGGGGTAAGTGATCATCCCAATTTCTTTTAAAATCGATGGCACATACTCGCAGCATATCTTCTAGGGTCTGTATAGTCCTTTCACTTTGTCCATCAGTCTGGGGGTGGTAAGCGGTACTCATGTTTAGTATGGTGCCTACACATTCCTGGAAGTTTCTCCAAAATCGGGAATTAAACCTCGGGTCTCTATCTGACACAATGGCTACATGAACGCTGTGTCTTATTACAATTTCCTTCAAGTAAATATCTACCAACTTATCTACGGTGTACCTTTCGTTGATTGGAAGAAAGTGTGCGGACTTGGTCAGTCTATCAATGATAACCCATATAGCATCGTGATTAGTCTTTGTCCCTGGTAAGCCCGTCACAAAATCCATGGCTATGTGTTCCCATTTCCAATCCGGAATTTCTAGGGGTCGTAACAGTCCACTAGGTCGCTGGTGTTCCGCCTTCACTCTCTGGCATGTCAAGCACTTGCTGACCCACTCTGTTACTTCTCCCTTCATGTTAGGCCACCAATAATATTCCTTAAGGTCACGGTACATCTTCGTACTTCCTGGGTGGATTGAATATCTAGAGCTGTGCCCTTCATGCAACAACTCATCCTTTAATTCTTGCACATTCGGAATCAAAATCCGGGACGCATACCTCATGATCCTTTTCTCATCCTTCTCGCATCTCACTTCTTCACCGGTCAATGTCCCTTTTTCCTCACTCATCTTCTTTTTGTGACATACTCGTATCTTTTCAGTCAGTTCTGGTACTAGCTTAATCTCAAATAATCCTTCTGTTCCCTTACCGGTCACTCTCACGTCAATTTCCATCTTCTCAAATTCCTTAATTAATTCCTCCGATGTCATTATCATCTTGAGTCTTTCCTTCCTACTAAAGGCATCAGCCGCCACATTGGCTTTACCCGGGTGATACAAAATTTCATAGTCGTAGTCTTTTATCAACTCTAACCATCTCCTCTGTCTCATGTTCAGTTCCTTCTGAGTAAAAATATATTTGAGGCTTTTATGGTCAGTGTAGATCTCGCATTTCTCACTGTATAGGTAGTGTCTCCAAATTTTTAGGGCAAATACTATGGCTACTAATTCTAGATCATGCGTAGGGTATCTGCTCTCATATTCCTTCAATTGCCGAGAGGCATAAGCTATAACTTTGCCGTGCTACATTAGTACACATCCTAATCCTTTAAGCGATGTGTCGCTGTATATCACAAACTCTCCCTTTCCATCGGGAAGAGTGAGCACTGGTGCTGACACCGGCCTCCTTTTCAGTTCTTGAAAACTCTCCTCACATTTTTCCGTCCATACGAACTTTTCTGCCTTCCGGGTAAGTCTAGTCAGTGGACCGGCTATCTTAGCAAAGTCTTGCACGAATCTTCGGTAATATCCTGCTAAACCCACGAAACTCCTAACCTCTGTTGGGGTTGTTGGTCTTTCCCAATTGGATACTGCCTCTATCTTGGCAGGGTCAACTAAAACTCCTTTGTTACTCACCACATGTCCTAAAAACTGAACTTCTCTCAACCAAAATTCGCACTTCGAAAATTTGGCATACAATTTCTCATTCCTCAAGATTTCTAAGACTATCCTCAAATGTTTTGCATGTTCTTGCTCTGTCTTTGAGTAGATCAGAATATCATCTATAAAAACTATCACCCATATATCTAGATACTTTTTGAACACTCTGTTCATCAAATCCATAAAGGCTGCGGGTGCATTGGTTAACCCAAACGACATGACTAAGAGCTCATAGTGTCCATACCTGGTGCAAAAAGCAGTCTTCGGTATATCTTCCGGTTTGATTTTCAACTGGTGATATCCTGTTCTTAAATCTATTTTGAAAAAAAAGTATAGCTCCTTTGAGTTGGTCGAATAGGTCATCAATTCTGGGAAGAGGTGTAATATCCGGGATATATCGTGTAATTATTTTTGTTATTATATAATTATTATGTGTGTTCAGTATCTATTCTGTGAGTTAATTGTTAAGTGTTATCTGTACTTGAATATTCAAAAATAATATTAATTGAGTATTTTAATTTTTATATGTCCAAAATAAAATATAGATAATTGCCATATCTTCCTAATTATTTTTATGTTGGTTTATGGATTTATAAGAATCATATGAAATTTCTAAAATCTTTTTCCGGGTAATTAAAATCTATTTTATAAAAACGGGAACCAACCGACGTCAACCGTTGTTACGTTTTTGGAACCCGAAACTCTGTTTGATCCCTGTAGTTTCCAGACTTTGCAAAAATTGGATTTCTGTTTTAAAAATGTTTAAAAATCATATTTCCTATTTATCTTTATTATAAAAATTCGTTTTTAATTTCTAAAAATTCTAAAAATTATTATTTTAATTCTGAAAATTATTTTTAATTCACAAATAAATCTAAATTAATTAGTTAATTAATTTCAGTTAATTTCTGATTGATTAATTGGTCAATTAATTCGAAAATTAATTGATTAATTGATTTAATTAATTATTAATTGATTTTAATTAATTATTTAATTAGATTTAATTATTTAAAAATGATTTAAAAATTCTGAAAAATAGTTTCGAGCTTTAAAATATTATTCCAAATTATTTCCAAGGCTCGATAATTATTCTAAAATTATTTCGGAGCCAGAATTGGCCAACCGAACCCTGTTTATTAACCCGAAATTGATCCAACGACCCGTTTTAATTCCGAAAAATGTTTTAAAAATCATTTTAAATACCAGAAAGCCTATTTATGACCCGAGACTTCTTTATAAATGATATATCATTGATTACGTGATGTATTATATGTTATATGTGACTTGTTAATTGACTATCGGTCTATATATTCTGTGTTTACTTGATTATTGCATAACTTTCAATCCGTTAATCAGATTTGGGTAAAACGAAGGGTAGATAGAAGTATGTGTTGAATAGAATTCCATGAGTAAATTATTGATAGATTCTTATGATATGTGAGCAGAAGAGGCAAGACGTAGGAAAGGGAAACAGAGAGTTAAAGAGTAAGACGCTTGTGATTGGAAGCGAGTGCAGTGTAGTAAGCTAATATCAGGCAAGTGTTCTGAACTTTCTCGAGATATTGTAGTATTTGATAGTCAGATTGATATTGCAAGTGCTTTGAAGCACTGAAACCTAAAATCTGATTCCAGTTATTGTTCTTGAGCCATAAACCTTATTCTTTCTAGACCATTGATTATTGTATACCTAAACACAAATCTCAAGTATACGATACTACTCCACAAATACATGTAAACAAAATCCCAAACACTGAACTGAATTACTTGTATATCCAATCATTGTATCTTATGCTTTGAAAGCCCAAATCTTTGAAACCTTGAAATGTTGATTTCTTTGTTATCCAATTCTTTCATTACCCAGCACCCAAGCTTTTGAATTGCCTTATTGATCCTTACAAGAATTGAAACCCTTTCATTGTTAAACATTTATTGTTGTTAATGATTTCAGTTATTGTTTATTATCGCATATTCTGTTATTATGTTAGAATTGGATTGTTTTTATAAAATTGTGGACCAGATTCGTGGTCAGACCATATAATGGTCAAGTTAGGCAAATGTGTGCCTTGGATCCAGTAGTTAGAGCAATGATGTGTGCCTTGCTCGGGGTTAGTGCGTGACTGATCAGCAGCCTAACCTTGGTTTTTAAATTAAAAGTATAATATCCAATTCTAAATCATAATCCAATGTTCACTTGATATCATAATCATATTCACCTGATGATCATTATTCTCAGTTTTGTCATTATGACTTGCTGAGCTAGTTAGCTCATTTGTGCGATGTTGTTTATATTCTTTCCAGTTAAAAAGGAACCAGTTGGTAGTGAGGATCCCCAGTCCAGCGCGAGAGCTAGGGGTTCAGGTTGAGAAAGCTGAGTTAGTAGGCTTCTTTTGGGATAATTTAAGTTTGTAAAAGTTTGTAATAATGTTTAATACTCAGTTTGAGTTTGAAATAGTTGGGATTTGAACGGTTTGTAATATATTAGTGTGTTTGGCTTGTGTGCATACTTTAACCTGTTGTGGTCGGTGGTGGTTGGTAAGTAGGGTCACTGCATATATTATTATTATCTTTATTATTGTTATAAGCAGGTTATAATTAAGGTGTGTGTGTGGACCCCAAACTTCTGACCCGGGTTTGGAGGGCGCCACAAGAGGGTACCTATTCTTAATAGTCAGTTTATTCAGCTCACGGTAGTCTATACATAATCTCATGCTGCCGTCCTTTTTCTTGACGAATAGTACTGGCGCTCCCCATGGCGACACACTGGGCCTTATCATTCCATTATCTAATAATTCTTGCAGTTGAGAAGCTAGTTCTTTCATCTCAACTGGGGCTAGCCTATATGGGGCCTTGAATACAGGTGTCGTCCCTGGCGCTAACTCTATAGCGAACTCTATTTCTCGGTCAGGTGGTAATCCTGGTAAGTTTTCTGGAAATACATCCTCGAATTCGTTTACTATGGGTATGTCCTGTATATTGGGGACCTACTTTTTGGTATCTATCACATAAGCCAAATAGGCCTCGTTACCTTTCCTTAACAATCTCTTTGCTTGAAGCATGGTCAGAAATTTCTGGTTTTATCGTTGACCTTTAAACACTACTTCTTTTTCATTTTGCACTCTTATCTTAACTTTCTTCTGTTCATAATCTATTTGCGCTCCGTTACTGGATAACCAATCCATTCCTAAGATCACATCAAATTCTCCTAATGCGAATGGTATTAGGTCGACCTCGAAGATCTTCCCTTCTAATTTCATCTTGCACTTAGGGTATACTTGATTTACAGGGATTATTTCTTTGTTTGCTATTTCCACTCGTAATAACTCACATAAGGGTATGGCATTAAGTTTTAACTTTCTAGCAAAATCTTGAGATATAAAAGACTTGGTTGCTCCAGAATCAAATAGGACATTTGCATGTTTGGAATTTAACAAAAGGGTACCTGCTATCACGTCAGTGTTTCAGACAGCATCTTGAACATTCATGTTGAAGGTCCTAGCGGCTGGAGGTCGGTTGGATGCAGCTTTGCTCATTCCTGAGGCTGGGGGCTTCAACATTGGGCAATCCCTCTTCATGTGTCCTGCTTTCCCATATTGGAAACACGTTACTTTGGGCCGGGTGCAGTTGTTGGCAAGGTGCCCGATTTGGTCACACAGGTAACATCTCAGAGGGGCTCTTGTCTGGGTACATACTCCAAGGTGCCTCTTCTTACAGGTTTGACACTCTGGTATTGGGGCACGGGGTTGGCTATGAAATGTTGCCCTAGATTATCCGTCGCCTTGGCCAACGCTCTCACTCGGGGCCTTTCTGAATCCAGGGCCTCGTGCAGGTTGGGACACCGCTCCCCTGACAAACCTGCTTGGAAGGCTCCTGCTTCCGGTTCCTATTCATTGGCTTCCTATCTTCCTCTTCCTATTCTCCTTTTCTTTCACAATCTGCTCACTGCCAGCTTCAACAATCGAGGCTTTCTGTACTAAGGTGGCATAGTCTGTCAGCTCTAACACTACTACTCGGTTTTGTATCCATTGTTTCAGACCAAGCTGAAACCTTCGCGCTTTCTTTTCTTCGGTATTCACAAACTCAAGCACAAATTTAGACAACTCAGTAAATTTGGCCTCATATTCTGCCACAGTCATCTTATCATGTTTCAACTCCAAAAACCTAATCTCCATCTGGGTTTCCATGAACCTAGGGAAGTACTTGTCTAAGAACATTCGGGTAAATCTATCCCATAGGATCACAGCATCAGTTTCTAGGTTTCGTTTGGACTCCCACCAATAGTTAGCTTCTCCTTTCAGCATGTAAGAAGCGAAAATGATCTTATGTCGTTCCTCAACACCTAGTATCTCGAAGGATTTTTCTATTTCTTTGAGCCAGGCCCGTGCTTCAATGAGGTCGGCAGATCCTAGAAACTCTGGGGGTTTGAGGGATTGGAAGACTCTAAAGGCAGTAGCTGCAGTCTGTTGGGTAGCATGGGGCTGTGGTGGAATAGGCTGTTGGTTCAGATTTGGTCTTAGCAGTTCCATAAATTCATTCATGGGGTTCCCTCTCTGATGGGTATCCTCAGCCTCTTCTTCTACATATTCTTCCTAATCATATTCATTATAGTCTAGGTATTCTTCACTTTCCTCATTTTCTACTGGGTCACCTCGTTGTTGGTTAACAGACTCTGCGGGTTGTGCCCTGGTTCCTCTTCTACGGGGTGGCATTGTTCTGATAAAGAAAATTGGTCACATGATTATAACAGTTGGGTTATTTTATCCATATGTAATCATGTCATTCATTTTTTTTAATAGGTTTTATAAAGTGCAGTAATATAGACATCATTTCTTAATAACTGCTTAGATATATATTCATAAGATCTCTCATTTATATCTTGGGGATGAAACAACTAGCCGAGTTCATACATGCCTGATTACAATCTATCACTACTAGTTCTAAATACTGAAATGAAAATACATAAGTCGTGTACCCTGAAAGGCTAGGAACGCTATCTACTACTAGCAATCCTATCAAAATTGGTGACAAGTCACTCAGCCTTCTTCAAGGTCTACATCTAATCACTAATCTCTCAGTCACTATCACTGCGAGTGAGGTTACGCACCCTCCTCATCGCTCCTGCAATCATCATCTCTGCATCCACTACCGGGATGTATCCAGCCACTGATGGCATCCTCATCTGAACCCTGGTACGGAGCTCGATCCCATCGATCTCTCTGCGGGCTATGGCTGGGGAAGTAGCTCTGAAATCTCCTGGGTATCCTAGTCGGGTGGCTCTCTCAGCTGTCAGTGCCTGGCGTAACTCAGCAATGCGAGCAGATGCCGCAGTGATCTCAGCGTTAAGCTGACCCACTATCCAGTCGTGTACGGCTACATGCATGGTCATCGGTGGTGGTAGAGGTGAATCTGGGTCGCTAGAGGATATGTCATGGACCTCATGGAACTGGGCGCGTATCGCCTCCTCATCATCATCATCAGTATGGGACATAGGGCACTAGATCCCTGGGGGTGGTGTAGGAGAGCGAATGGCCTGGTGTGGGTACATCTCTACATCTCTCCATACTACGCCATTAGCTACGGGGACAAGAAGCTCAGTCTCCTCCTCTAGGACATCCTCAGTGGGGTCATCGTCTGAATCATCAATGGGTGGGCTCTCTGGTTCAGGAATAGGGTCACGCTCAGGAATCATGACATCATCAACAGGTCCAACCTCCCTCCTAGGCTCCACTAGTACCTGACATAATAGGCAAGGTATTACTAACTTAGAGTTGGAATTTCCTTGAGGGTAAAACAGTCAAGACTACCCGTGTAGCCTGATGACGAACTCGACTTGAGCTCTAATTGATTGTTTTATTATTCTTAGGTCTACGTATTTTATATCCTATCGTTTCCAAGATTTGATAACCTAAGGCTCTGATACCATTTCTGTGGCGCCCCAAAACCCGGGGTCAGGAGTCTCGGAAGCCACGCCATCTAAACTCACACAAATCACCCTATAATATGTAAATACTCACGCTTCACGACCCCACACTTAACACACACACACTTACAGGTTATTGTCTTGGAAACGAAGCATCATTACTAGAGAAATTTTATTACAACTCAAATATAATTAGTCTTACCGGGGAGTGACCTTTAAGTAAGGTTAATCCGCCGGCCAAATATACGTTTCTTATTTCTTATCTTACATAAACCATACTTATAAATAAGCCGAACTATAAACAACTGAAAACTAATCCAGCTTATTCTGACTACCTGAGGTACAACGCCAAACAATCTACGCAACAGCTGACCATTTCCTACCCGTTTCCTGGTTGTGGTTCTCATGGCAGACATCTTGATTCACTGTTGTGTTGTGTCAATTTAAGAAAATAAGTGTGAGCTATAATGCTCAGCATAATAATGTACAGTATGAAAATGACTGTATGATAACATCATATATTATAAATATGTTTTATTCGAAAATAGTTTTTCCTTGGTGTCACCCACCTTATTACGAAAACAATTCTTTAAGGGGGTTCTTATAACCCGCGAATACCTTAGTAGTAATCCCAACACCTAGGCTTGGGTTACGGTATTGCATATCAATTCCAATTGGAAGAGTTTGGACATTCATTGGAGCCACCGCATACGATGATCAGTCGTACTATGGAAGTAACCTTTTCTACAAGTAAAAGGACGAAACCGTCATCTCTCGGGTATCACCCTGGCCGCATTCGGGCTACGTGTCCCATTTTCGGGTATGCACATACTTCACAAGTTCCTGAGTACACTGAGTACCTTCGCCTGCGGTACCTTTGGTAGCCCATCTAGCACACATAGTACCAGAGTCTACCCCTCTATTGTCCTTTAAAAGAATTCTATCAATCTCGAGAACTCAACCACATCGAAGTTCCCCAAGCGTTTCGCTTGTTGATAGAAATAGTTTATCTCTTTAAAATATAAGTGTATATATATATATACGTACTTCCGAGAATTTCGGAGGAAGTACTAAGGATGTGAGTTGACCGTTGTCAACAGATAATTAATAAGGGGAAAAGTTTCTTCTCGAAACTATATTCAATATAATAATAAGTCGGGATAATATTCACCGACGATCTGAAATTATTCGAATCATACTTCTAAATCAGAAAGTACATCAGGATCTATGATTTTTAAATCAATAACAATCCTTTAACAAATAATAATTAATTAAAATAATAGTCTATAATTAATTACATGATAATTGATATTAATCATACCTTGAATGAGTTTACTCTCTAAAAGATTTATTTAAATAATATTCCTCAACTAGTTTGTGTTTACATAATTAATAATCTATAATGATTAATCGGGTTCGAATAAATAAACGTTGAAGTATACTACTCCTATAATAAAGGAAAAGTATATAATATTTATTATCCGAATCAATAAAATATAGTTGAGGGAATATGCTCATTGGGAAATCGTTTTAAAAGTTCGAGGTGTTTTAATGCTTCGTAAATGGACGATGAGTCCCTTTAAAACGTACTATTATGGACTTATACCCGTCTTATAATATCTCTGGAATGATTTCCGGGTTTTATCTTAAATCCCGATTGATCCTCGGTCTTATATAATATGTCACGCCTAAAGCGAAATAACATTTCACGATATATTATGCGAAATTCAACAACTACGTATCATGGCAAACATGGTATTTAAGCGATGATAATAAAACAATCCTTTCACAACACAACAGTAAAAATGGAGTTGGGTTTGTAAACTTTCCTGGGTATCTCGAGGTGGAGGATGCTCTAGGTTCCGCTCGGAAATCTATAACCATAAACATATTTCATTTCGTTAGGTTCCGTCCTAATTTACGGTAACTCGCACTCATGTGCTACTCATTATACACCCTTTCAACTCATACTACCCTTAACATTTCTTTTAAGTCATAATCACTTTATGGTCACTTTATTTTCCTAAGTATCTTGAGTTCATTCTCATTATCGTTGTTGGCTCCGCTTAAAGATTCTTACAGTTTCAACTCGTGCGGTCTCGACTCCGAAATTTTTATAAAATTGAGAAATAATTATTTTCACTTGAAATGTTTATGAAAGTTAGGAAACTCAATATTTTACTCTCTGTAAAAATTTCATGATTTATGAATACTTTTAAGTCTATCCTTTATATTTTCAAAGTTCCTAATTCGTAGCAGTTTTTGTCGTGTAAATCACTTTTGCTAAAACGACCATAACTTTTGATCCGTAAATCGGAATCAAGTGATTCAAGCGCCTAAACGATCCTTATAACATTTTATATCTTAAATAAAGGTTATTTTTCAAGAATATTCAGTTTACAACTTCGGGAATTTCTGCAGAAACTTAAAGTTACGGTTTGTTGGTTTTAACGAAGTTACGTTTACGATCGGGGTTTCGTTTACGCCTTAACTATCAACACAACCACCAACAATCATCAAATAATCATCAACACACAAACTCCTCTCAAGAACATCATGTTCTTGAGGCAACAACAACTAACCTTACATCTACTTAACTTAATCATCAAGATTTTATCAATAACACTTAGTAAGCTAGGTTTACTACCACATACTAAATGGATCTTAAAAATGAACCTTAAATAAAGTTGGACCAAAGATTTTTACCTTTCTTGAAAGCTTGAGATGTGTTCTTGAGGATGGTGGAGGCTTGGAAGTGCTTGGTATGATTTTTAGAACCTAAAACCACCATTAAAATCAAGAAACCAAAGAGAGGTTACTATTCACACTATTCACTAGTGAGTTTCTTGAATTTATTCCACCCATGAAACCTTGATGAAAAGAGATGAAATATTTTTCTTACCTTATTTTAGTTGCTAGGAGGCTTGGGAATTAATTTGGTGATTTTACAAGAACTAGAGCTTGGAGTTTTGAATTCCCATTTCCCTTTTTTTCTTCAAATTGCCCAATGGGAGCTTTGTGAGGGGGGGGGGTATTTATAGCACTTGGTTGCTTCTCTTGGATGATTTCTAGGTTGCTTCTTGGAAGGTGACTTGATATCTTTGCAACTTGATTTTTATTCTTCCTAGGATAGCATTCTAGGTTTATTCTTGTCACCAAATCCATAGACATATCTTTGTAGCTTGCTAGCTTACAAGCTAAACTACAAGGTTAGCTCCTTAGCACACTATTTGCTAGCTAGCTTGGTCATCCTATGGTTAGCTCACTATTTGATGAAGTAACCATGGTTACTTCCTTACCATGGTTTAGTTAGTGCGTTACGTTTAATTAATCATTTATGCGTTCGCTCGGTTACTTAAACGTTCTCCGTAATACTTACTCGTAAGTGGTTCGCACTGAAATTCCTTTCGTATTTATTCCTTATATTTTTATTTAACCTACTTGAATATAAAACCTTTCGTATTTATTCATTATATTTTTATTTAACCTACTTGAATATAAATCCGTAGGATTTTAATCTCATAATTATATTGTGATTCCCGTAATCCTCGATAAGTCGTAATTACGGTCATTTTTCAAAGTTCGTTTTCTTCGAAAACTAATAGCGTTTACATACACTCATTTGGTGCGTATAGTCGTAATATTAATTCTGAAACTCATTTTCTCATGCACTATATAGTGTGGGCTCAAAAGTTTTTCCCTTCTGCCAGGGTTACTATTTATTAAACGTTTTACAAGGTCTCAAAAATTCGAGTTATTATAGTTTTTCTAGGAAAAACCGTTCCACTTACCAAGTAATCCCATTAATCAAGGGTGTTCAGTTTTATTTTAAATTTTAAAACTGTTCCCACTTAAAATTATTACTGCCTTACCAATATTCTGTAAAATTATAACCAAAGAGAAAATGACCATTAATAAACCAAGTAAATAAATACTGCCACGTCAGAATCAGACATTGATTTGGATCAGAGCTAAAAAGGTCATCAGGATATTGTTAGTATCAGGATTTTAAAATGTTATCAGAATATCAAACGACTAAGAGACAAAATCTTGCATAAATATAAAATTTCATTAATATATTGAGCAAATACATTTCATGAAATTTAAATTACATGCTTAAAAGTACAAGATTATCCTAAGCTACAAATCCTAACATCAACAGCTTTTGTCCTAATCTAATAAGCTAGACAAAGCTGACGGTGAAGAGAAACATGGAGCATAAATTATTTCTTCTTCCCACTCTCAACAAAAAGAACAGCAAGACGAATAATACGCTCCTGCTGTCGGAGAGCTTCCAGCCGTTCCTCTTACAGTCGCTCAAGATGGCGATGGAAGACCATGTAGAAGAACAAGAGGTCTGTGAGGACCTCTTGGGGAACTGAGTCCCAAATTTCATCAGGAAGGGCAGTGACATGCCATTCTTGCTGCCATTCTGTACACCGCATATTGATAGTGAAGGTGTCATAGTTCAGAACTAAGTTGTAATGAACCATGGTTGTGATGAGTGAAAAAGAAATGAGTTTGAGAGTTTGAGAGAAAATGAGAGATGTGTTGGCTGGAGTGACGTGTTGGTTTATATAGCCAATAGAATGCCAAGAGACGCAAGGAAAATTGAATTGTCATAGGTAGAAATAATTCTACCTCGTCTCCCTAGACTAATGAGAATAAAAACAGCCATTGGAAGTTTAAAACAGGATTTAATGCACACATGAAACAAGTAAAAATTACTGTGCATAGACGTGTACCACTACCCCAAATTATATTGACTGTTAATATCTCACCCAAACATATTCTGATTTTAAATAAGACTGTTTCATATTTTAACCACAAATAAGTCAAGTAAAGAATCAGAGTTTAATATCAGAACTTAGACTTATATCAGAACTTAACAGTCATCTGAACATGATTCCTTTACTCGAAAAGTGAATGCTTATTTCTGTAATTCTTCACATAAATTCTGATTTCGTTTCTTCAGAAATTAATCATCAGAACTTCCATCTTAACTTGTCCTCAGAATTTATGTAATTGACACTTAAACGTTCATCTAAAACAATATTTATCACCACAGTAATTTTCATCATTCATATGGAGTGTATATGTGTGCAGTAAGCTAAATATCAAATAAAGATTAAAGTCTGATTCACTTCAGTACATCTTAGAAATAAGGCATAACTAAGAACTTTGCTCAAAATCTGTCATGATTCTGAAGTCTACTTTAGAATGAGTTCATGAGTCCACCTCAACTGTTTTGTGCTTATTTTATGCATCTTTTGAAATTCCATTTTACAGTGGCTTCTCAGTGTAAGTGAGTCACGACTGCTTATCAGAATTTATGCTATTATCAGAGTATTTCTCCATTAATCATAGAGTGTGAAAAGTCACCAAGAAAAATATTCATTTTTGCTTTTTTAATGCATATTACCTAATACCAGCAATGCACTTGGGTCTTCCCTTCCACTGTTTTTACTCTAGATCTCAAAGGAGTACCTGATTTTTATTTCTTTTTCTTTTCCTTTTCTTTTGATAAGTGAGGCTTATCAGCACTTAGTACATTCACCAGATTTACTAACATCAGAACTTAACAGATGAGAAGCATGATTCTAGTTTTTGACTTAGTAATAAGATAGACAAATTAAACTTAACTAAGCTCAATATCAGAATTTGCTTGTGTGAACAGATTTCCACATAAACAATTACTTCAAACATGGGATTTGTTAGTATATTAAAGACTACTAGGTCAGCATCTAGCATATTTATCTTCATTGGATTGAATAATCACAGAAACATTCATATCACTATCAGAGTTTAGAAATTCACATCAGACAACAATCAGTACTTGAGCAATTTTCAATTTAGCACAGAATACACAAAGATGATAATATCTGTAAATACTGATCATAAAGTCTGATGCATCAGAACAAAAACTAAGCAGATTTAGAGAAAGAACCTGAAACCAGTCCAAGTTCATTTACCAATCTTGTAAAAGTAGCTTCACACAGTGGTTTTGTGAAGATATCTGCTAGTTGTTGATCTGTTGGAACAAATTGCAATTCCACTATACCTTCATCCACATGTTCCCTTATGAAGTGGTACCCTATGCTGATGTGTTTTGTCATTGAGTGTTGAACTGGATTACCTATCATAGCAATAGCACTTTGATTATCACAGTAAATAGGGATTTTAAAATATGTTAACCCATAATCCAGTAACTGATTCTTCATCCAAAGAATTTGTGCACAACAGCTTCCTGCAGCAATGTACTCTGCTTCTGCAGTTGATGTGGAAATTGACTTTTGTTTCTTGCTAAACCAAGAAACCAATCTGCCTCCAAGAAATTGGCAGCTTCCACTTGTGCTTTTCCTATCAATTTTGCAACCTGCAAAATCTGCATCTGAGTAACCTATTAGCTTAAAGTCTGATTCTCTAGGATACCACAATCCCAGATCAGCTGTTCCCTTAAGATACTTGAAAATTCTTTTCACAACTGTTAAGTGAGGTTCTCTTAGATCTGCTTGAAATCTTGCACAAAGACAGGTAGCATACATGATATCAGGTCTACTAGCAGTTAGATAGAGTAGTGAGCCAATCATACCTCTGTAATCAGTAATATCTACTGATTTACCAGTATCCTTATCCAACTTTGTTGCAGTGGCCATGGGAGTGGATGCACTTGAACAATCTTGCATTCCAAATTTCTTCAACAGATTTCTGGTGTACTTGGTTTGACAAATAAAAGTGCCTTCTTCATTCTGCTTGACTTGAAGGGCCAGAAAATAGCTAAGTTCCCCCATCATACTCATTTGATATATTGACTGCATCAGTTTGGCAAACTTCTTGCAAAGTCTGTCATTTGTAGAACCAAAAATGATATCATCAACATATATCTGCACCAAAAGTAAGTCCTTTCCATGGTTGAGGTAGAACAGAGTTTTGTCAATAGTTCCTCTGTTAAATCCACTTTCCAGAAGAAACTGAGCTAAAGTCTCATACCATGCTCTTGGAGCTTGCTTAAGGCCATAAAGTGCTTTATCAAGCCTGTAGACATGATTTAGAAATTTGGAATCGACAAAGCCTGGAGGTTGTTCAACATATACTTCCTCTTCCAATTCTCCATTGAGAAAAGCACTTTTCACATCCATTTGAAAGACAGTAAACTTTTTGTGAGCAGCATAAGCCAAAAATATCCTTATAGCTTCCAATCTAGCAACTGGTGCAAATGTTTCATCATAATCAATTCCCTCATGTTGAGAATATGCTTTTGCAACCAGTCTTGCTTTATTCCTTGTAATTATGCCATCACTATCAGTTTTGTTTCTGAACACCCACTTTGTACCAACAACAGATCTGTTCTTTGGTCTTGGCACTAGGGTCCAAACTTTATTTCTTTCAAATTCATTTAACTCTTCCTGCATTGCTTGCACCCAATCAGCATCTTGAAGAGCTTCTTCCACTTTCTTTGGTTCAGTCTGAGAAAGAAAAGAATTATAGAGACATTCACTTGAAGTAGATGTTCTAGTTCTGACACCTGCATCGGGATTTCCAATAATTAAGTCAGGTGTATGTAATTTAGTCCACTTCCTTGCAGATGGAAGGTTTTCTCTAGAACTGGATGCTCCCCCATGATCCATGCTATCTTCATCATTTTCTGATGCTCCCCCCGAAACTATGCTCTCTGAGTTGGATCCTTCAGAAATTGAGTTTTCAGAATTATCAGAACTTGGCTTATCAGAACTTGATGAATCAGAACTTGAAGAGCCAGTTGTATGTTCTGATGCTTCTTGAGATGTGGTTGTATCTTCAGTATGCTCCCCCTACACAGGTGCATCTTCCTTTGGCGTAGTCACCATAGTTTCAATAACATCAGAGTTTAATCCACCAGAGTTTGCAGTATCAATATTTAGACTGTCAGGATTTTCATTATCAGAATTTAAGTCTTCATTTTCAAATCTCATCTGATCATGATCATTGAAATCTTCAAGTCCAGTAATCTTCTTATCATCAAAGGAGACATTGATAGATTCCATGACTACCCTTGTTCTTAAATTGTAGACTTTGAAGGCTTTTGTGGAAAGTGGATATCCAACAAAAATTCCTTCATCAGCTTTTAAATCAAATTTGGATAGCTGTTCAGGGTGAGTCTTAAGAACAAAACACTTCCATCCAAATACATGAAAATACTTCATATTTGGCTTCTTTTTCTTCACCATCTTATATGGTGTCTTTCCATGCTTGTTAATGAGTGTTGCATTCTGAGTAAAACAAGCATTCTGCACAGCTTCAGCCCAAAAATAGGTTGGTAGCTTTGCTTCATCAAGCATTGTTCGTGCAGCTTCAACAAGAGTTTTATTCTTTCTTTCAACAGCTCCATTTTGCTGTGGAGTTCCAGGAGCAGAAAATTCCTTCTTGATTCCATGGTCTTTGCAGAACTCTTCCATGATCAAATTCTTGAACTCAGTGTCATTATCACTTCTTATGATCTTCACAGAATCTTTGACCAATTTATCCAATTGCTTGACATGATCAATCAAGATAGATACAGTTTCACTTTTTGTGTGCAAGAAATACACCCATGTGTATCTGGTGAATTCATCCACTATGACCATAGCATATTTCTTCTTTGCAATAGACATGACATTCACTGGACCAGATAGATCTACATGTAGTAGGTGATAAGGCTCAAGAATTGATGATTCAGTCTTGCTCTTGGATGAAGATTTTCTTTGTTTTGCCTTCTGACATGAATCACAAAGGCCATCAGGTGCAAATACTGATTTTGGCAGTCCTCTCACAAGTTCTTTCTTGACTAATTCATTTATATTGTTGAAGTTTAAATGAGAGAGTTTCGTGTGCCAGTTCCAGCTATCTTCAATTGATACTCTACTCAACAGACAGATTGCAGAACCATCAGTACTTGTTGAAAGCTTGGCTTCATAAATGTTACCATGCCTGTATCCTTTCTGAACAACTTTACCTGTAGATTTGCTTACAACTTCACAGTGTTCTACAAACAAATCCACATGATAACCTCTGTCACAGATTTGACTAACACTCGGCAGATTGTGTTTAAGTCCTGAGACCAGTGCTACTTGTTTAATGATGACATTCCCAAGATTGATATTGCCATATCCCAGTGTTTTTCCAATGTTGCCATCTCCATAAGAAACACTTGGGCCAGCTTTCTCCACAAAGTCTGATAGCAGGGCTTTATTTCCAGTCATATGTCCTGAGCATCCACTGTCCAGAACTAGGATGTTTTTCCTGTTGCCCTGCAATCACAAAGACCACTAATGATTAGTTTTAAGGACCCAGACTTGCTTGGCTCATTTGGCCTTATTAAGTTTGTTAACATTTGCAGCGGATTTAGCATCAGATTTTATGTTAACATTTTTCTTATCAGCTTTTACACTATCAGACTTTGTATCAGAACTTACACTAGAAGGAACAATGCTAACTTTCTTTAAAGAAGGTTTTATTTGATAATAATCATAGTACAAACTATGATATTCCTTAGAAGTATAAATGGAATGTCATAAACTACCACAATGAAAACAAGAATTTTGTGGCCTATATCTAACAGACTGACTCTTACTTCTGACTTTGAAGGTAAGGAGTTTATGTTCTTATTCTTCCTGCAAAAAGAAGCCAGATGGTTAGAACTTCCACAGTTATGACATGTTTACAACTACAAACTTAATAGGATTTACCTTTGGCTTTTGTTTAACAACTATAGGCTCAATTTCTAAAGTTCTTTTATCATTCTTATCATCTCCATAACCTAAGTCCTCTTTCCAGTTTCCACTACTTAACAAATTCTGAGTTGTTCTGCCAGAGTTAGTCCAAGTCCTGATAATCTCTCTTTCCTTTTCTAACTCAGTCTTTAGAGATTCATTCATTTTGAGTACTTCATCCCTAACATAGAAAGCATCATCTCTATCTTTCTGAGTTTGATGGAACATGACTAACTCTTTTTCTAAATAATCATTCCTCTTTTTACAAGCAAGATTTTCAGAAGTTAATCTTTCACATGTTAATGTTTGATCTCTATAACTAATGAACATGGTTTTAAGATATCTTCTCAACTCATTAATGTCATCAGTATGAAAGGCATAAGTAGTTTGAGGTACCTTTAACTCAGCAGCTTCAGGACTACTATCAGCATTTGCCATCAAGGCATAGTTCACCTCACTTTCAGAATAAGTGTCTGTCCATCTTTTCTTCTTTGTGACAAGAGCCTTGCCTTTGTCACTCTTCACTTTCTTGCAATCAGGAGATATGTGACCTTTCTCACCACAGTTGTAGCATTTGATATTTGTGTAATCTCCTTTGTCAGACTCCCCTCCTTTGCCTTCAGATTTTCTGAAACTCTTCTTATCAGAACTTGCGCCTTTCCTGGAAAACCTCTTTCCCTTTCTAAATTTCCTGTATGCAATCCTTGTGATTCCTTTCACCATAAGAGCACACAGCTTCATCATCTCTTCATCAGCATCCATCTCAGGCAAGCTTTCAGTTTCTGAGTCATCATCACTATCAGAACTTGATGACTCAGTATCAGACTTAGTGATGAGCGCTTTTCCCTTGCCTTTCCTTGAGGTAGCTGCCTTGGAGGATTCTTCTTCAGCTTTAAGAGCAACTGTCCTTGACTTTCCTCCTTTCCTCTTGCTTCTTTGTTCCATCTCAAGTTCATGAGTCTTGAGCATCCCATAAATTTCATCAAGAGTTGTTTCTTCAAGATTATAGTTGTCTCTTATAATTGTTGCCTTCAAATCCCAACTTTCAGGAAGAGCTAACAGGAATTTAAGGTTTGAATCTTCAAGATCATACTCCTTATCAACTAGTGACAAATCATTCAAGAGTTTGACAAATCCGTTATATAAATCAGTCAATGACTCATTAGGTTTTGATTCAAAGTGTTCATACTCTTGAGTGAGTATTGTCTTCCTGTTCTTCTTAATCGAATCAGTTCCCTGACACCTTGTCTCTAAGGCATCCCATATCTCCTTTGCAGTCTTGCAGTTAATTACCCTGTTTGACATTACATTATCAATGGCACTATGCAGCAAGTGTCGTACCTTAGCATCCTTAGCAATTGATGCGATATCTTCAGCAATGTAATCACTCTTCTCCTTTGGTATAGACTTTGCTGCTTCACCTGCAACTACAACAGCGAGTTTTGTTGGCTTGTGAGGTCCTTTATTGATTCTGTCAAGATATTCTGGATCTGTAGCTTCCAGAAACATAGTCATCCTCACCTTCCATATGGGGTATTTAGATGGTTTCAGTATGGGAACTCTAATAGCCTCATATCGACTATGGATCTGAGTCTTTGGGGGTTCTTCAGTTTTGGTGGGCTTGGTTGGAGTTTCTGCTTCGGACATGATTGTTTTTGGATCTTAAACTGTTTGTGTGTTAACAGATAGGCTATGATACCACTTGTTAGGTCACACACACTGTAGAAGGGGGTTGAATACAGTGTATAGCACAATCAAATCGAATTCAAAGAACACAAGTAACAAAAAACAAACTTTATTAAACTCTGTTACAATATAGAACTGTCCTCTCTCAGTGATGAACAAATATCACGAGAGCTGTTAGGGTTACAATGTATAATATTCTCGATAATGATAACACATATAGTGTAAACCCTATGTCTGTGTTTATATACTACACAGTTACATGATAATCGCTAATTGATATGGAATATAATTCTGCTTCCTAAAATATATCAATCAGTTATCTTTTCTTCCAAGTATTCCATTCTTCACATAATTCCTTCTTCATGCATATCTCTTCTTACGTTTGTCTTGATCTTCTTTCCTTTTAATCAGCCGCCTTCCTTATCTGAAAGTTTCCTTTAAGTCCTGATATTATCTCCTGATAAATATCTCCCGAACCTTAAGTACTGATAACTTAAGTTCTGACTTCAGTATAAGTGCTAATTTCAGTTAGGTATTGATTTGTCCTATTTAAGTAAGATTTGAAAACTAAACACAAATCATATTAGACATGACATTATCAAATATATCTAACATTCCATCTCCTATTCTTCTTGCCGAGAGGAACATAGATTGAAGACAAATCATCAGTCTTCCCTTAGGCTTTATGCCATAGCAACCTCTTTGATTTTAAAACTCTCTGCAAATATTCTTTGCATGCTTGATCAGCTTCCCTTCTATTAATCTTTTCCTTTTCATCAGCCTCTGAAATGTGAGGAGTGATTACCAGAGAAAGAGCTGACTCATTTAATACTTTGATCATTTTTCATCAGAGTTAAAATCAGTTATCAGGTTCACAGCATCAGGATCTGCTTTTATCTAAGGATTTGTGTCTACATCAGGAGTTATATTCTGATTTACTGTATCAGCTTGATCAATGTTAGTGGCTGATCTTTTCTTCCTTGGTATAATCAACTCTTCTGGCTTCTGAACCTCTTTATCTTCTTCATTTCCTTGTACAGGAACATAACCTTCTCTGGATAGAAAATTCAGAAAAGTAGAGTTAAAAGTAGTCACTTGCCTTGATCCAGAAGTTCTTCCACCTCGTCCTCTTCCTCTTCCTCTTGCTCTTGCAGATCTACCACCTCTTCTTCCTCTTCCTTTAGAAGTCTTAGCTTCAGCTTCAATTTGAGCCAAAAGCTCCTTTTGTTGCATAGCTGCTTCTTCAGGCGTTAGATCAGAAAATTCTTCAGTTATATACCCAAGAGCACTCCTAGCATTCTTTTGCTCAAACTTCTTGTCTTTGTAGTACAAGACAATCTCTTCACCTGTTTCTTAATGTCTGTTAGGAAAGAACATCCCTTTATCTTCTGCTAAATTTGTGATTGTAATATCATCATCCTCAGGAGCACCAACAGTAGTCTTGTGCTTGGCTTTATAAGCACCAGTAGACTTCCTTTGTCCTGAAGAATCATTCTTCTTGGAATGTTAAAGTTGTTGAGCAGTAGAAGCAATTTGAACATCTGTAACTGAATTATTCTTATCACCATCATCATCAATATCTTTATCCTTTGTCTGAATAGAATCTGGTGTACATTTTGTAGCAACTATCTTCTCCCCCTTTTTGGCATTTGTATTTGAAAGAAGAGAAAATAGAGCATCAAGTTTGTCACTTATAGAAGAAACCTTCTCTTCCAAGGAGGAAAGTCTAGAGGCCATGCTGTCTTCAGATTTAACAACATATTTGACGGTATTTTTCACACTTTTGATTTCAGCTGAGTTAGGTGTGTGAAGAAAAAATCCATCAATTTCCTCTTTGCCACCAGCATGAGACTTCTTCATTTCATCAAGTTCAGAGTGAATTCCTTTAACAGAAATAGTTATGGCCTTAAGATGCAACTTCAGATCAGGAGTTTGAATTTCATCATAAGCACGATGAATGTGTTGCAGGCCAGCAGCAGATGAGATAGAAGTATTTGCAAGTCTCCATTTATAATTCCATTTTGTCTGTCTGAAATACTCAGCATCAGGATTGTAATAAGAAGGATTTTCAGTGAAGTGCGAAGAAGAACCAAAATTGGACTTCTTAGATGCATCAATTGCATACTTAAGCGGAACAGTATCAGGATCATCATCATCACTATCATTGTCAGAGTTAGACAAGCCATCAGAAGAATGTGCAGAATCAGGCAGAATTGCCTTGCCTTTATCCAGATTCTTTGCAAGAGATGCTTGTGGTTGATGTGATCCTGAAGGTGATTCCTCAAGTGGAAGTGATGAAAGTGGAGGAACAAATAACACATCAGGATGCTTTTTCAAACTAGCAACTAGTAATGGATCATCAATTGTACTCAGTGCAGTTGAAGGATGATTCTCAGTAAAAACTGTTGTAGCATCAATATTTGATCTGTCAGGAGAAGGTGAAAGACCAGCATCAGTACTTTGAACTGATGGTTCTTGTGGATTCTGAGACATGTGAGCTGCTTCAGCAATGCTTGGTGAAGGTTCTTGTGTGCTCTTCTCAAAAATAGGATCATCAATGATTGCATCCACTTGTGACAGTATCTCCAGATGAGTTTTCTTTTCCTGAAGTAGTTGAACAGAGTCTGCAAGAAGATCACTCTGAGCAATATTAACAATGATTTGTCCAGCCTCAGCGTCTACATCTTCCCTTTGAGAAGATGGTTCTTGTGTGACTGGATGTGTTGCAATTTCTAAATCCCTTTGAGACCTAGGTTCTTGTGTACTAACATCCTTGTCAAGAGGCTGAGTCCTCTTCTTCTTTCTGATATATCCAACTACTTCTTAACTTCTTCTTTTCAACTGACTCTTTGGAGTTTTCTTGTGTTCAGCAGTTGCTTCAACTACTGGAAGCTTGTCAAGTAGAGCACTAGCATCAGTAGTTGGCTCCTTGATTCCTGTAGTGTCAATCAAGTCATCAGGATTTTGATCAATGGACTTCTTGATTTTTGACATGGACCCTATTGGCATCTGATCATCTGATTCAGAATCTTCATGAATGATCAGTCTTCTTTTCCTGATTGGAAAGCAGTCTTCTTTTTTCTCACTCTCACTCAATGAGACTTGTTTAGCTATCTGTCCAGATGTGACAGATTTCTTAAACAGCCTTTTCTTTGTTACAACTGATGTCTTTTGAGAGACAGCAGAGGAGGCTAGTTTACAGGCTTGTTATGATTGCTGTTTGGAAGAAGAAATGCTTGGGTTAGAAACAAGATGGGTGATTTCTTGAGTCTTAGCATCAGGAAATGTAACAGAGGTGCCGGCATCAGGATTTGCAGGCACTTGTATAGGAGTAGGTCTATTTCTCAACAGAAATTGTTTGACCTCTCCAGGAAGAAAGGGTGGTCCTGAAAATTTATTCTTTTCATCCCTTGTAATATGATCAGTGATTGCTTTTTCAGAAACTTGAAAAACAGGGAGTAATTCATCATCATCAAAAATAATATTAGGGCATAGATAAGTGAAAATTAGTTGTAAAAATCTAGTATACCCTATTCCTCCTGAAGCATCTGCTATCCTAGCAATTATGAACTGTAATATAGTATTACCATAATCAAAATTACCAGAGTTAAGAAGAGAGTACCCAATTCTCAGGGAAGTGGATGGAAGAACATCAAAGTTTGTTGTCTTATTCAAGAAACATCTACTGATGCAGTCAAAGAAAAAGTTCCACTCTCTTTTAATTTGGTTCTGACCAGTTTTCCAATGGTTGTGATTTCTCCTTGATAGCCTAAAGTCCTTAGCATATCAAACAGCTGCTCATTGGTGTGAGTATCAGGAGCACCATCAAGAGCAGGCAATCTCAAGGCTTGAAGCAGAATGTCAGCATCAACTTCATATCTTTGATCCTTATACTCAAAAGAAAAGCCAGTATGTGTTGAATTTACCACTGCTGTATTCCAGACCTGCATGACAGCCCTGTATGACACCTTAACAGGATTTGTGAGAGCATAGCCAATTGGACATAGAAGGAGAACATCCTGAATATCATGAAAAGATGATGGTAGCTGCTGATGTGTAAGCAGAGCTAAGTAATTGTTAGTTCCAAATGTGTTTTTATAAATGATTGTGGTTTGACTGAAGATTGGTGAAACTTCAGAAATTGCCATGATGTGAATAGCTTGTGCGAAAGAGTAAGTGTGAGATGTGTGCAGTGAAACTATGTGTATGATGAATTGTGTCACATAATTTCTTCTGGTTTTATAGTTTCACTTTTCAGAAATATGTTTAACACACTTGTATGAAGAAGGTAACCTATCAAATTTGACTTCGAACATGAAACAATGTCTGAGTAATTGATTTAACGTTGGAGGAAATTGCGGAAGTAAATACAAAATACATACAGTTATATCAAGACACAACTATAGAAATTTGTTTATCTGATAATCCACCAATAATCATTAATTAAGTGGGACACTTAATTGCAACAATAAAGCTTACTCAGAGATTGATTAACACTAATAATCTGAATTAAAACGTGTTGACCTGTCATCAGGATTTGAGACCTTTCTTCTATCAGGATTTGACTAACTCAGGATATGTCGATTCAAATTCAACATTTGTTTGTCAAATCATCACAAATTATTAGTAACCACAATTTTAATCAAAACATTCATCAAGAAATATAGTTCAAGTAGATGAAGTAAAGATTAACAGGCTTCAAAAGAACATTCATGTAATATCCCGATGAAATTATAAATTTATGTGCTTATATTATTTTTACAAGTATTATGCAAATTAGAGAGAAGGTGTCCTTGTTGGAGTTGGAGCAATTTGATAAGTTGGTTGGGAAGGCGAGGATTGCAGAAAGGGACTATGAAGCTCGCACTCAATTCTTCAACAATAAGAAACGAGGAAGAGAGACAGAATTGAGTGTTAACTTAGGATTTAAGAAGGACAACAAGAAACTACATATAAGGAAGAAGGAGATTTTTCGGGGAAGTGATAAGATGATCATCGCATCTGAGTGTAAGAAATGTTGACTGAAACATGGTGGTGATATTTGTTATCGAGCTGATGGGTTGTGTTACAATTGTGGAGAAAAGGGACATATAGCTTCTCAATGTCCCAAGCCTAAAGTGATTTCTTGCTACAGTTGCGGACAACCAGATCATTTATCAAGGGACTGCCCACAAAAAGGAGTCAGGAAAGAAGTGGAAACTAAAGGAAATAGGAATTCTACAGCAAGACCTTTTCAACAATCAGCACCTAGGGCAGTGGCACGAACCTACGCAATGACAACTCAGGATGCCGAAAAATCTCATGATGTTATGTCAGGTACGCTTCAACTTTGTGCTCAAGATGTTCATGTGTTGTTTGATTCGGGGTCAACCCATTCTTTTGTGGATACAAAATATATGGATAAGTTAAATGTACCTGTGCAAAGTCTAGATAATGGATTTCTGGTAAAACTTCCAAATGGTAGAAATTTGTTCGTAGATAAAATTTATCGAGATTGTCCCTTAATGATTGGTGAACAAACCTTCTTAGTGGATTTATTACCGTTAGAACTGAGGGACTTTGGAGTGATTCTGGGAATGGATTGGTTGTCGAAGCATAGGGCGAATCTAAATTGTTATAAGAAGCGAATATGTTTAACCGGCTCGAACAAAAAGAAAGTATATTTCAAGGGAGATAGTGTAGAAAAACCCAGTTTTATGATATCAGTTTAAAGGCTTGTAAGATGTTAAGAAAATGTTGTGAAGGTTTTCTAGCATATATTGTAGGGAATGAAGGAATTAAAAATAAAGTTGAGGATACACCTGTAGTCAGAGAGTTTTTAGATGTCTTTCCCAAAGAGTTACCAAATTTGCCCCCTGAAAGAGAAGTTGAGTTTGGGATTGAATTGATCCCGGATGCCCAACCAGTATCGAAAGCACCATATAGAATGGCACCGACAGAATTAGCGGAACTTAAGGTACAATTACAAGAGTTGTTGGATAAAAAGTTTATTAGACCAAGTGTTTCTTCTTGGGGAGCACCAGTGTTGTTTGTGAAAAAGAAGGATAGTTCGCTAAGATTATGTATTGATTATAGAGAGCTAAATAAGTTGACAGTAAAGAATAAATATCCGCTACCACGAATAGACGATCTTTTTGATCAATTGCAAGGAGTCACTTACTTTTCGAAGATTGATTTGCGCTCAGGTTATCATCAGTTGAGAGTAAAGAAAGAAAGCATTCCATTGACGGCATTTAGGACTCAATACGGTCATTATGAATTTGTAGTGATGCCATTTGGGGTGACAAATACACCGGCAGTATTTATGGATTTGATAAATCGAGTATTTAGGAATTATCTGGATAAGTTTGTAATTGTGTTTATCGATGATATTCTTATTTACTTGAGAACTGAGGAAGAACATGATGAGCATTTGAGGATGGTGTTACAAACTTTGAGAAAAGAACAGTTGTATGCTAAGTTTTCAAAATGTGAGTTTTGGTTAAGAAGAGTAAGTTTTCTTGGACATGTAGTTTCGGAAGAAGGAATTTCAGTCGATCCTTCAAAGATTGAAGTAATTATAAATTGGGAGAGACCAAAGACTGTGACAGAAATTCGAAGTTTCTTTGGGTTGGCCGGATATTATAGAAAGTTTGTTCAAAATTTCTCTAAGATAGTGGGACCGTTAACGAATCTTACAAGGAAGGACGTTAAGTTTGTTTGGTCGGAAGAATGTGAGAAAAGTTTTGATGAGTTAAAGAAAAGACTAACGTCTGCTCCGGTATTTGGATTACCAGATGGAACTGAAGACTTTGTGATTTATAGTGATGCATCAAGAAAAGGTTTGGGGTGTGTGCTAATGCAACGCGGTAAGGTAATTGCTTATGCATCTCGACAATTAAGAAACCATGAGAAGGACTACCCCACCCACGATCTGGAATTGGCTGCAGTAGTTTTCGCTCTTAAGATTTGGAGACATTACTTGTATGGGGAAAAGTGCAAAATTTATACTGACCATCAGAGCTTAATGTATATTTTCTCATAGAAGGATTTAAATATGAGACAGAAAAGATGGTTGGAGTTGTTGAAAGATTATGATTGTGACATTTTATATCACCCCGGTAAGGCAAATATTGTGGCTGATACATTAAGTAGAAAACAAGTAGGGAATTGTTCGAGTATTGAAGTGGAACCCATAAATCATAAGGAATTGGAAACATTTAGGATTGAATTTGTTAAGAAAGGAGAGGAAGAGAGTTTAGTGTATCAAATCGAGGTTAGACCCATCTTGTTAGAAAAGATAAAGGAAAGTCAGAGACAAGATGAACGCTTAAAGGAGATTTGAAATAATTCAAATTCAAAATTAGGTAAAAAGGATTTTAGGAAAGGTAATGATGAAATCGTTAGATTTTGGGATCAAATATGTGTGCCGTCTGACATAGAAATTAAGAAAAAAAATTGTCTAACGCTCATTCATCACCTTTTTCGGTACATCCTGGATCTACGAAGATGTATAAGGACTTGAAAGAACATTTTTGGTGGCCTAAGATGAAGAGAGAAATTGCGGAGTATGTAGAGAGGTGTTTAATTTGTCAACAAGTAAAAGCAGAACATCAAAGGCCTGGGGGATTATTACAGTCTTTACCTGTCCCTGAGTGGAAATGGGAGCACATAATGATGGATTTTTTACTTGGTTTGCCAAAGTCACAAAAAGGAAATGATGTCATCTGGGTTATTGTGGATAGACTGACGAAGAGTGCATATTTTCTGGCAATTTCAGAATCATCACCATTAGAGAAATTAGCAAAATTATATATACGGGAAATAGTTAGGTTGCATGTAGTACCTGTTTTAATTATTTCTGACAGAGATCCTAGATTTACGTCTAGGTTTTGGAATAGTTTTCAAGAAGAGATGGGTACTAAGTTAAGTATGAGCACAGCGTTTTATCCTCAGACGGATGGGCAATCAGAATGCACAATTTAAGTTTTGGAAGACATGTTAAGAGCTTGTGTATTGGACTTTAAAGGAAGTTGGGAAGAACATTTACCTTTAGTAGAATTTGCGTACAACAACAGTTTTCAAGCAACAATTGGAATGGATCCATACAAGGCTCTTTATGGACGTCGATGTAGAACGCCGTTATATTAGGATGAAGTTAGAAAAAGAAAATTTTTAGGGCCTGAGTTAATTCGTGTAACTACCGAGAAAGTCAAGTTGATTCAACAAAGAATTTTAACGGCTCAAAGCAGAAAAAAGAGTTATGTAGACAAGGATCGTCGAGAGGTGATGTTTAAGGAAGGAGACTTTGTATTTCTTAAGATTTCTCCCTGGAAGGGCATTATGAGATTCGGGAAGAAAAGAAAGTTAAGTCCACGTTATATTGGACCATTTGAGATTCTTAGACGGGTTGGAGAAGTAGCATACGAGTTAGCATTACCACCAAGTTTAGGGCATTTTCATAACGTTTTTCATGTATCATATCTGAGGAAGTATATTCTAGATCCATCGCATATTATAGATTATGAACCGATAGAAATTCGAGAAAATATGCAGTATGAAGAATTTCCTGTTGAGATAATAGATCGTCGAGAACAGAAATTAAGAACTAAGGTGATACCTCTTGTGAAAGTGATTTGGCGAAACCATGAAATAGAGGAAGCAACTTGGGAACCCGAAGAGATGATGAAATCAAAATATCCCCACTTATTCAATAAGTCAGGTACAAAATAAGTTTAAATTTCGAGGACGGAATTAGTTTAAGGGGGGAAGAATGTAATATCCCGATGAAATTATAATCAAGTAAAATAAATTTATGTGCTTATATTATTTTTACAAGTATTATGCATATTATAAAAATATTTGATTAAATTTTAAATTTTGTCTTGTGTATTGTTGGTTTGCTCGAATATGTCGAGCTCCCATAAAAAAATAAAAATTAAAAGAGATACAGACCGAAGTGATAGGACGAGGAAGAGGAATGACAGAAAGAGGAAAGGATGATAAGAGATAAGCGCTGAATAGGTATAGAAAGATAAAAAATTTAACTAAAGCACGTAAGCTAAAATAAATTAGCCCGCATCTTTTACTAGACAAAGCCTAGTAGGAAGGAACATTGCACTTGAAAGTGAAAATGTTGCCTTGGAAATAAAATTAGTAGTAGAGCTCTTTTTATAGAGTAAGTATCTTGGTTAGTTCCACACCTTCTCGATGTGGGACTAAGTGGATGTAGACTAAAAGTTATAATAGCTTTCAAGTCTAGTATGATTTTTTAAGTTTGTTACAAGTCCCAGTATATAGATCTCTTGCAAAACCTTCCCGATGTGGGACAAAGAGAATTATTCAAAAGCAAAGCTACAAGTCATAGTTGGTTTATTTTGAAGTGTTGACTTCATAGCCTTAAGTTTGATAAAGGAAGAGATGTTACATCTTTTATATATCATCAATGTTGGACTTGGTAAAGCCTAGTTAAACCTTAAAACTCTAATTTTTACTTGATTATGAGAAATTTATCTATTTCTCTTTATATTAAAACTTTAAAACCAAATTTAATTGGCTATATTGAAGCCAAGAGAAAGTTTTAAGTTTTCTAAGTAGAAACTAAAGCTAAGTTGGGTTTATATAGGCATTGGAGGAAGGTTGGTCTCATTCTCTAATCAATGTGGGATATATGCATCTTAGGTAATAAAAAGGAGATCTCACAACCCACATCGGCAAGAGAAGAGAAGAAGACTGAGGATATATAGAAGAACTTGACCTTAAAATTTTAATAAGTAGAAGTGAGATTGATGGAGCTAATGGTGTGAGTTTTAAAAGGGTTCTTATATGTTCTAGATATTATGTTCCTTGCTTAACTTTTATTTTTTCCCTACCTATCTTTGTACCACATTGAAAACGAGAAATGAAGTATATTAGAATAAATAGAAAGGTACCATTATATGTAATTATGAAAAAGGAATAAATAGAGGAAGTCATGTGATAGTTTTTCTATATTTTTCCAACTTCCCTACTATTGTACTACATCGAGGATGTAGGAAAAATGAATCCTTACTTTCCTTATTTAAGTTTGTATAGTTTCCTTAAATAGAACTATCCGCTTCGGTTGTTTCAACCAAGGAATTCGGTAAGTTTTTCTTAATCGCGAACTTAATTTTTTTATCTTATTTAGTAATTTGGTAATTATTAGTCCAGTTAGAAAATAAATAGGTTATATTAATAATAAAATTTATGTGCATTTTTGAATTATGTATTTAGGAAGAAAGATCGACAGTAAAATCAATTCGAAGTTCGGGATTCATAGAGAATAAATTAAGCGGTACACTGTAAGTATATACTGTACTGATTCACTGTTGATGTTTTAAATGATGATTTGAGTTTGAGTAAGGCTTCACTGATGAAAAATGAGTATTCTTGATGAACTGATGATGATACTTCCTTATCGGAAGTAAAGCTAAACCGATTATTTAGCTGGCCGGGATCCCAACTTGATGAATTGATGAACCTGTCATGCTTGAATACTCAGTTTCAATCTTGTGAGAACTATATGATGAATTTTTGTTGATTGTAGTATCTTTCATGTCTCTTTATTTGAATATTTGTTTGATGAACTTTGATTTCTCGGATAAACCTCAGTTGAATTCTACTATATATGCTTACTGAGCTTTCTGAGCTCAATCATTTATGTCACTAACTTCCATAGGAAAGAACTTTGGAGAAGGATGTTCAGGATATGATAAGTATGTGATGAACTAAGGCTTAGTAGACGATGAATACGTGTAGTATCTTAATGAAAAATGCTTGTGTAATAGACTTTTGGTTGTATCATGAACTTTGGTTGTAATACTTGGAATACTGTAAGAATTATATATTATTATTTAAGTTGAAGGTTGTGTAAGCATATATTGAGTTGATTAGTTTGGTTTGGCGTTCCCGGGTTCGGGTTTCTGAGGTTATCCCGGGGTCCGGGGCGTCACAATTCACATGCATATAATTCGAGATAAACAAAGACTAAATCTTGCAATCAAAAGAAATTTCATTAATATATCCAAAGAGTACATTTCATGAAATTTGTAGATTACATGCAAAAGATTACAAGATAATTCTAGTCTAAGATGGTGAACAACAACATCCTTGTTCTAAAAAGCCTGACAAAGCTGATGATAATAAGAAGGGGAAAATTAAAAATAAGTCAGGAAGGCCAAATGAGGGATGGATGTTCGGAGCCTTTTCTTCCTGTCTTCAATAAAGAGCACAGCAAGACGAATAATTTATTCTTGCTGACGGATGGCTTCCAAACGATCTTCTTCCATACGAACCAGATGGCGATAGTAGTCCCTCCGAAAAATCAAGAGATCAGTATAAATATCTTGTGGAACCCAGCTCCAAATCTTATCAGGAATGATAGAGATGTGCCAATCCTGTTCCCACTCATCGCAGCAAAACTCGACTATAAACGTCGGATAATCAAAGAACATGTTGAAGAACTCATGTTTTTGATAGAAAAATATGATAAGGAATAGAGATTTAGAGAGTTTGTGTTTTAGAATAATGAGAAGTCTGATAAGTGTTGGTTTAAATAACCAAAGAGTTGGTAATAGAGAGGGACTCTAGGGTTCGGTAAAGAAGATTAACTCTAGAGTTATCTTAAAACTTTAACCAAAGAATATCTTTTTAAGGCGCGTCTCTCTAGGCCGATGTATAATGATGACAATGATATATTTATTCGGACATGCACAATTAGCAAATAAATTCACTTAATTTTTCATGCATATAAAAATAGAATACATCAAATATTTCTGGCTTAATAACTAAAAATCACAACATTTAGGACATATAAGAATTTATCAATATACATCAAGACTTGATCAAATAGATAAAATAAAAATTTACTTGTCCCAATTAACCATACCAAGTTCATTCACAAGCTTTGTAAATGTTGCTTCAGGTAATGGCTTTGTGAAGATATCAGCCAGCTGATGTTCAGTAGGAACAAAATGAAGCTCTATGGTTCCTTCCATGACATGCTCTCTTATGAAGTGATATCTGATACTGATGTGCTTTGTAAGAGAGTGTTGCACCGAATTTCCTGTCCTAGCAATAGCACTTTGATTATCATAATAAATAGGAATTTTTTAGAATGATAATCCATAGTCCATGAGTTGATTTCTCATCCACAACAACTGAGCAAAGCAACTCCCAGCTGCAATGTATTCAGCCTCAGCAGTTGAAGTAGAAATAGATTTCTGCTTCTTGTTGAACCATGAGACTAATCTGCCTCCCAAGAACTGACAGCTTCCTGATGTACTTTTCCTGTCTATTTTGCATCCAGCAAAATCAGCATCTGAATAACCACATAATGCAAATTTAGCTTCTCTTGCATACCAAAGTCCAAGAGAAACAGTACCCTTGAGGTATCTGAAAATTCTCTTTACTGCAATAAGATGTGGCTCCCTTAAATTTTCCTGAAATCTTGCACACAAACAAGTGTCAAACATAATGTCTGGCCTGTTAGCAGTTAGATACAACAGAGATCCAATCATACCTCTGTAGGTTGTCACATCAACTGTTGTACCTTCATTTGAATCAAGTTTTGTAGCAGTTGCCATAGGAGTACTTGCAGTTGCACTTTCTTGCATATTAAACCTCTTCGGTAGATTTCTTGTGTACTTGGACTGATTGATATAGATGCCATTATCAGTCTGTTTAATCTGCAATCCTAGGAAGTAACTCATCTCTCCCATCATACTCATTTGATATCTTGATTGCATCAACTTTGAAAACTTATTACACAGTGTTTGATTAGTTGATCCAAAAATGATATCATCAACATAAATTTGAACTAAAAGAAAATCTTTACCTTTATTCAGATAAAATGGGGTTTTATCTATTGTACCTCTTTTGAATCCACTTTCAAGTAGAAACTGAGCAAGGGTTTCATACCATGCTCTAGGTGCCTGCTTCAGTCCATAGAGTGCTTTATCAAGTCTGTAAACATAATCAGGATGTTTAGGATCCACAAATCCTGGTGGTTGTTCAACATAGACTTCTTCTTCAAGTTCTCCATTAAGAAATGCACTCTTGACATCCATCTGGAAGACTTTGAACTTCTTGTGAGCAGCATATGCCAAGAAGATTCTGATTGCTTCCAACCTAGCAACATGAGGAAATGACTCATCATAGTCAATACCTTCCCGTTGAGAATATCCTTTTGCCACCAATCTTGCCTTGTTTCTGATGATTGTTCCATCAGAATTAGTCTTATTTCTAAAGACCCACTTTGTGCCCACAATTGACTTGTTCTTAAGTCTAGGCACCAGCTTCCACACTTCATTTCTTTCGAACTCATTCAATTCTTCTTACATAGCCATGACCCAATCTGCATCTTTGAGTGCATCTTCTACTTTCTTTGGCTCTTCTTTTGAAAGTAGATTATAATATAAACATTCATTCTGAGTTACACTTCTTGTCTTTACACCATCATCAGGATTTCCAATGATCAGATCAGGAGTATGATCCTTAGTCCATTTTCTGGCACTGGGAAGTATCCTTCTGGAACTAGATGCTCCCCCTGAATTGTATGCCTCATCAAATCCATTTGAGGCTCCTCCTGAATCTGTTGGGTTATTTCCTGATGAATTATTGGGACTTGACTCATGTTCTTTTGATGTTGAATCAGCATTGGGTTGAGAAGAACTTTGAGATGATTCTTCAATGTTAGCATCATCAGCTGACATTTGCTGTTGCTCCCCCTCAACTTGTACAGGCTCATTAGCACAATAATTATCTTCAGAATCTGAAGGAGTGTCAGAATTTGGATCATCAGGATTTGACAGTTCATTAGAGATTGATCCAGATTCCAACAATGCATTTTCATTTGCAAAGATTAAACTTCCATGAGTATCTTCTTCAAAACCAGGAATCTTCTTATCATCAAAATATACATTGATGGAGACTACTACAGTGTGTGTTCTTAGGTTGAACACTATGTAAGCTTTTGATGGTGAGTATCCAACAAAGATTCCTCCATCATCCTTTGATTCAAACTTTCCAAGTTGATCAGTATGAGTTCTCAAAACAAAGCACTTACATCCAAATACATGAAGATGTTTGAGACTGGGCTTCTTTTCTTTTAACATTTGATAAGGAGTAATACCATGTCTATTTATCAGAGTGACATTCTGAGTATAACATGTTGTGTTTATTGCTTCAGCCCAGAAGTAAGTGGGTAGTTTTGCTTCTTCTAGCAGAGTTCTGCCAGCTTCAATTAAGGTTCTGTTCTTCCTCTCAACAACACCATTTTGCTGAGGTGTACTAGGAGCTGAGAATTGTTGTTCTATGCCTTTGTACTTGCAGAATTCCTCCATTTTTGAGTTCTTGAATTCAGTGCCATTATCACTCCTTAGAATTTTCACTTTATGAGTGGATCCATTTTCAATTTGCCTTATGTGGTCCAGAAGAATTTCTGGAGTTTCATCCTTCCTGTGTAGAAAATAAACCCATGTATATCTAGTGAAATCATCAACAATTACAAGTGTGTACCTTTTCTTGTTGATGGACATTATGTTCACTGGTCCAAAAAGGTCCAGGTGCTACATGTGATATGGCTCATAGATAGAGAATTCTGTTTTTCTTTTGAAAGATACTCTTCCTTGTTTAGACTTTTGGCAAGCATCACAAAGACCATCACTTGAGTATAGCATGTTTGGCAATCCTCTTATAAGCTCCTTCTTGGCAAGTTCATTGATTGAGTTAAAATTGAGATGTGAGAGCTTCTTATGCTAGTTCCAGCTCTCATCTACTGATGCCTTAGAGATAAGACAAGTAGCTTCCTTTTCAAGACTTTCATGTAGCCTTGCTTCATAAATGTTACCATGTATGTATCCTATCAAGACAATTTTCTTTGACTTGTTATGAACAACTTCGCAGTGTGAGTCATAGAATACAACATGATAACCTCTGTCAGTGATTTGACTGATGCTCAGAAGATTATGCTTAAGTCCTTCCACCAGAGCAACATTATCTATTGCTACCTTTCCAATTATCAAGTTGCCATATCCCAGAGTATGTCCTACATTTCCATCTCCATAAGATATATCTAGGCCAGCCTTCTTCTCAAATTCTGACAGCAGGGATTTATTTCCAGTCATGTGTCTTGAACATCCACTATCCAAGATAAGTATATTTTTCTTATTACCCTGCAATCAGAAGAATAATTAATTAGAAGGATTTTTAAGGACCCACACTTGTTGGGCCCTCTTTTTGGACAACTTAAGCCTTTGTGTGTCAGAAGTACTTTTGACAGTCTTTCCTTTGTCAGGATTTGTCTTGTCAGAAGCAAGTTTAGTAAAATCAACAGAATTAATCACACAAGCAACTTTATTAAACTTAGGCAAAGGTTCATAGTAATTGTGATACAACTTGTGATAAGAACTACAAGTATAAATCGAATGCCAACTACTACCACAATGAAAACAAGGATTTTGTGGTTTATAAAATACTGAGCTACCCCTAACATCAGATTCATGAATAGTAGTTTTCCTTTTCTTATTTCTCCTGCAATCAATAGCAAGATGATTAGTATTTCCACAGTTAAAACAAGTTTTCCTAGGAGCATCGGGAACAACCTTGTAATTTGAGTCCTTAGAAATACCTTGCTTACCATTCCTGTTTCTTTTAGGACTTTTTACTTGAGGTTTGTCGATAACCTCAGATATTTTCTTTTTCAATTGTCTTGCTGACAAAAGTCCTATGTTCTTTTCTTTCTTAACAGACTTAATGGTTTCCTTGCTTTTCTTTCCTTGAGTTTTATCACTTACCAGTTTTTCTTGTGATAATGATGTTGAACCCTTTTCAAAAGTAGATTTAGGTTCATCAGCTTCTGATAAAATAAACTTAACGGGAGTTTTAAGGGAAATTTTATTTTCAGTGTCAACGTCCTTAATTCCATCTTTATAGCCGAGGCATTCTTTCCAGTTTTTCTTTGAGATCATCTCATGAACCTTTTTGCCTGAATCAGTCCAGGCTTTAAGGGTTTTTCTCTCATTCTCTAGATCCTTTTCCAACATACTGTGTCTAGCCTCGAGAATCTTAACTGTATGTTTAGCTCTCTCATATTCTTTCTTCAAATCTATCTGATGTATTAAGTCAGACTTTAACTGAACATTCCTATATTTCAGTTATAATTCTATCATTTTCTAAAGTCTTATTCTTAAAACTACCATGCAAAGATTTAAGAATAGATTTCAATTCAGATATATTTTCAGTATCAAAAGAGAATAAAGGAGTTTGTACCTTAGGCTCAGAAGCAGCAGGATCATCAAGACTGGCCATCAGTGCATAGCATGTGTTTTCACCTTCAGAGTCAGAGGAGTCAATCCAATTCTTGCTTGAAGTGATCAGGGCTTTGCTCTTCCCTTTATCATGCTTTGTTTTCTTGCACTCTGAGGCAAAGTGACCAGGTTCATCACAGTTGTAGCACTTGATCTTTGTCCTGTCTAGCTTCCCAGCTTTAGACTCCTTTCCAGCTTTTCTCCCAGTTGACTTCTTTTCACCTCCAGTGAACTTCTTCCTGAAGCTTCTGTTGTTCCTAGACTTCCTGAATTACATTCTCCTGAAGCCCTTAACCAGCAATGCGGCCATTTGCATGACATCAGAATCTGTCATGTTCTCATTAGTTTCAGAATCAGTATCATTATCAGGATTTGATGATGAATCATCAGTATCTGATTCTGGAAAATTGTTCTTCTTTCGTAAAGCTCCAACTGACTTTTCTTTTGAAGCTTTATCATTAACTTTCAAAGCAACAGATTTCCCTTTGCTGCTTTTCCTCTCTCTCCTTTGTTGAACCTCCAAATCTTGAGTTCTCAACATGCCATAGACTTCATCCAGAGTAATTACGTCCAGATCATACTGATGTCGTATGATTGAAGTCTGAGTCTCCCATTCTTCACTCAAAGCTCTCAAAAACTTGGTGTTTGAATCCTCTCGATCATATACCTTTCCCACCAAAGACAGATTATTTAGCAGAGTCAGAAATCTGTCATAGATGTTAGTGAGACTTTCATCAGGCTTGGCCTCAAAGTTTTCATATTCATGAATCAGAACAGCCCTTCTGTTCTTCTTGATGGCCATGGTTCCTTGACATTGAGTTTCAAGAGCATCCCAGATTTCTTTGGCAGTCTTGTAGGCTATAACCCTATTTGACATCACATAATCAAGACTGTTATGCAAAATGTTTCTTACCTTTGCATCTTTCAGAACAACTACTTTCTCTTCTGGTGTCCATTCTGTCTTCTCCTTCAGTTGATAATGTTCAGCAACCGTAGGAGTTACAGACACCAGTTTTGTTGGCATGAATGGTCCATCATTGATTACATCTAGATAATCTGGATTTGTAGCTTCCAAGTACATGAGCATCTTCACCTTCCATGTTGGATATTCAGTCTTTTTCAGAATGGGAATTTTAATGCTTTTATACTTGTTCAGAGACATGTTTAGATCATTTCTGATTATAAATTTATCAGTGTGCTCTGATACCAATTGTTGCCCAGTAATGATACAATTATTTAAGGGGGTTGGATACAATTGTATAAATGTTTCGAACAATTAATAAAATATAACAGCTTTTTATATATCTGATAAAAACTGTTACAAAATCATCTCAAGAAATACTGATGTTCTTGAGAGCTGCTAGGTCAATGATCCTCGAGTGTTGTTTTCTAAGTGATGACCTAAACGGTGTTTATATACTACACAACTACAACAAATTAATCTAAGATATGCATTATCAAAAACTAACTGAAACTGATACATATCTTAAACTAAACAGATAAAGTCCTATCTCTCAGACGTAACAGATATATGCTCCACGTTATAAAGAACAGAACAAATCCTCTAATATTGACTGTCTTCAAATATTGATGTCATACAAATCCTGATGACATACCAAATCCTGAGGGTACATCAGATCCTGATGACATCCGAACAGCCAGATCCTGAGTTTCTTCTTGATCATTGAGAATTCAATATGTAACAGACGACGAATCAGGCAGCAGCTAATTCAGGTACCATTCAGGAACACTTATTGTTGGTTGTCGTGATGCTTATGTGTTATTTGTTACTGGTTCGACCCATTCTGTTGTGTCTTTATCGTTTGTTTGTCATCTTGGTGTTGCATCTTCATTACTATATCCTCATATATCTATTGCTACTGTTAGGAATATGTTGTGAACTTGATGATAATTCACACAAAACACATTAGTAGATTTAACTTAGTGAATTTTGTGGCACCCGGCGGATGATCAATTATAGTCCCGACGGATGATTCAATATAGTCCCGACGGATGACTAATTGATATCCACCGGGTGAGTAGCTTATGTAACAATAATTAATGTAGCACATTTCTGCAAACAACTTTGTGTAGATTTTGTAGTAGCATATGAATCATGTTGACTAATAGTAGATATGCCGAATAGATTGATTAATTGTAAATATTAGATGTCTTGTAATTCTGCATAAATGAAATGGAGTCAAGTGTCAAATAGCTACCCGATGGATGATCAACAATGCTACCCGACGGACGATCAACAAGGCTACCCGACGGATAATAAGCATGTACCCGACGGATGATCAATTCAAATATCTGTTGACAGTGACAACACAGTCACATGCATTGGGTGTTTGCAAAAGGAATGTGGCAGCCTGTTTAGCAGGGTTTTGAGAACAAAGAAGCATTACCATTTCCATGCAAATTATGAAGATTTTCAAAGATGCTGGAATAGAGTAGTGAAGCAGCATGGAGTTAGACTTGATAGGTTTTGTTTTATTATCCTGTCTTATTACCATGTAAACTTGGTGATATATAAACCAAGTGTAGCTAGTAGAACAAATAACTATGCAAACACATTTTAGAAGAGAAATAGAAAAATTTGTAACTGTTAAGAATTTCTCTGTAGTTTATTTGTTCACTTGTAAAAGCAGTTGTGAGCTATTCAAGCTTCACAGGGTTCTCTCGATATATATATATATATATATATATATATATATATATATATATATATATATATATATATGGTGGATACATTCAAATCCACCAGAAAGTTTTAAAGACCTGTGTTTTTATTACTTGTGTTTTGATTTATATAATTCTTTCATTCCGCACTTTGCAAATCAAACACTTATATATTATTGAGTTAAGAACTGTTTTAAAATCTTGAAAAGAAGCAAGAATTACATTCAACCCCCCTTCTGTAATTCTTGTTGTATTGTTAGGGAATAACAATTGGTATCAGAGCAAGCTCTTGAAGTACAAAGAGTGTAAAGATCACAACAAACAGCAAGATGAACAAGAAGGATGTTGGAGTCAAAATTCCATTTCTGGACAAAAACAATTATCACCACTGGAAGGTGAAGATGCACCTACATCTTCTTTCTCAAGATGAGGCTTATGTGGATTGCATAGAGAGAGGTCCTCATGTACCAATGAGAGCTGCAACAGGCAATGAACCATATGTTCCCAAGCCTAGGCATGAATGGTTAGATCCTGATATTGAGCAAGTCAGGAAAGACAAGAAGGCCATGAATATATTGTTCAATGGAGTTGATGGTGATATGTTTGATAATATCATTAATTGCAAATCAGCTAAGGAGGTTTTAGACACAATTCAGTTTATCTGTGATGGTACCGAGCAAGTAAGGGAGAATAAGATGCAGCTGCTAATTCAGCAATATGAGCACTTTCATTGTGAAGATAGTGAGTCTCTCACTGACATTTTTAGTAGATTTCAAAAACTACTAAATGCTTTGAAGTTGCATGGAAGAGTCTATCAGACAAAAGACTCCAATCTCAAGTTTCTTAGATCTCTTCCAAAGGAATGGAAACCAATGACAATCTCATTGAGAAATTCTCAAGACTACAAGGAGTTTACCTTGGAGAGACTGTATGGCATCCTGAAAACTTATGATCTTGAAATAGAGCAAGATGAGAGGATGGAGAAAGGAAGGAAGAAAGGAGGGTCCATAGCACTGGTTGCTGAGTTAGAGAAAGAGAAAGAGATGAAGGTAGAAGCTGTTGAGTCTACTTCAAAGGCCTGTGAGAACAAGAGTGAACAAATGTAGTCCATTTCTTCAGGACTAGCAAAAGTGAGTGAGAGGAGTCCCACCTTAGATGGTGAATGTGAGGGTGTGAGGGTGGGAAGCCAAGGGGAGCCCTTGATGCAAAAGGAGAGAGAAATGCAGGTACAGGAGGAATAAGGATGAATATTATTGCTAGTGAGTCAATGATTGCCAATGATGGAGACATTGAGAGACTATCTCAGCATAATCAAGCTGTTATAAGTTCCATCTCTTTGGATGCTGAGGCATTTACTCACCTTGTTCCAGCATATCAAATTTTGGCTGGACTGGGCAATGAAAATGCAGAAAGAATACTGAACTTGGTGCACACCACCCAGTCAATGCAAAGAGCTAAGGATGTCATCACAGCTATGCCACCTAGAGCTGATGATGATGTTGAATATGGGACTGGGGAATCTGCTGATTTCTTTGGTGATGCAAGTGAAGAGGGGTCACTGGAAATAGGGGAGAAGTAGGCCCTAGTTCCAGATCTGGTATGCCATCTTGGGCATTTTCAAAGCACTGTGATGAATACTATTTCAAGACCACCCTCATTCAACTTATAAGTCAGACACACTATGCTCTTCAATCCACAACAAATGCCAGCACCAAGAAGCTCCTACAAGCACACCTTGCTTCTCTTCAATTACAACAAATTCAAGGTTTTCAACACACTCAGGATGTCACTTCTATCAAAGGTGAAATTGATTAAATGAAAATGGACATTTCTGAAAGGTCGGATTCTAAACTTCCAGAAGCTACTATGCTTGATATTAAGAGACAACTCAGGAAGAATTCTGATCTTTCTATAAAGATAGATTCCTTGGATACCAGAATGACTGCAATGGAAGTTTCTTTAACAGCTATACATCTACATCAAGCTCAATAAACTAAACTGCTATAACAACTAGTGGCTGCACAATCTTTATCCTCCACTCTACTTGATGATAACAAAAAGGGGAGAAAAGCTTAACCAAGGGGGAGGGGGAGAAAGGCTCAAGTGAGGGGGAACTACAGCTAAAAATGCAAGTCAGCAAAGTGATTGTGCCAACAATTACTTTCACAAAGCCATCAGTGTTGGATAACATTGATCTCATCCAAATAGAAGCTGAAAAGCTTCAGTCAAAGTCAAATCCTAAGATGCTTGATGTCATGAAAATCATTGTGAATGACATAAGTATGAACTATCTGGAAAAGGGTCAAACTTCCTGCATAAAATCTCCAAAAGCAAATTTCATCATGAAGCCTAAAAGGAACTACTCCAAGTTCTTAGACAAAAATCCTATGGATACTATGTATGAGACGCCTAGGCCAGATGAGAAGAAGCTGTTGGCTAGGTCAATTGCATTTTACAAGGATCCAGTAGATTCAGCACTTAAAAAGAGAATTGCAAAGATCTACAGAAATTGTAAAGAGATATGTGTGGTGGCTGGACACCCTCGGTTTGTAGAAGCCAAAAAGGAAGAGAAAGAGAGAATAAGGCAAGAAAAGAAGCAAGCTGCCTTAGATGCTAAGAAGCTCAAACAAAAGAAGGAGCAAGCTGCTATCTTAGCCAAACTTCAGGTTGTGAAGGCTTCAACTGAGATCTCTGCACAATCAACTGTGATTGCTGAACCTCAAGATTAGAAAATGCAACAGAAACCACAACAGAAAAGAAAATTCAGATACAAGCTCCATTCCAAGAGAAAATTGGACTTTAGTGATGAGGAAAAGGAAGACTCTGTTCCCAAGAAGCCTACAACTTCAACTCAAACATCAAAAGCCTCTGTGGTATTTGAAGAATTCAAAGTGGTGGATCCAACAAGGAACATTCATGGTGAGCCCATAATTCCTAAGGATGAGCCAGTAGACTGGGATAGTTTACCAATTCCTGAGCTAAATTTTCCTATCTTCACAAAGCTAAAGAAGACAAAGACAAGAGTTAACAAGAAAGTGAAGCCTGTGATTCTCAAATCCAAGACCCCAATCAAAGCTAAATCTATAGTCAACAAGGGAGACATGTTGTATATCTGTGACATCAAGGAGTTTTCTGACATAAACCTTTACTTAGATGAATTGGATGAAGTTAGAGGAATTGATGCTCACAGACATCTCCCTGAAAGGATGGTATTCAAATACAAGGAAGGAAAAGAGACCATATGGTCACTTCACATGATTCTTCTAGAAAGCCAATCTGGCTAATAAAGGTCTACTCTCCATTCAAAAAGAATTTTGGTTACAATCTGACTACAAGAAGACTAGTTCTAATGAAGATTGAGGAGCTGAGGAGTACTAGAGCCAAAGATGCACTTCCAAAAACTCTATCTATTCCCTTTACAGGAAAGAGAGTGCATTTGAGGCCCTATTGGCTGATGGAATTTAGGTATGAAAAAGGAGTTAGAAGATTCTTCAGATTGGAGGACCAATTGAGTATCTTTAGCAATAAGACTCTTTTGGAAATGAGGGAAATGCTAAATCTCTCAGAAGCTGATGAACTTGAATTCCATAGACAATTTCAAAACCAGATAGAAGAAAAAAACATAAGGCTTGGAAAGAAATCCAGACAATCAAGGAAATAGATCTATCTGCTCAGACTAGAGGAGCATCTTGATAATTATTTGTGAGCAATTTCTTTGTGTACTTTTCATTGTTCAATTTTCAGTAAATTGCAGCACTTATCAGTTTTATCTACTATTTTCAATTTGTATTCTTATAAGTATTTTGTTATCATCAAGTTTCTCTTAATTTATGGCTACAATTCCAGTAGACATAAATTGGGGGAGATTGTTAGGAATATGTTGTGAACTTGATGATAATTCACATAAAACACATTAGTAGATTTAACTTAGTGAATTTTCTAGCACCCGACGGATGATCAATTATAGTCCCGAAGGATGATTCAATATAGTCCCAACGGATGACTAATTGATATCCACCGGGTGAGTAGCTTATGTAACAATAAGTAATGTAGCACATTTCAATAAACAACTTTGTTTAGATTTTGTAGTAGCATATGAGTCATGTTGACTACTAGTAGATATGCAGAATAGGTTGATTAATTGTAAATATTAGATGTCTTGTAATTTTGCATAAATGAAATGGAGTCAAGTGTCAAATAGCTACCCGACGGATGATCAACAAAGCTACCCGACGGATGATAAACAAGGCTACCCGACGGATAACAAGCATGTACCCGACGGATGATCAATTCAAATATCTGTTGACAGTGACAACACAGTCACATGCATTGGGTGTTTGCAAAAGGAATGTGGCAGCCTGTTTAGCAGGGTTTGAGAACAAAGAAACATTACAATTTCCATAAAAATTATGAAGATTTTCAAAGATGTTGGAATAGAGTAGTGAAGCAGCATGGAGTTAGACTTGCTAGGTTTTGTTTTATTATCCTGTCTTATTAAACTTGGTGATATATAAACCAAGTGTAGCTAGTAGAACAAATAACTAATCAAACATATTTTAGAAGAGAAATAGAAAAAGTTGTAACTGTTAAGAATTTTTCTGTAGTTTATTTGTTCACTTGTAAAAGCAGTTGTGAGCTCTTCAAGCTTCACAGGGTTCTCTCAATATATATATATATATATATATATATATATATATATATATATATATATATATCTGGTGGATACATTCAAATCCACCAGAAAGTTTTAAAGACCCGTGTTTTTATTACTTGTGTTTTGATTTATATAATTCTTTCATTCCGCACTTTGCAAATCAAACACTTATATAATATTGAGTTAAGAATTGTTTTAAAATCTTGAAAAGAAGCAAGAATTACATTCAACCCCCTCTTCTATAATTCTTGTTGTATAATTAGGGAATAACAGCTACCCTGATGGAGAATTCTGTTGTTATTTCTAATGTGTATCGAGAGTGTCCAATAGTTGTTGGAGATAAAATTTGTAAGGTTAACTTGCTTCCGATGGAGATGCATAACTTACCACAATTGATTGTCAAGGAAAAAGGGTGGTATTTGGGGATGCAGATAAACCAGAATTTGTATATCAAGGGTCTCAGCCGAAGGAGGAAGTCAAATTAATATCTGATCTAAAGGCGATTAAATTGTTGTCTAAAGGTTGTGATGGATACCTTGCTTTCGTGAAGGATACATCGAAGGATGAACCTCGGATCGAGGATTATCCAGTTGTGAGAGAGTATGAAGATGTGTTCCCCGATGAGCTACCGGGTTTGCCACCATATAGAGAGGTGGAGTTTACTATTAAACTTGTTCCAGGTGCTGAGCCTATTTCCAACGTGCCTTATCGGATGGCACCACTTGAGTTGCAAGAATTGAAGGAAAAGTGGCAAGAGTTGTTGGATAGGGCATTTATCAGGCCAAGTGTGTCTCTATAGGGCGCTCATGTGTTGTTTGTGTAGAAGAAGGATGGTTCCATGAGATTGTGCGTTGACTATAGAGAGTTGAATAAGGTGACTATGAGAAACAGGTATCCTATGCCACACATTGATGACTTGTTTGATCAATTACAAGGGGCGAAGTACTTCTCGAAGATAGATTTGAGATCTGGTTACCATCAGTTACGAGTAAGAGAAAAGGATATTCCGAAGACTGTATTTCGCACTCATTATGGTAATTATGAGTTTCTCGTGATGTCCTTTGGGTTGACGAATGCACTAGTGATATTTATGGATTTGATGAATCGGGTCTTTCATGATTATCTGGAAAAATTTGTGGTGGTCTTCATCGATGATATCTTGATATACTCTAGGAGCAGAGAGAAGCATGAGGAGCATTTATGTACTGTACTTGAAATTTTGAGGGAGAAGAAGTTGTTTGCAAAATTTTCAAAGTGTGAATTCTGGTTGGAGGAAGTGACATTTTTTGGGCATATTGTATCTAGTAGAGACATTGAATTGGATCATGCGAAAGTTGAGGCTATTACTAATTGGTCGAGACCAAGCAATGTGACGGAGGTGAGGAGTTTCATGGGTTTGGTAGGTTACTACAGGCGCTTTGTGGAAGGTTTCTCATCCATAGCTTTTCCATTGACTCAACTCACGAGGAAGGGCGTTAAATTTGAGTGGAATGAGGATCGTGAGCAGAGTTTTCAAGATTTGAAGAAGAGGTTGGTGTCTGCCCCGATACTTGTGTTGCCATCAGGAAGTGGAGGTTTTCAGGTTTATAGTGATGCCTCTAAGAGAGGATTGGGACGTGTTCTTATGCAGCATGTGAAAGTGATTTCTTACGCCTCTAGGCAGCTTAAACCCTATGAGGTGAACTATCATACCCATGACTTAGAGTTAGCAGCAGTGGTCTTTGCTTTGAAGATTTTGAGGCATTATTTGTATGGAGAGACTTGTGACATCTTTACTGATCATAAGAGTCTCAAATATATTTTTACTCAAAAGGATCTTAATATGAGGCAACGGATGTGGCTTGAACTTTTTAAGGATTATGATGCTAATATTCAGTACCATCCTGTAAAGGCGAATATAGTAGTGGGCGCTCTTAGTAGGAAGAACTTGGGGAATGTTGCATCTCTCATTACTCAGCCACACCTTAATTCATATTTAGAGCGATTGAATGTTGAGTTGTATGTTAGAGGGTCAGAAGGTAGCATTACAAGTTTGAAAGTGGAATCAAATCTCATTACAAGGGTTAAGGAAACTCAGAAGAATGATACAGGTTTGAAATCTATAGGTGGCAGGTGGCAAATAAAAACATTTTCGTGTTGATGATGAGGGTGTGATATGGTTGGATTGTAAATTGTGTGTTCCCACAGACTCGACGATTCGTGAGGAAATTTTGAAGGAGGCTCATAATTCTTTATTCTCGATTCATCCAGGTTCCACTAAGATGTATGGAGATTTGAAAAAGCACTTTTAGTGGAGTGGAATGACGGGAGATATAGCAGAATTTATGGGAAAATGTCTTACATGTCAACAAGTGAAGATAGACCATCAGAGGCCTAGTGGATTGTTACAGCAACTAGATATTCCAGTTTAGAAGTGAGAAAACATTACTATGGATTTTGTGACTCATTTTCTGAGGACTTTCAAGAAAAATGATGTCATACGGGTGGTGGTTGATAGACTTACTAAGTCCGCTCACTTCTTGCCTATTAGAGAGACTACTCCTGTTCATGAGTTGGCAGAGATTTTTTAGCGAGATATTGTTAGACTTCATGGTGTGCCTGAGTCGATAGTTTCTGATAGGAATACGAGGTTTACATCGCGTTTTTGGAAAGGGTTCCAACAATCTTGGGGTACGAGGCTTAACTTTAGTACAGTTTATCATCCGTAGACTGATGGACAATCAGAGCGGATAATCCAGACATTGGAGAATATGTTGAGGGCATGTGCTTTGGAGTGGACAGGTGATTGGGATAAGTATTTATATCTTATTGAGTTTGCGTACAATAATAGTTGACACGCGAGTATTGGTATGCCACCATTTAAGGCTTTGTATGGTAGGAGGTGTAGGGCACCATTTTGTTGGGATGAGGTTGGTGAAAGAGTCATCAAAGGGCCAGAGTTGGTTAGAATCACTAATGAAAAGGTGGAGAAAGTTAAAGAAAGTTTGAAGGAAGCTCGATCTCGTCAAAAGAGTTATGCAGATCAACATCGGAAATTTGGTGAATTTGAGCGAGGTGATCATGTGTTCTTGAAGGTGTCGCCTTGTAAGGGTGTGAAGCATTTTGGTATGAAGAGAAAGCTTAGTCTGAGGTATGTTGGACCTTTTGATGTTATGGAGAAAGTGGGGGAAGTGTCTTATAGAGTTCTGTTGCCACCGTAACTAGCTCATGTGCATAATGTGTTTCATGTTTCCATTTTGAGAGGCTACAAATATCATTCATCCATTGCATAAGATTAGATAGGATCTTTCGTGTGAGGAAGAAGTCGAGGCTATCTTAACTCGAGAGGAGCGAGTTTTGAGGAAGAATACCATTCCGTTTGTGAAAGTTTTGTGGAAAAATCATCCGGAGAGAGAGCCTACTTGGGAATTAAAAGAATCTATACGTGAGAAATATCTGCATTTATTCGACTCAGGTACGGCTATTTAGTTTCGTTTGATTCCGGGGATGAAATCCTTTTTAAGGGGGTATATATGTAACATATAGGAATTTTAATAATAATAATAATAATAATAATAATAAGTGGAGAATTTGATTTAAGTTAGAATAAGAATTTTAAAAGAATTTATTTTTGAGTTAATAATAATTAGATTAGAAAAAGGAGTTATATCAAAAAATTTATATATAGTTGAAAAATCTGTTAAACAAACACGCATTATTAGTATCAAAACCCTACTACCACGAGGATGTGGAGAGATAGACATGAACGAGAAACTGAGGCGCATAATTCAAATATCTTCACGTGATTTATCCGAGTGTCCGCATATAGGTACTCAGGTATTTATTTATGTATGAAATCTTTATGTCCATAAGACTTATTAATTGGAAGTTAGCATCTGGTAACTTTAACAATTTCAATTGATTAGACTGGTCGAGTACATATACAAATTGTTAGTAGTACACCTGAGAATTGATTATATAAAATGGCTAGCTAATTCATCCTAATAATTTTGATTTATAACTAGATGTCACGTCGCTTGGTAACCATTTGGATTTAATTGAATGAGATAATTAAATTGTATGATTACATATTTTATTATTTATTTAAGTTAATGTTTTAATTGGTTAACTATGTAATTGGATTTGTGCCTTTATTTTACATATTTAATAGCAATATTGTTGTTAAAAATTTTATGGTAAAATTCTTGTTTACTCCATATAAGCATGTTTTTGCTTTTCTGTTTTTGGTAAAATTTCTAAGCTTCCATAACATCATTTAGATACCAGTATGCTATGTAGTTATTTATAATATCTTATACTTTATTTTTACTACTTGTTTTGATTATAGACTTCATATATTAAAGTATCAAGTCTAGTGCAGCCATTGGCTTATGACCTTGAATTGATTATATTACTTATAAATAAAATTATGTAATTTGAGGTATGTTTGATTATTTGTATCTTTAAATATTTATTATTTTAAATGGTTAAAACTAGGCTAGTTTACTATATATTTGAAATATGAATATATTTCCGGTTAGCTTGTATATGTTCATGTTTAACAAAATAGTGGTTATTTGGTTACTTAAGTATACATTAATTTCTTACCTTTGCTTTTATTTTGACTTTGTTAAATTTCTTATTAAAATATCACGTATTAGTTGGTAGTACATGACTTCTGAATTCATGGCAATCATGTGTCCAGGAGTGTATATGTGTTAGTCTATATATTATTTTAATAGCATGGTCACTTTCCTCTAGACTAGTAAAGTAGTATGTGAACTCCATTTTATATAGATCAGCCTGGTTATGTAGCATGTGTTAAAACTGTGGCCATAGTAGTCTGCAGCAAAGTCCACCGAGAGCAATAATTGGGTTTTAAAAAAAATAAATTATATGAATAAATTATAGGTAATAATAATTAATAAATGATTATATATATATTAATCTTAAATTATAATTTGGTATTTAAATCGCGGACCTGAAATTTAGCGACTCAATTATAGATTTCGTTAGTGTTTTAGTTGCGATATTCGAGGTACGAATTTCTGTCCCTTTTTATTCAACGCTATTTCTATGGTCCATTATATTTATTTGATTCGTTCCGTTCTACAATCTGTTCGTTCCATTAATATTTGCTTTGACCGTTTTAACTTCCGAAAATTGTTTTAAAATTGATTTTGAAAATTTTAGATATCTGTTTATGCAGTTTTCAAAAATTATTTACGACACCCTCTGCTTTGAAAATCTAAATTATTTGTCTCAGGTGATTTTTAAATTTTGCGAGAAATATTTTTTTTTCATTTGGACCCTTAGTGTGATTTAGGGTATACATAGTTAACCAGTTGTAGGTGGCACCGGTGACATGACACTTCCGTGACAGTGTGATTGGTCACGTCATATCCTTCTATTAGCTCTTGGGAGGAGTTTTTGCGCATTTGATATTTGTTCAGATTACGTGGGTGCCCCATAGTTTGATTTGTAATTTGATTTATGTTGACGTTGTATATGCCGTGCACGTTATCCATTATGTTGCAGGCATTAGGTACCCTGTGATGTGTGTATTTGTATATGTTCTGATCTTGGTATGAAATATCCTAACCCCTCGTTGTTTCAGTCATGCTTGTTTTTAAAATTATTATTTTATTATAAACTGTAAAATATTCATTTCTGATTTTCTGTTTTATAAATTGTATTCCAAATTTGTACTGGACATTTGGCTCATGCCGTATTCTTTTTCTGGCAGGTGCTTAAGAGGGATCTGAGACTGTGTGATGGAGAGTTACCCCATTTCATTGATTAGGATTTCAGACTTTATTATTAAATAAAATTATTTATTTATTTAAAGATTTCAGCAATTATTTTATTGGTTTAGACAGTTTGAAGATTTAATATAATTTTGGAGCTTTTAAACTGTTTAAATATTGTTTAGAAATATATTAGTGCTCTATTTGCAGGTTTATGGGTTATAAGTAATATCTCCTTTTATTTTGAGAATGGGGTGTTACACATTCACTTATTATCAAATGAGTAGGGCTGATCATAAATTAGCCAAACCGACCGAAACCGCCCAATCCAAACCGACCAAACCGAATTTTATGGTTAACTAACGGTTTGGTTCGGTTACGGATTGACATTTTAAAAATCGATTTTTTTCGGGTTGGTTTTGGTTTTTACCTCCAAACCGACCGATATAACTGAACCGAACCGAATACCTAAATTAAAACATTAATATACATATATTAGTAAATTGCAATTAATAACAAATAATAATGTATCAACATATGTATAAACTAAAATATATAAAAGAACTAATCATAATATATTTTATTCTAAGATATAAATATTTATGTATGTGTTATGTTTTCACTATTTTTATTCAATAAAAACATAAGAATTGGTCGCATCTTTTTTGTCTTCTTGCCTTTTTTTTATTTTTCAAAGTCATTATTTTTAAATATTCTTTTTGAATATGATTATAATAGAAAATATATTTCTATAATATGATACAAATTTTGATTCTTATTTACAAATTCAAGTTTAATTTAATTTCTAATTTTATTTTATAGAAAAAACGGTTTAAACCGAAACCAAACCGAACCGTTTTCAATGAATTGGTTTGGTTTGGTTTTTTCACAACACGGTTTGGTTTCAGATTGAATTTTAGGGAAACCGTTTTAAATGAATTGGTTTGGTTTGGTTTTTTCACATAACGGTTTGGTTTCAGATTGAATTTTAGGGAAACCGTTGATTTCGGTTTTGTTCGGTTTGGACGCTCCAAACCGACCGATGCTCACCCCTACAAATGAGGCCAAGATCAATCCTGACACAACTATCTTTGAGACCTCTGGATACTTTAGTTATTCCATGATTGTAAGGAACCATTATGGAGAACTGTTGGACTCCGTCCATAGGGCAACATAAAACTAGAAGTAGCTGAGGTCATAGGTATACGTGAGGCTTTAAGTTGGATTAAAATGAAGTAGGGGAGACATTTGGAAGTGGAAACTGACAGCTTAGTCTCAGTACAAGCAATACACATCAAATTAATCTTGCTTTCTTATTTCGGGGTCGGGGGAGTTAGAGCAAGTGCAATGCACAAGCCCAAGTCACTTATCAAAATCATAAACTTTGGGGCCACCTAATTAATTGTGAATCTTTCACAAAAGTTGGACAAATCTTTTCAATGTAAGGCCCAAGTCCAAGTTACGTGTAGACCATGCTTATCCACACACATCTTGTTTATACACACACATGAACAACCAAGTATATCAAGTAAGAGAAATAAAATATAGTTCAAAAAGAAAAAGCAAACCAAGCAGTAGAGAGTTGGCCGGCCCGAGTTGCCCTGCCTGACCAACTTTTCTCCTTTCTCCAACACATAAAAGAAGCCCAACTTTTTTTCTCTCTCCTCCATATCACTCACTTGGGCTCCCATTGCACTTGCTTTTATAGAAGATTGTAAGAAAACTCTTAAGGACGTAAAGAGATTTTGATATATCTTTGAAATTTATCGAATGTTCTACCAATAATGTGGCTCACAAAATGACGAAACACATTATATAGCTAAGCGTAAATGGAGTGCGGATGATGCCCACTCTGATTTAATAATATAATATTAAAGAATTTGAAGTATTAATGAAGTTTTACCTTTGTAACAAAAAAATGGACTCCTTTCATACTCAAAAATTCTTCGTGATTAGAATGAACCAATTTATAAGAAATTATATACAATAACATTTTTTTTTTGGAAAAAAATCAGAATTAATTCAATAATGAAAAGCCATACGGCATCTACAAGAACAATCGAGTCGAACAAACATAAAACATATCATATCGCTGATTAATTTAGTCTTTATGAAGACACAATCAAGCGTTTTGTTGAAATTGATATATACACATGTATCGCATTCACTAAAAATAGTTTGAGCTATCGATCGTAATTGCAATCCCATATAAATCTTTATCACTGAACCAAACCTCTGAAAATCCGGCAGATCTAACGTCCTGAACATCGAATCACACCAAAACACACCAAGCTCTCATAAAGAGAGAATAAACAAAACCCAAATAAATTGGGAACAAATCTCACCCAACAAATATTTTATCAAATAAAAATACAATCTTGAACGATAAAAATCCTTACCCGGGGAGGAGTATTATTGAAAAACACGAATAAAGTAAGGAAAATAGCTGATTTGGGGCTTTCCACCGGTGAAAACCGATGGAAGCCCCGAATGGCGGCTAGAAAAAAAGAGAGGCTGAGAGAGCTTTTTTGGGTTTAAGGAGGCAGGGGATACTGATATACAATAACATTTAGTAATTGAAATGTATCGAAACTAGAGGTGGCCAAACGGGCGGTTAGCCCCGCCCCGGCTCGCCCCGACTCGTCAAAAAAACCGTATCAACTCAGCTCGTAACGGGCCGAATCAAACTCGGCACAATTCACAAAAAATAACGGGTCGTTTATGGGTTCAGTTTTCAGGATTCGATAATCGGCACGGCACGACACTCTTAACCGGCACGAAACAGACCCGACACGCGAACCCGCTCGATTCGTTCGACCCGTTCGAACCGTGAACCCGTGAACCCGCTCGACCCGTGAGACCCGTGAACCCGTGAACACGCACGCGCCTGGAAAAGCTCTGCAACTTCTGCAAACATTCATGCCTGCAACTTCTGCAACTCAGTCTCTTTTCTTCTATGTAACGTAAACCTGAGCCTCTAACGTCTTTTTTTTTAATTCTCAAGTCCAACGGCTAAAATTTTCTCCCTATAAAATTTGCAGCAGCTTCATTTTTGTTCCACAGGCCACAAACTCTCTCTCTCATTCTATCTCACTCTCACAATCTCTCCTCTCTCATTCTCTCTCACTCTCACAATCTCTCTTCTCCTCGCTCACTAACTCTCAACTAACTCTCATTGTAACAAAATTCCGACGACCTTGTAATTATTCCGGCGATCTTATAAATTTTCCGGCGAAAAAATTAAAATGGAAGAAGGAAGGGGCACAACCTCATCACACGGTTCAACTCAAGCAACAAGTATGAGACCACCTCGACCCCTACAACCTGGTAAGTTATTATTCATTTTTTTATGTTTAAAAAAAATATAATTTCGATTATTATTCATTTTTTATGTTTTAAAAAATATAATTTCGATTATTATTCGTTTTTTATGTTTGAAAAAATGTAATTTCGATTATAATTCGTTTTTTATGTTTTAAAAAATATAGTTTCGTTCGACTTTTATTTTTTTGTTTTTAAAAATATTTGTTCTTTAAATTTATTTTTCTGTTGTTTGCTAATAATGCGAATAAGTTTATTTTGCTAAAAATATTTCGTTCGACTTTAAATTTATTTTGCTAAAAATTTGTAAGTTTGGTTATTATTTTTAATTTTACAGGTAGTGCTTCCAGTGCAAGACATCAATCACATGTTTGGAATTATTATTCAAGAGAAGCAATGGAGGAAGATCCGAATAAATTTAGAGTGTTTTGTTTACTTTGTATTCAAAATGGTCGAAATCCACAACCTTTTATTCACTCTAAAGGCTCCGGTACGGGTACACTTGATCGACATTTACAAAAACATCACGACATTACGAAGCAAAGTCACGAAAGTGGAACCGCGCGGGGAGGTTCACCATAACAAACACAAATGGGTGGTTTTGTGACATCGTCTCCCGGTGGAGGTATGCCTTTCGTCTATAATAGAGATAGAATGATTGAATCTTTTGCTACTTATGTTACACTAGACGAGTTACCTTTTTCTCACGGCGAGAGTCCGAATTTAGAGCATATGATTAAAGAATCAATAAACCCGGCATTTAAAAAAATTCCTAGGAATACACTTAAACGTCACACACAAAAACAATATTATTCTCAGCGAGCACAATTAATTGAATATTTTCGTGATTTTGATGGTATGGTTTCTTTAACTAGTGACTGTTGGAGTTCAAGTCAAGGTGAACCATTTATTTGTGTTACGGTTCATTGGATTGATTCCGAATATTTTTTACAAAAACGAATAATTGCTTTTGATGTTATGGATGAGTCACACACCGGTTATAACATAAAAACAAGAATAGTGGAAACAATGAACAAATTTAATTTATTTCACAAGGTGTTTACGATTTCTTTGGATAATGCTTCGGCAAATGATAAAGCTATTTATTATATTTCACAAGATATTCCTACCGTATTAGATGGCGCTTTCTTGCATATTAGATGTTGTGCACACATACTTAACTTATCAGCACAAAAGGGGATTTCACAAATAACAACTTTTTTATTACCCATTAGAAAAATAATTAAATATTTACGTATAGCACACACATTAAAGAGACAATATAAAAAATTATGTAGAGAAAACGGGTTACTACCCAAAAAGTGGGGTATTGATTGTCCCACGAGATGGGGTTCGACTTATAAATTACTATGTGATGCAATTAAATATAAGGTAGTTATCACGGAGTTGTATAATTCTGATCCAAGAAACCAAGTGGAGGATAGATTAATTGATGAATCTCAGTGGGCATTGGCAATTAAGGTACGTGATTTGCTTGAGTGTTATGCACATGCTACTAAGATTTTTTCTTACGTTTACGAACCAAATGCACATCATGTTATTGTTGAGTGTGTTAATATTGTTACTACTTTAAAAGAATTTGAAAAAGATCAACATTTTGGTTCAATTGTTGTTGATATGAAAATTAAGTGGATAGAATATTTTACTGAATTTCCTTATGTTTATGGTGTTGCATGTCTTCTTGATCCTGGTGTTAGAAAAGAAGGTTTAGAAAATATCCTAGAACATTATTACATGGTGTTAGGAGTTTCATATAATCATATTCTTTATGTAACTAATTGTTTAGATTTATTACATCGTCTTATAGATGTATATACTCCCAAAACTCCAAATCTTGAATTACCTAAGACTAGTAATAGTAGTAGTAGGTTCAATAGTAAAGTGAGGGATATCCTAACTAAAAAACAAAAGTGTAGAATTTCCACTACTTCTTCTGCACCTACAACTTCTTTTAGCATGACTAGAGAGTTTTTTTCTTATCACTATGAGTTAGATGAGCATTTTTCAATATTAACATGGTGGAAAAATCATGAGAACCAATTTCCGGTGTTAGCTAAAATTGCGAGGGACATTTTAGTAGTTCCCGCCTCTACAATTGCTTCTGAATCCGCTTTTAGTGCCGGTATGTTAGGTCACACTTTCACTGTAGAGGGGGTGAATACAGTGTTTATTACAATCAAATCAAACTTCAAGAACTTATGTAACAGAAAACAAACTTTATTGAAACAATAAACTCTGTTACAATCTGGAACTGTTATCTCTCAGTGATGAACAAAATATCACGAGAGCTGCTAGGGTTACAGTAAATAATATTCTCGATAATGATAACACTTATAGTGTAAACCCTATGTCTGTGTTTATATACTACACAGTTACAAGATAATCGCTAATTGATATGGAATATAATTCTGCTTCCTAATATATATCAATCAGATATCTTCTATTCCAAGTATTCCATTCTTCACGAAATTCCTTCTTCATGCATATCTCTTCTTATGTTTATCTTGATCTTCTTAACTTCAATCAGCTACTGTCCTTATCTGATCGTCCTTCAGCACTTAAGTTCTGATATCTATCTCCTGATGACATAGGTACTGATATCCCTTAAGTTCTGACGTCCAGTATAAGTACTGATCAGTTAAGTACTGATTTGTTCTGTTCAAATAAGATCTGAAATCTAAACATAAAACATATTAGCCATGACATTATCAAATATATCTAACAATCTCCCCCAACTTGTAAATTAGCAAAATATACAAGTTTAACAGATATTTGATGATGTCAAAAACATTAAGTACAAATGCATGAGAAATAGACAAGATAACTACAACTTACAGTCCTTAAAGCTTTTACCAATTCAACTTCTGATAACAACTTTGGTCTGTATACACATCAGAATTTAAGTAGTTGTAGATCTTTGACTTGGCTTCATCATTTTCTGATCTCTCTGATGTCAGGAGTTGTTCTGAGATAATTCTTCAATAAACATTTCTCAGCATATCTGAGTTCATCAATCATTCTCCGTTTGACATCTTTAAGCTCTGCAGTATCTTCACCAGTTTGAAATATTGCAGCTCTGAGATCATTAATCTTTGCTTTTCTCAACTCCCGATCTAGTCGTATGACATAAGCTTTGTTAGACTCTAGATTGAATTCAAGCCCCTTAATACCAAGATATGTTCTGATCTGTGCAGTATTAGGCTTCATATCAACAATATCACCATTGTGATTTCTGTACTTTGGAACATATCTGCTGTCAGACTTAACAGAATAAAGCCTTTTCTGTCTCTGAATCTGTTCTTTTAAGTAGTTTGCAGCAGTCTCTGTTATTCTGTTATCCACTTGAAGTAAGAAAAGTACATGCTCCAATTCTTCAAAATACTTCAAAGGAATGGCATTTTGTCTTATATGATAAACCCTACCATCTGTCATGAAATACAACATGATGTATTCTTTCAAGTAGGTATGGTAAACCATCTGTACAGATTCTAGTTGATTCAATCTCTCAGGAGTTGCTCCAATACCTGGTTCACTCAAGGAAGTTGGATCATCGGTAGTGTTGTGTACTCTTCTTTCATCAGCACTTCCCAATCCAGTTTTATCTCTAGCTTCCTTTCCAGTAACTACTCTTGCTTCAAAACCACTTGGAGTAGTCTTCAAAGATTGAGTCTGTTTTGCTTTAGTGAATCCTGGTAGGAGTGTTTTAGATTTATTTTCTGATATCAAGTTAACTTGAGCACTGTCAGAGGTTACTTGCTTCTTCTGAATATCAGAACTTACAATTTCTTGACTCTGAACAACTTGAACCATGTCAGAGGTTGTTTTAAGAACTTTTCTTGAAGTCAGAGCAAGATCATCTTTTCCATCAGTAATTTCTTCTTCCTCAGGAGGTACACAAGGCTTGATAGGTTCACCAACCTTTTCTTTACCCTTGGATCTTGGATCTATCTGTGGTTGTGATCTAGCCAAAGTTTCTTCAGTATGTATCCTTTCTTTGATCACAATGCCTTTAGGTTTTGGAAGTAATTTTTTTACCAGAAGCTTCAGATTTAGATGTGACTTTCTCTGATTTAAGTCTGGCTTCTTCTTCCTTTAAACTTTCCAAGTCCATCCCTGGATTTTCTTGAAGAAATAACTGTCTTGACATTTCCTCATCAAGATCTAGAAGTTCATCAGAACTTATCCTTTTACCAGCAGCAGAACTTATTCTTTTCCCAGTATCAGAACTTGTTCTGTGACTAGCTTGTCTTGATGTAAACCTTCTACCTTGACTATGACCACTACCCATTCCAGAGTTTCCTTGGTCATCTTTTCCATCATCCTTTCCTTGCAGTGACTTGTTGGTTTTGCATTTGGACTTAATTACCTTCTCCCGCTTTTTGGCATCAGCAGGTAATAAAAGAGAGATAAGTAGTTCCACTGAGGTCTGGATTTCAGTAAGTTGCGATTGCTGAGAAGCTTGATTTATCAGAATTTGATCAATCTGAGCTTGTTGCTTCTCTTGAGTTTTCTCAATATAAGCAACCCTGTCAATGGTAGGTTGGAAGAACTTTTTCTTATCAATTTTCCAAACTTGTTCCTGTTTGATAAAGTTCTCCTGAATCTTGTGTAGCTCTGCATGAGTGTTGGAATGAAGACCTTGTAGATGTTTAGTACTCAATGCAGTGACTCTAAGCTGAGTTTTAAAATCATCAGAATGTAACATTTCATCAGCTTTAGTCAAGTGCTCAGCAAGATGTAAAGCATTTGGAACACATGAAACTGAGTTCCATTCCTTAGTCCACTCCTGACCTGCAGGAGTTTCACTCCAAGGTACTGGTGCATCCCTGATAACAAACTCCTTTACCAGTTCAGACTTAGGAAGAGTCAGTGGAGGAGTATGTCCTGAAGGACCTGCTTCATCAGCATCTACAGTTGTAGCAGCCTCACCAGTATCTCCAACATTTGCAGCATCAGAACTTAGAGAATCAGTATCTTCTGATAAGACAACTGTGTGAGTAGCAATGGAGGCTTCAACATCCTCTAATTGCTGATCTGATACTAAGTTCTGATCAACAGCCATATCCTGATGCTCACCTAAAATCTGATCATCAGCATCTTGATGCAGAGAAGGTGTTAGTGATAACTCAGGAGTTTGAACAGCATCAGTAACAGGTGTTGTGGAAGGATTATTTGCTGTTGGAGCTTCTAAGAAAAGTATTTCAGGCACAACCAGGTTCTGAATATCAATTTCAGCACTTGTGCCTGGATCAACAAGAGACATAGAAGGTGAATTAGCCTTGTCAGATACAGGTTCCTGAGATGGAGTTGATGGAGAAGAAGTGACTGGAGCAAATTCCTTGTCTTGTGAGATCAGAGATTCATGATCCCCTTCCTTAGCTGCTTCCTCCTCATCATCTGAAACTGGCCTTTGTGCCCTCTGTTTCTTGTACTTCCTTGTTGATTTGGATTCCTTGGGAGTTTCAGGAACCGTCATACGTCTAAGCCTCTTGAGAAGCCTAGAACCCCCAATTGCAGAATCCGTCTGAGAAGTTGCCTTCTCAGCTTCATTTACCACAGGTTCTGAAGAGGGAATCTGATCCTCAGAATCTGATTCATCTCTCAAAGTAATGCTTCTCCTCTTTTGAGGTGTTTGAGGAACAGTCTTTGTTCTTTTTGGCTTAGAGGATGTAGGCTTCACAGTAGGTGCTGAAGAAGAAGGTTGAGCAGTCTGTGAAGTGGAGAGATAGGATTTGAGATAAGTTCTGAGGGTAGGTTGAGTAGAATGAGAGGTAGGTACTGAGGTTGATGGATTTTGGTTATGGTGAGTTGGTTGAACATTTGAGTAAACAGATTTGTAAGTAGCAGGATCAGCATTTACCAGAATCTGTTTCACAGACTGAGGAATCTGTAATTGTCTCACCATTGATTTCTTTGTGTCAGCATTTATCAGGTCGTTAAAGTATCTTTTTGCAACCTTAAAAGGTGGGGTTTGAGTGCTGACTAACTGGGGTTCAGCAGTACAATACGTATAAATAAGTTGACAGAATCTAGCAAAATAAACAACATCTCGATCCTCTGTCATCCTATCCCCAATAAAACCAATTATTCCAGTTGCAAAATCAAAATGAGTTTGATGGATAATAGCATACCCGATGTGCTGACTCAGAATTGGGATGGCATCAAAATTTGAACACTTGTTGCCAAAAGCCTTGGTGATGCAATCGAAGAAGAAACTCCATTCTCTTCTGATATTAGCCCGTTTCAACTGTCCAAGTTTCGTCAGACTCTTTTCATATCCCAAATCAGTCATTAACCCCCGAAGTTCTGATTCCTATGGTATAGAGAAGGTACAATCTTCTGGAAGATGTAATGCTCTTCGTACTGTACCAGGAGTGACTACATAGGATGAATCACCCACTTGGAAGATAATACTGGGAGTTCCTCATTTACCACCATCATCAAAAACTCCAGTCCTCCAGAACCGCAGAACTTGTTGACTTGAAAATAATTCAGGCTGAGTTAAGGCGTACCCAACCTCACTATGTGCAAGAAGATCTTGCACAAAATGCAATTCAGATGGAGCTTCAGCATGATCAAGAATTGCAGCATAGTTGTTTGGAACAAACTTTGCTCCATCAATGATTAAATCCTTTGGTGCCATGTGAAAAAATATTGAAATTCAAGTATGCCTGTTAGGTGTTTGAGATAATGTCTATATGAAAAACCAACGTGAGAAAGAATGAGAAAGAGAGTAAAAGTAAGAAGAGAGATAAAGGATAAAGAAAATAAAAGATTAAAGAAATCTTCTCTCTGTTGTTCTTATACTCTGAAAAAAAATGTTACCGTTGGACACCTGTCAGACATGCAGTAATAACGGATAGTTACTGGGCTCGAGAAAACAGGAATGATTACTTACCCAGTTGCCTTGTTTCAAGGAAAAACCATTTCATTTATCAAGAGACACACTTTTAATTCAAAATTTAAACCGTTAGCACTGATTGAATTATTTTTCACTGCAACATTAATATTCTGAAAATGAATCATGTGAAAAATGACCGAGATAATTTCGATGAATAAGTGCTGACAAAGAATCAGAACTTAAATAAAGACAAAATTTAAATGGTCATCAGAATATCAAACAGGATTTAACAACACAAGATAAAATAACTCAGAGACAAAATCTTGAAGTAAAAATAGTTTTCATTAATATATCAAGTCAATACATATATGAAATAGAAATTACATCAATACAAGATTTTCCCTAAGCTTCTAATCCTAACGTCAACAGCTTTAGTCCTAGCTAAGAAGCCTGACAAAGCTGAGGATGAAGAAGAACAGGAAGAAGACGAGATTAAGTCATCTTCCTCTTCCTATCTTCGACAAACAAGATAGCGAGTCGAATGATTCGCTCTTGCTGACGGATACAACGAAGGTGAAGGTCTCTTCGAACGGCCACCAGATCACGTTTGATAACCTCTGGAAATTGAATCCAGAGATTGTGAGGGATGTTGGTGATAGGGTAGAGAGTTGGAATTCCATTCAAAAAGACATGCACAGTCTCATCACCGTAATTGTAGAACCAGCCAAATTCAGCCATTTGTGATAGTAAATGAAAAACAAGACTGAATTTGTGATACAAGTGTGATGAGAAGACTAATGTGAAGAAGCTGTGTATATAGGCAAGAGAATGCCAAGAGACGCAAAGATATTTAATGCTGACAGGTAGAATTAATTCTACCTCGTCTCCCTAGACTTTGAAAAAGAATAACAGTCATTGGAAAGAGGAATCATGGTCTAGACCGCACAAGACACAAGAAACAGTGGACTGTTCAAGTACAAAACCATTAATCCTAATCATAGTGACTATTAAGCTTCCACTTCAACATATGCGAGTACAAACTGAGACTGTTATTAAATTTCATTCAAAGATAAGCCAAGTAAAGGATTAGACTGAGAAATCAGAACTTAGACCTATACCAGAACTTAACAGTCATCAGAACATAATTTCTTAACTCGAAAAAGGAATGCTCATCTTAGTAAATACTCATACAAGTTCTTAGTTATGAACGTCAGAACTTAATCATCAGAACGTGTAACTAGAACTTGTCCTCAGAATTTGTGCAAAAATGACACAATGACTGTTTATCTAAAATAACATAGACCACCACAGAAATTTTCATCATTCAGATGGAGTGATTAGTGTGTGCATTAAGCGAAATAACAGACAAAGAGTAAAGTCTGATCTACTTCAGTACATCTTAGAAATAAGTCATAATTAAAATTTTGCTAAAGAGCTGTCATTATCCTGAAACCTACTGATAAATGAGTTCATGCATGAGTCCACCTCAACTGTTTTTGTGCTAATTTTATGCATCTTTAAAATTCTCTTTTACAGTGGCTTCTCAGTGTAAGTGAGTCACGACTGCTTATCAGAATTTATGCTATTATCAGAGTATTTCTCCAGTAATCATAGAGTGTGAAAAGTCACCAAGAAAATATTTTGCTTTTCTAATGCATATTTACTTAATACCAGCAATGCACTTGGGTCGTCCCTTTCACATTTTTACTCTAGATCTCAAAGGAGTACCTGATTTTATTCTTTGATTTTTTATTTTTTTAATAAGAGAGGTCTATCAGCACTTAGTACATTCAGCAGTTTTACTAGTATCAGAACTTAACAGATGAGTAGCATTATTCTAATTTGTGACTTAGTAATAAGATAGACAAAGTAAACTTAACTAAGCTCAGTTATCAGAATTTGCTAGTGTCATAAGATTTCCACTGAAATAATTACTTCTTCTATGGAATCATTTGTTTATTGAAGATTACTAGATCAGTATCTAGCACAGTTATCCTCATAGGATTGAATAGTTACTGAAACAGACATATCACTTATCAGAGTTTAGAAACATATATCAGAAAACAGTCAGTACTTAAAGACATTTATCAATTAATGCACAGAATATACAAAGAGATTAATTCTGTAAATACTGATCATAAAGTCTGATAACATAGAACAAGTTTAAGCAGATTTAGAGAAAGAACCTGAAATCATTCCAAGTTCATTTACCAATTTTGAAAAGGTAGCTTCACATAGTGGTTTTGTGAAGATATCTGCTACTTGTTGATCTGTGGGAACAAAATGCAATTCCACTGTACCTTCATCCACATGTTCCCTGATGAAATGGTACCTGATGCTGATGTGCTTTGTCATAGAGTGTTGAACTGGATTACCTGTCATAGCAATAGCACTTTGATTATCACAGTAAATAGGGATTTTGAAATATGTTAACCCATAATCCAGTAACTGATTCTTCATCCAGAGAATCTGTGCACAGCAGCTTCCTGCAGCAATATACTCTGCTTCTGCAGTTGATGTGGAAATTGACTTTTGTTTCTTGCTATACCAAGAAACCAACCTGCCTCCAAGAAATTGGCAGCTTCCACTTGTGCTTTTCCTGTCAATTTTGCAACCTGCAAAATCTGCATCTGAGTAACCTATTAATTTAAAATCTGATTCTCTAGGATACCATAATCCTAGATCAGCTGTTCCTTTAAGATACTTAAAGATTCTTTTTACAGCTGTTAAGTGAGGTTCTCTTGGATCTGCTTGAAATCTTGCACAAAGACAGGTAGCAAACATGATATCTGGTCTACTAGCAGTTAGATAGAGAAGTGAGCCAATCATACCTCTGTAATCAGTAATATCTACTGAATTACCAGTATCCTTATCCAGTTTTGTTGCAGTGGCCATGGGAGTGGATGCACTTGAACAGTCTTGCATTCCAAATTTCTTCAGCAAGTTTCTGGTGTACTTAGATTGACAAATAAAAGTTCCTTCTTCACTCTGTTTGACTTGAAGGCCCAGAAAATAACTGAGTTCTCCCATCATACTCATCTGATATCTTGACTGCATTAGTTTTGCAAACTTTTTGCAAAGTTTGTCATTTGGAGACCCAAAAATAATATCATCAACATAAATCTGGATCAAAAGTAAGTCCTTGCCATGGTTGAGATAGAACAGTGTTTTGTCAATAGTTCCTCTGTTGAATCCACTTTCCAGAAGAAACTGAGCTAAAGTCTCATACCATGCTCTAGGAGCTTGCTTAAGTCCATAAAGTGCTTTATCAAGCCTGTAGATATAATCTGGATGTTTGGAATCTACAAAGCCTGGAGGTTGTTCAACATATACTTCCTCTTCCAATTCTCCATTGAGAAAAGCACTTTTCACATCCATTTGAAAGACAGTAAACTTTTTGTGAGCAGCATAAGCCATGAATATCCTTATGGCTTCTAACCTAGCAACTGGAGCAAATGTTTCATCATAGTCAATTCCCTCATGTTGAGAATATCCTTTTGCAACCAGCCTTGCCTTGTTCCTTACAATTATGCCATCACTGTCAGTTTTGTTTCTGAATATCCACTTTGTACCAACAACCGATCTATTCTTAGGTCTTGGCACTAAGGTCCAGACTTTGTTTCTTTCAAATTCATTCAACTCTTCCTGTATTGCTTGCACCCAATCAGCATCTTGAAGAGCTTCTTCCACTTTCTTTGGCTCAGACTGAGAGAGAAAAGAATTGTAAAGACATTCATTCGAAGTACCTGTTCTAGTTCTGACACCTGCCTCAGGATTTCCAATTATCAAATCAGGTGTATGTGATTTTGTCCACTTCCTTGCAGATGGAAGATTTTCTCTAGAACTGGATGCTCCCCCATGATTCATGCTGTCTTCGGTTTCATTTTCTGATGCTCCCCCTGAAACTATGCTCTCTGAGTTGGATCCTTCAGTATTTAGATTTTCAGTACTGTCAGTACTTGGCTTATCAGAACTTGACGAATCAGAATTTGAAGAGCCAGATGTATGTTCTGATGCTTCTTGAGATGTGATAATATCTTGAGTATGCTCCCCCTGCATTGGTGCATCTTCCTTTGACGTAGTCACCGCAGTTTCAATAACATCAGAGTTTAATCCATCAGAATTTACAGTATCAGGACTTAGACTGTCAGGACTTGAGGTATCAGAATATGAATCTTCATTTTCAAATCTCAGCTGATCATGATCAATGCAATCTTCAAGTCCAGTGATCTTCTTGTCATCAAAAGAGACATTGATAGATTCCATGACCACTTTTGTTCTCAAATTATAGACTCTGAAGGCTTTTGTAGAAAGTGGATATCCAACAAAGATTCCCTCATCAGCTTTTAGATCAAACTTGGATAGCTGTTCAGGATGAGTCTTGAGAACAAAACACTTACATCCAAATACATGAAAGTATTTGAGATTTGGCTTCTTGTTCTTCACCATCTCATATGGTGTTTTTCCATGCTTGTTAATGAGTGTTGCATTTTGAGTAAAACAAGCAGTCTGCACAGCTTCAGCCCAGAAATAGGTTGGAAGCTTTGCTTCTTCAAGCATTGTTCGTGCAGCTTCAATGAGAGTTCTATTCTTCCTTTCAACAACTCCATTTTGCTGTGGAGTTCCAGGAGCAGAAAATTCCTGCTTTATTCCATGATTTTTGCAGAACTCTTCCATTATCAGATTCTTGAATTCAGTGCCATTATCACTCCTCAAAATTTTCACAGAATCTTTGATCAATTTATCCAGATGTTTGACATGATCAATCAGGATAGATGCAGTTTCACTTTTTGTGTGCAAGAAATACACCCATGTGTATCTGGTGAACTCATCTACTATGACCAACGCATATTTCTTCTTTGCAATAGACATGACATTCACTGGACCAAATAGATCAACATGAAGTAGATAATAAGGCTCAAGAATTGATGATTCAGTCTTGCTCTTGAACGAAGATTTTCTTTGTTTAGCCTTCTGACATGAGTCACAAAGACCATCAGGAACAAACACTGATTTTGGCAGTCCTCTCACAAGATCTTTCTTGATCAGTTCATTTATCTTGTTGAAGTTTAAATGAGAGAGTTTCTTGTGCCAATTCCAGCTTTCTTCAGTTGAGGCTCTACTTACTAAACAGATTGCAGAACCATCAGAACTTGTTGAAAGCTTAGCTTCATAAATGTTACCACGCCTGAATCCCTTAAGAACAATTTTTTCTTTAGATTTACTAACTATTTCACAATGTTCTGCAAAGAAATCAACATGATAACCTCTGTCACAGATTTGACTTATACTCAGTAAGTTGTGTTTAAGTCCTGAGACCAGAGCTACATCTTTAATGATGACATTCCCAAGATTGATATTGCCATATCCCAAAGTTTTTCCAATGTTGCCATCTCCATAAGAAACACTTGGGCCAGCTTTCTCCACAAAGTCTGATAGCAAGGCCTTATTTCCAGTCATATGTCCTGAACATCCACTGTCCAGAACTAAAATATTTTTCCTGTTGCCCTGCAATCAAAAAGACCACTAATTATTAGTTTTAAGGACCCAGACTTGCTTGGATCCTTTTGCCTTTTTAGGTTTGTTAACATTTGCAGCGGATTTAGCATCAGATTTTATGTTAACAGTTTTCTTATCAGAACTTATACTACCAGACTTTGAATCAGAACTTACACTAGAAGGAACAACAGAAACTTTCTTTAAAGAAGGTTTTATTTGATAATAATCATAGTACAAACTATGATATTCCTTACAAGTATAAATGGAATGCCATAAACTACCACAATGAAAATAAGGATCTTGTGGTTTGTATCTAACAGACTGACTCTTAACTCCTGATTTTGTAGATAAGGAGTTAATATTCTTATTCTTCCTGCAAAAAGAAGCCAGATGGTTAGAACTTCCACAGTTATGACACGCTTTCCTAGGAGCATCAGGAATAGATTTATAGTTATTGCTTTTATTCACACCTTCCTTTCCATTCCTGTTTTTCCTAGGTGATTTTACCTTGTTTGCATTCTTAACATCTTTCAGCTTATGCTTAAGCTGCTTCTTTGTCATTAAGCCTATGTTAACTTCGGCTGTCTTTTCATGTTTTAGTTTGTCAGAAGCTAATTCCTTTTTAACTTCTGATTTCTCATTTTCAGATTTTTCAGTTACAAACTTAACAGGTTTTAACTTCAGCTTTTGCTTATCAACATGCTTAATTTCTACAGTTCCTTTTTCATTTTTATTTTCTCCATAACCTAAGCCCTCTTTCCAGTTTCCACTGCTTAGCAAATTTTGAGTTGTTTTGCCAGAGTTAGTCCAAGTTCTGATAATCTCTCTCTCCTTTTCTAACTCAGTTTTTAGAGATTCATTCATTTTTAGCACTTCATCCCTAACATAAAAAGCATCATCTCTATCCTGCTGAGTTTGATGGAACATGACTAACTCTTTTTCTAAGAAATCATTTCTTTTCCTAAAAGCAAGATTTTCAGAAGTTAATCTTTCACATGTTAAAGTTTGATCTCTATAACTAACAAACATGGTTTTAAGATATCTTCTCAACTCATTAATATCATCAGTATGAAAAGCATAAGTAGTCTGAGGTACCTTTGTTTCAGCAGCTTCAGAACTGCTCTCAGAACTTGATTTATCAGCATTTGCCATCAATGCATAGTTCTCCTCACTTTCAGAGTCTGAGGTGTCTGTCCAGCTTTTCTGCTTTGTGACAAGAGCTTTGCCTTTGTCACTCTTGGTCTTCTTGTAATCAGGAGATATGTGGCCTTTCTCACCACAATTATAACATTTAACATTAGCGTAATCTCCTCTGTCAGACTTTCCTCCTCTTCCTTCAGATCTTCTGAAATTCTTCTTATCAGAACTTATGCCTTTTCTGGAAAACTTCTTTCCCTTCCTGAACTTCCTGTATGCAATCTTTGTGATTCCTTTCACCATAAGAGCACACAGCTTCATCATCTCCTCATCAGCATCAGTTTCAGGCAAGCTTTCAGAATCTGAGTCATCATCATTCTCAGAACTTGATGACTCAGTATCAGACTTTATGATAAGAGCTTTACCCTTGTCTTTCTTTGAGGAAGGTGGTTTGGGGGATTCCTCTTCAGCCTTGAGAGCAACTGTCCTTGACTTTCCTCCTTTCCTCTTGCTTCTTTGTTCCATCTCAAGTTCATGAGTCTTGAGCATTCCATAGATTTCATCAAGAGTTATTTCATCAAGATTGTAGTTGTCTCTTATTGTTGTTGCCTTCAAATCCCAACATTCAGGAAGAGCTAACAGGAATTTAAGGTTTGTATCTTCAAGATCATACTCCTTATTTACTAATGACAAGTCATTCAAGAGTTTGACAAATCTATCATATACATCAGTCAATGACTCATTAGTCCTAGAGTCAAAGTGTTCATACTCTTGAGTGAGTATTGTCTTCCTGTTCTTCTTAACTGTTTCAGTTCCTTGACACCTTGTCTCCAGTGCATCCCATATCTCCTTAGCAGTCTTGCAGTTGATTACCCTGTTTGACATTACATTATCAATGGCACTATGCAATAAGTGTCGTACCTTGGCATCCTTAGCAATAGATGCTATATCTTCAGCAGTGTAATCACTCTTTTCCTTTGGTACGGTCTTTGCTGCTTCACCTGCAACTACAACAGCGAGCTTGGTAGGTTTGTGAGGCCCTTCCTTGATTCTATCAAGGTATTCTGGATCTGTTGCTTCCAGAAACATGGTCATCCTTACCTTCCATATGGGATATTCAGATGGTCTCAATATGGGAACTCTGATAGTCTCATATCGACTCTGAGTTGATGTCTTTGATGATTCCTCAGTTTTGGTAGGCTTAGTTGGAGTTTCTGTGTCAGACATGATTGTGTTTGGATCTTTAACTGTATGTGTGTTAACAGAAGGCTCTGATACCACTTGTTAGGTCACACTTTCACTGTAGAGGGGGTGAATACAGTGTTTATCACAATCAAATCAAACTTCAAGAACTTATGTAACAGAAAACAAACTTTATTGAAACAATAAACTCTGTTACAATCTGGAACTGTTATCTCTCAGTGATGAACAAAATATCACGAGAGCTGCTAGGGTTACAGTAAATAATATTCTCGATAATGATAACACTTATAGTGTAAACCCTATGTCTGTGTTTATATACTACACAGTTACAAGATAATCGCTAATTGATATGGAATATAATTCTGCTTCCTAATATATATCAATCAGATATCTTCTATTCCAAGTATTCCATTCTTCACGAAATTCCTTCTTCATGCATATCTCTTCTTATGTTTATCTTGATCTTCTTAACTTCAATCAGCTACTGTCCTTATCTGATCGTCCTTCAGCACTTAAGTTCTGATATCTATCTCCTGATGACATAAGTACTGATATCCCTTAAGTTCTGACGTCCAGTATAAGTACTGATCAGTTAAGTACTGATTTGTTCTGTTCAAATAAGATCTGAAATCTAAACATAAAACATATTAGCCATGACATTATCAAATATATCTAACACGGTAGAAGAGTGTTGGACGAGAAGAGATCAAGTCTATCGCCGGATGTGGTAAAAATATGTGTTTGCAAAAAGGATTGGGATCAAGCCGCGAAAAGACAACAAGGAAGGAAAAAAGACGACTCGGATGGAGAAGAAGAGGTTTGGATGACAATGGACACATCATCGGAATCAGGCATGTCAACAACCGAACAAGAAGAAGAAGAATTTGAATAAATGAAATAGTAAAATGATAGAATATTTTAATATTGCATTTTTTAATTTTCTTTTAATTTGTATTTTGTTCAAAATGTAAAATACGGTTTGTTCCGTTTTTTAGAGAGGAGTCCTCTCAAATCAATTGTAACATTTTTTTAATTAATAAAATTTATAGAGGTACCGTCCTCTTTTCTTTTATTTATTTTAACACATGTTGATATTAAAAAAGATAAATATTTAACATAATTATTTATTATTATTATTATTAGCCGCAAATAATAATAATAATATTATTATTACTTTTGTAGCTTAACAGAGCAGATAATTATCATGTGTATACGGTTTCATTATATTCTAACCGTGAATAGTTACGGTGTGAATACGGTTTCATTTCATTATTTAACATATATTATTATTAAAAGTTCAGATGAATATTTAATATAATTTTAAATATAAAATAAAAATGAGACAATTATCAATATGATTGTTATAATACTATAACTAAAATATGCACAAATATATATCTAAAAAAGCTGCTTGCAATCATGACATCAGGTTCTGCAGTTACAAGTTGTATACTTGTATTGTTTAAATAATAAAAAACTTAACTCACCCCACCCCGTCCTGTAAACCCGCCCCGCCCCGTAAACATTAACCCGCTGCACGCGCCCATTTTCTGTCTGTTATTTATAATCTTTCCTGACCCGTTCAGCTCGTATAAACCGCGAGCTACACACGAGTTCAACTTTTACGAACCGGCACTAACCCGGCACGAACCGTATATCTAGACGTGCTGTTCATGAATTAAGATATAGCCAACTCGGCCCGATAAAAAACCGGCACGGCACGTCCGGCACACCCGTTTGGCCACCACTAATCGAAACCCATTTTTAATTACATCCCGGTTCACGGATTGGTTTGTAACAGCCATAAAATCTATTATTGGGAATTAGTGCCGGATGTGATTTAGGTTTGAGTAAAACCCATCAAATCGTCACAATTTAACATATTTTAACCCAGAACTTGACCCAATATAAATTGAAAAATAAATAATTTTTTTTAAATGCTCAACCCAAATATAAAAGAATTGAGTATGATTTACATATATTTTTATCCTAACCCAACTAATTAATACATCACTCTTAATTTCATATAATTTTTAACTTTGATACGTGTCTATATTTATCTCTTCTTATATGTTTTAGTGGGGTTTACTACATTGTATCTTCTTCTCGCTACATCTTTTGAAGCTTTCAAATTGATATCATAAAACTTGGTTTGATCAATTATGTATGCTATATATTTATATTACTCGTTTGCGTGTGTATATCATTACGATATTATAAACATTATTCAAATTATAATATTAATTAAATTTAAATATTATTAATATATATTTTAATTATATATATTTTAATTTTCTTTTAAATTTTCTAAATAAGTGATGATATATAATATTATTATTTTCTATAAAATTATTCTACCCACTAAAACACACTTAATCCAGCCGAATCGAGGATAGGATTGAGCTACTTATCTTTATTGTAATGGTTGGGGATAGAAAAATTTAGGCTAATTTACTTGGTTTGGGTTATAAAAACGTTTTGAAGTATAAAAACGTCTTTTTAGCCTCTTTCACAGTATTATATATTTTGTACCAAAATGACACGATACTATAATTTATGCAGAATATAAAAAAATAGGTAAAATTATAATTGATATCGAACCTTATTAAAAAAATAAAAAATTACTAACTTAAAAAGAAAATTTTATATTTGAAGTAGCGAGATACTTGAAAAGTTGGTAAAATTTAGAACAAATCATTCTCCATCGTAACGACTGCACTCATTTTTAAGTAGACACCATAAGCTAGAACTAGGGGTGTACACGGATCGGGTTGGGCGGGTTGGCAGAATTTAGCAACCCAACCCAATTAATTCGGGTTTTTAAAATTTCAACCCAACCCAAACCGTTTAAATTTATAACCCAAACCAATTTGTATACTTCGGTTTGGTTCGGTTTGGATCGGTTTGATCGGTTTATTAAATATACAAAATTAATATAAAAAATTATAATAAAATATAAGGTTTCAAAGTTTAAAACAGTTGAAAATAGTTCAAAACAATATTACAATCCTCCATATTGAATAGTCTTAAGCATCTAATTTTCGACATCAAAAGTACTAATAATATTACTTATGCTTTAAATATTGGAATGAATCATTAATGCAAAAAATATAACACTAATCAAACATATATTGTTGTTACGAAATGAACTATGAATACGGAGGTTATAAGTTACATTTAGAGTTAGAGATATATGGATCTATGTAAATGGCCTAAACATAATTTTGGATTAACTTATTAGCATTTACATATATATTTTAATCGGGTTGGGTTGGATTGGTCTAAAATTATCGAAAACCATATCCAACCCAATTAAATCGGGTTGATATTTTTTCAACCCAACTATATATCGGGTTAAAAAAAATCGGTTTGGTTCGGCCGAAATAGGGTCGGTTCGGTTTGGATTGGTCCGATTGACCAAACCGTGTACACCCCTAGCTAGAACAGTGAAAAAAAATTACTCAGAGTTTACATATATGCTGAATTGGGAGAGCAGCTAATAAAAGAAAGTAATCAATCATCAATTAAAGAAAACGACAAGAGAGAGTGTGAATTCGTGTAGGGTTTAGGCCTCCCCCCTCGCTTCTTCTCCCTCTCTCTTCCTCAAAATTCGCCGTTTTCTCCATTCACACATACACACACAACGCAAAATCTCTCTCTCTCTCTCTATCTCTCTCTCTCTCGCCTATGTATCTCTAGGCGTGTTTATTATGGATGCTAAACCCGCTCCATCGAAAGCCACAAACCTATCGGAGCTCTCAATATCCACCTCTTCCTCCTCTTTCTTCGAGAAGCGAATCGAATTTCACCTAGCTCGAAAGCCGTTCACCGGCTTCACCAATAGCAACGGAGCATTTCAATTAGAGACTCTTAATCCGTCGACATCTAATTCATCGCAATTTAAACCTAATTTATTAGTTAAAAAACTTGATTCGGTAGAAACTAAGGACAATGGATTCGATCCGGAGCTCAGTTACCAGATATCGTTTCGGAGAATCGTAAGTTGATGTGAATTGCTTAATTGCGTTGAGAATTATGATTGTGATTGAAATTGTGAAGTGTGATGATGTTTTTGTGATTGTTGACAGGGTGCTGGTTTGATGAATTTAGGCAACACTTGTTTTTTGAACTCGGTGTTGCAGTGTTTGACGTATACGGAGCCTTTAGCTGCGTATTTACAGAGCGGAAAACATAAATCGTCTTGTGAGTTTATTACGATTGTTTTGATTTCGTTTTGTGTGTATTAGAACATATATAGTTTAATTGTAGTAGTATGGAGTATAATTGTATGATTTGATTGTTTAATTTTGTTATTCCATTAGCATTTGTATACTTAAATTGTAGTAAAATGATATAGGAATTAATAATGTACTGTGTTATTTAAATTGTGTCTTCTAGACTTTAAGGTGATCAGCATTTGACTTACCTGGTGTGGCCTTTTATGTTATGTCTAGGTTGTATACTTGAATGTATGTTTTGTACTACATAAGTCAAGATTCTGATCTGAGCGGTTGAGTTTTTTAGTCTTTAGATGAATGCTCCACCTATTTGTTGATTGTTGTGGGATTTCTAGGCACCCATATTTCATTCCTGTCAAGTCCTAGCACAAATTGATTTTTAGTGTAGTTATTTTTAAGGGCAGAATGCTATTTAATTGGTGAGATTTAGGTATTCTAAACACTATGTTGAGCAAATAAAACTGACTTGCAAGTCATTGGTTCTTATTGATTACACTTGGTTTGTACTGGAAAAGTTATCTTGTGCTGATTTTTTAACAATTTGATAATTGAAGGTCGCACAGCTGGGTTCTGTGCTTTGTGTGCCATCCAAAAACATGTTAGCAGTGCTCTACAATCCACTGGGAGAATATTAGCACCGAAGGAGATAGTCTCAAACTTGCGATGTATCCTTAATTGTTATTTAGTAGTTCTTCAAAGATCTTGAGTTTGTAATATGTTATGGCTGTGTAGTAGTGTCACAAAAAGAACTTGCTCTTACTCTGTTTCATATTTGTGATTTGGCCCCGTCACCATTGAACTTCTCAATGTAATGAATCTGATTTTGACTTCTCCATTACATGGCTAAAGTGGTGATTTCTTCAATAGACTGATTTTTATATCTACCATGTTTAACTAGCACATTGCAGATATACATTTTAGAACCATGTTAGATCACGTATACTGTTACTTTTATTTCTTTAAGATATTATATTCTCACACACCTTGAAATTTTAGATTGTCCTTCACCAAGTGATTAGGCATATCACGCAATTTTCGAAATTCTAGGCAAGAGGATGCTCACGAATATATGGTAAATCTGTTGGAATCAATGCACAAATGCTGCTTACCTTCTGGAGTACCTAGTGAATCACAGAGTGCTTATGACAAAAGTTCGGTGCACAAGATCTTTGGTGGTCGCCTCCGTAGTCAGGTACAACTGGTCTATTATTTTTTCCTTCTCACGTGGGAGTCATAAAGTCTTCTTTCCACTTATAATCTGTATTTTTTTGTTTATTATCTTGATGTAAAAATTTTCGTTTGTGCATTTTTTTTCCTTCCAAAGTCTTTTTCATTCAGAAGTACCTTATTCTTTTTGCAGGTGAAATGTATGCAGTGTTTTTATACATCTGATAAGTTTGATCCTTTCCTGGACTTGAGCCTTGAAATCGTGAAGGCGGATTCAATACAGAAGGCACTTACTCATTTCACCGCGAAAGAGTTTTTAGATGGAGGGGAGAGGCATTACCAGTGTCAACAATGCAAGCATAAAGTTAAGGCTCTTAAGCAGCTTACAATTCACAAGGCACCTTACGTTCTAACAATCCACCTAAAACGGTTTAGCTCACATTTAGCGGGACAAAAGATTGACAAAAGGATTATTTTCGGAACTACATTGGACCTGAAACCGTTTGTAACTGATCCATGTGTAAGTTCATATCGTCTTTATATATTATTTAAATCCCTCTATACTAAATGCCATAATTCAGTTTTAGAAATGTGACAAGTCATGATTAAATCATTTGGTTTCGCGTGATCTGTGCATTCACCCATTTTGACCTGTTTTTATTGTTTCTTGCTACCAATACGGGTGTAACAGTTTACATGTAAAATTTGTGTAATAATATATAGCTGATTGATAGATAGTTTTATTTTTATTGAAGAAAAATTGGATGGAACACCTACAAGTAAAGGTTTATGTCCTTTTACCATTTATAATTGTATTTTACCCTCAAAAGTTTCAAGCAAATAGTTTTTTCACAGTAAATATAGACAGCATACCGTGATTTAGATCCACACTTTATGAAGCAAGAGTCTAATGAATCCCTTGCTGTCTCATTTGTTTTACTATACTAATAGTTTCTTCTGTACATAAGAATCTGTTGCATTGTTGCCACAAATTATACCCAGAGTTTTCGGATAGATATTCTGATACTGGTTTGCAATTAACCAGGAAGTAACGAATAAAAGTATAGGTAAAAGATAAGATTGTGGTATCTTTAGATTTTTTTTGTTTTTTTGCAATATTTTGATAAGATGTGATTTTAGTTCTTATAGAAATTGTGGAAATGGAAGGAATTTTGTCATCGAGGTAGGATATTTGTAGGTCGTGCTTTTTTCCAATATTTTGATATTTACATGTATAATTGACTTTATAGGTGGATTAAACTCTAAAAGGTCTGTACATAAATGTGCTTGCATATATTATATTTTTGTAAACTCTGTCTGTTAAAGTTTTAAGAAATAAAATATTAAAATTTCATTCAGAACAGAAGTTACAAAAAATCTTGTGTTGGCAACTTTTTTAAAACTGTAGGATGTTTTTGGTTGGGAAAAATGGAATACAAATTAGCGATTTAAATAAAAGAATATAGAAAAAAATTGAGGAATGGCAATTTTCTCTGTTGAGTTCCGTGAAGATGAATAGGATGGAGAATGGAGCATTCATCTTCAATTTAATTGGTTTGAGCTCTTGTTTAAATGGCTTGAAATGGATTGGAGGAAGGCATGAAATTTATATATGTTTGTTTATAGATAGTACAAACTTCAATCCATTTCCTTACAGTTTTAATCCCTCTGGCTCCAACCAAACACTACATTAAGGTATGCTAAAAAAATTCAAGGGACAAATACAACGTAACACCAAGTACTTTTTTTTAATTTGTTTAATTTATCATGTAATCTCTACAATTTATATAAACACCTTGATTATCGATTGTCAACTGTATTGCTGTTGGTTGTTGAAAGTATTATGTGGTAGTGACCCTTGAAGACTGATTGTTTAATGTGCTGAATTATCTCAGTGATGATATTTGCTCTTAATATTCCCTTTTCATAATGAATAATGATAAATTTATCCTGCATCTGCATGATACCATAAGTTGCACGAATCTGCAGTTATTTCATGAAAACATTTAATGCATTGAAGTTCAATTTTTAGTTCGATGTCGACTATAAGTGTTTTTCTAAATGTCGATGTGTATTGCAGGATGGAGATTTAAAATATACCCTGTACGGTGTTTTGGTTCATGCCGGGTGGAGCACTCACTCTGGTCACTATTACTGCTTTGTACGGACATCTAGTGGCATGTGGTACTCACTTGATGACAATCGGGTACTAGAAATGGCAATTAGTTTTCAAGTGTTTTTGGCTATTTTTTGTAACTGGAACCACCTTGCTTAATGTAATTGTTCTATGATACTAGTAATATTTTTGAGATTTGACTCTTGATATGTGTATTTACTAACAGGTTATTCAAGTTAGTGAAAAGATGGTGTTGGGGCAGAAGGCATACATGTTGTTCTACTATCGAGAGATAAAAAAGCCTTCTTCAAACAAGTCTTTTGATGTTGTTCATAAACAAAATGCTAGTTCCACAGAGATAGCTAAATCTTATTATGGTTCTAGTCAAGAATCAAAAGAAACCCCGTGTGGCCAAATTGAGAAGGGGAGTGGATCTATTTCTTCTGCTGCAGTTGTGCACAGAAATTCATCAATTGAGGCTGTGCCAGGGAAGCCAATAATCAAAGATGCCCCAGCTGAGTGCTCGACAGAAAACAAAGACTCTCTGGTAGATCACCTTTCGAGTCGAGCCAGTGTAGCATGTTTGCTCCAAAAGGATTCATCCGCTAATTACTCTAGTTTGCCACCTAAAGTTAACTGCATTATCCCAACAAGCAATGTGAAAGCTGTTGGTGTAGACACCAGTGTTGAATGTGTGAACAATCTGATTGATGCTTCCATCCCTGACAATGTTCCGAATTCAGTTAGTGGTAGGGGTTTATGTGATTCTGGTGCCATGTCTTTACAGATCAGCGATTCTAGAAACCCTCAAAAGGGTCCTGATGATGCAGTAGCTATATCAACAAATTATGCTCTCCTTGAGAATTGTCCTAGAGTTACAGCAGGAAAGGCCTTTTCTTCAGAGGTATATGAATTGCCTTTAGTCTTGATTCAAGATTCATTTTCCTGCTCATGATATGCATCATACAATTATTGATTCCATTTTGAATGTATTGTTTCATTTGTTTATGGTGGTTTTGTATCTTTGTTGCAGAATCCTGGTTGTATACCATTGAGTATGAGCAACCCTCTCACAACTGCAAGTGCAACAGCCTTGAATAATAGTCAGGTATCCATGTCTTCACATAACTCAGCTTTCATTTGTATAAATCAGCTTTAGTTTGTAGTATCAGTATTGCTTGATTTTCATACATGACAAGTTGGGTGACGATGTTCAGGTTATTAAACAGGCAGCAGTACCAGAAATATCACCTATGCCAATAAGGAAACTTAAATCAACGCGAAAGGTCCATGATGAAAAATTGAGCCAAAGGCAAAAAAGTTTCTCCAGGTGTCCTATTATGAAAATGAAACTGAGCTCTAAATTTTTAAGTGTACGGAAGAAGAAATTTAAGAGCAGAAAGGGTAAATTGGTGAGCAGAAATCTTATTCAGAAAAGTCTGGTGGATGGGGAGAGCTCTGTTCCTGCAGATCTTGAGCCATCTACTTCACAAAAGTACCAAACACCATATGGTGGTTTAGATCACCCTCTAAGAGGACAGAAAAAGTTTGGATCTAAGAAAAGAGAGAAAAGTTGTGTGGTGAATAATATAGTAGTCTCAAACATAAATGGTGATTCTATGACTAACAATGAAGTAGAGTCAGTAAAGAGAACTGCCCAGAAAGGTGCTATGCTTTCCTGCAGTAATCCCACAGAAAATTTTTCAGTAGGTGCTTCAGCAGGTAATCCAGTGAATGATAGAGGTCCTTGCTATCCTAAATATAGCAGTAAAGAGTCTATGCAGAATGGGCTGATGAGTGTGCTTACACACGGTTTAGAGGAGACGGGTAATAATTATTTTGTGATACTCTTTCAACGCTTTGTTAAATTTCAGTGCTACTGCTACATTAGAAAAATTTTGTATTGGATTTATTAGTTTTCTTGTTTTTACTGAAACATGGACTTTTTTTTTGCCTTGTCCAGTTGCACGTTGGGACGAGATAGGATCCCATACAAGAGAGAAGACAGAGCGGAGTGCTGCAGGCAACGTCAATATTGGCCATATTGGAGATGAATGGTAATGTTGATAATTGATTTATAGAAACTTTGTTGATAATTGAATATTTAAAGTACTAATATGTTGATAATCTTAATGAGTATCATAAGAGTAAGGGGTCATTTGTTATCATCTTAACCTACTTAACTTAATGAGAGAATTTTGAACGCGTAAGATTGTTTGTAATTTTAAGTTTCTTATTGTGTGCTTGAATTCTCTTACCGATTAAGGAACATTTTGGTAGCTTAATGATTAAGATAGAGTGTACGGTACCTTGCCTTGCCATCTTACTTTTCACGTGTGCCTTTCTTTTATTATTTTTATTTATTAATTTTTTTTATTATTATATATACTCTCTTTTTTTATCATGGTTTTATTATTATATTTTATTTTCTTATATTATATATATTCGGTTTTACAAATAAAAATAATAAAATTTGATAAATCATGTTGTATTTAGTCCTTAATACAAATTGAAATTGTTATAACATGTTTAAAAATATATCATTAGAATGAGTTGAAAAATTACTTACAAAAAATATATTTTAATGTATGTAATAACATTTAAAATATATATTATGAATTCAAACATTCGTGAATTACTTTTTTAAACCATTCAGAAAATATGATTCGGATTTGTCAAATAGCTTACTTAATATTTATGTTAATGATTAAAAATTGATTCATTAAGAAAATTTCAATCATTCAGAAAATAATGATTTAGATTTGCCAAATGACCCCCAAGTCAATTTAAGATTGGTGTCAGTAAGTTGGCTTGGTTGAGTTTTATTCAGCATTTGGAGCAATAATTTTTTTGGCTTGCAAAATGCACTTTATTATATACTTTAGTGAGTGGTTACTACATAATCAAAGTCGAGCATGCTGACTTGGGCCTAACAAATGTGTAACAGTTGTGCTAGTTGCTTTTTACATGGATAGATAAGGCAGTGTTTTGTTTATACTCGGTGTTCTTAGAACTGTTGTGTCTCCTAAGTCGTGTTCCATTTGTAAAGGATTTACCCATTGGTTAAAAAATGGAATACAGCGGGAATGCAAATTCTTTATATTGTGAAGATTTTACTAATATTTTTAGGCTTGACTGTTTAATCTTAAAGTTCAAAAGTGGAGTTTGCTTCATGTCCTCCAAGGCCTTCAAGATCTTTGCAACTTTGACAATGTCAAAATAAAATAAATTGATATTCATTCTCTCCCTCTCTCCTCTTCCACCTTATATTTTTCTCACATTTTTCATTCCACTCCCCTGGAGCATATGTTAAATATATGCGCCAGTATGTTACCCAGAATTTTACACCTCATTTTCCTTCATTAGAGCCCTTGACAAGGTGTATATTTATAATTTCATTAGTGCCATTTGTTTTTGTGATTAACATAGTCTTTTGCATATGTTCTTTAGGATCATAGTATTCTATAAAGCTAGATCAGACTATAAGATATGATCACTTTTTTGTTGGTAAATTTATGTTCACATTGTTGTATGAACTGAAACAACTTTGTCCACAGATTTATAATTTATTTGCAAATTGTCAAAATTCATCAGGGATGAAGAATATGATAGAGGAAAAAGGAAAAAGGTGAGGATCTTCAAGAATGACTTCAGTGGACCAAATCCTTTCCAAGAAATTGCAACTATGCGAACAAAGACAAAAAAAGCAAAGATGGACTATTCTAGTCCCGGCAACAAACCATTTAGGATATGATGAGGACTTCCAGTCAGTTTTAAGGTTTATATTTATTGATATATTTTGGGCAGCTGCTCTAGAGTAACCTGATTTTGAGAAACTTCTTCCATTCTTTTGTTGTTTTTTGTTTATGGGAAGACTGAAAACCAGTTACTTGAATTTATAATAAATAGTAGTCGGAAGTTGTGAGCCTTTGAGGAGGATTCTCTTTTACACTTGTAGAATACTTTTTGTTGTACTGCTGGTGTCTGCCAAATATTTTTTAGTAAAATATTGTATATTTACTTCGAACTTGATTGATTATTGTAATAGTGATAAAATTTATTTGCCCTCCGATTTGAAACTTTTGGATGCGTGCCTATACAATAAGAAATGTTGATGTGTATTAGTACATAGAATTTGCTTGAATAATGTTGTAATTTATCTCTTTGCTAAATGAATAATGTCATCATTATCTGCATTTACGGTTAAACCTACATAAATGAATACCATTGGCACCAAATATATATTTATTTAGAGAGATTAATATTTATCGAATAATGAATATTTTATTTAGTTATTGGTAAATGAATGTTTTATTTATTTAACTATTATTTTAAAAAAAAAATTACAATTTTTTTACTAAATTTTATATTCAAATGTACATAAAATTTATTATGGTTATAATAATATCTATGTGATATTTAATTACGTTCAATTTTTAATATTCTAAATTAATTTTACATATATGTATGCATGTAATACATAATACCGAGACAATATGTTCCATGTGTGTATAATATTAAAAGACATGATATTAACAAATTCACTCATAATCAGTTATATATTTTAGATCTTTTAATAAACTAATAATGATCATATTTTTCCTTTTTATATATTATATGTTACTCGTACAATATCACATATTCTTACATACATATCACGATACTCGTACAATATCATATATTCTTACATACATATCACGACGATGCTATATATTTGATTAATATTCATTAATCGATATATATTAATCTCTCTAAATAAATATATTTATTTGATTATATATATATATATATTCATATAAAACATTAATATGAATTGAACCAGACTACCCAATAACATGCAAACTGTAATACCAGTAGGCTAATATGTCTTTTGTGTTAAGAATCATAGGTATTTGTCGCGTTAGAGTTATAAAATAACATTTTAAATCATATTTTCCTTTTTATATTTGCTGATTTCTTTACCTATATACATTTTTAAAAAAATTACTACTAAAAATAATAATACTAATCAATAGTTAACATATAAAATAATTATTTTACGAAAATGATAGATGACTTAACAGATACCATGTATTTAATTAATGATGTTATACTTTTTAAAGTAAGCGTTATATTTAAATTTACGATATTCACACTTAAACGTCATATTCGCATGTATGTTTAATATACTTAAAAAATATTATTAATAGGAATTGAATCCGAGTCTAATCAATAACCTGCAAATTTCAATATCATTATGCCGATATATCTTTTGAGTTAGCAACCATATGTATTTGTCAAATTATAGATATTGAATAACATTTTTAATCATATTTTTTATATTTGCTGATTTATTTACCTATATATTTCAAAAAATTTAAGAACTGCTAAAATAATAATACTAATTGATATTTTAAATATAAAATAACTATTTTACGAAAAAAATAGATAAGTTAACACATAACATGTATTTAATTAACGATGTTATACTTTTTAAAGTACACGTTATATTAAAATTTACGAATTATATATAAGAAATGGTTAATAAAATCTAATGATCATGTATACAATTATAAGAAAAAATAAATCAAATTTATCATATCTAATGATTATATATACACTCATACGAAAAATAAAATATATAATACGTATTTGTTCTATATTGATACGATATTTTTGTTAAGTACTCTTCGATTAAAAATCACCAGTACAAGATAACAATTATTGGAATGTATATGATATAAGATTGTATAAAAATATATTATATGTTACTCGTACAAAATCATATATTCTTACATACATATCACGACGATGATATATATACTCCATCCGTCCTTCTCAATTTTTTACATTTCGGAGAGTCCGATACGCATTTTAAGGATTGTATAAAGTATAGTTTTGTAACTTATTTTTATAATTTTCTTTTTTGAATATAAATTTAACCATTTAACTATAATTTAGAAAAAAATTGTAAAAATAAGTTACAGAATATTACTTTATATGCACCTTAAAATGCGCATCGTACACTCTTTCCGAAATGTAAAAAAATGAGAGGGATGGAGGGTGTATAAAAAACCTTTAAGGAAAAATAGATTTAGAGTAAAATGCCTAATTGTTGAGATGATAGCATTCGAAAACAAACAAATAAGAAATCCGTGAAATAAGAGTGTTCTTACTCTCTGGCACAATTTTATTAAATAAAGTCTCAAATAACATATATTGAAAAAATAAACGAAACCTAAAGAAATGTTTTGAGAAATATAATGACATTCGAGTTTCTTTTTCACGTAATTTTTTGATAAAGAAAATAGCAAACACATGGTTGATTAACATTTACACACATTCTATGTCTGTAATATTCAAAAAATACGTACCAAACAACCATTTTCATACACACGTAAGTTTATATTGTGTTGATTAATGACCCCCCATTATATATATAATATATGAGATCCACTTACATGCTATTATACATAATCCCCTGCACTCATAATACCTTTCTATTAATTAATTATTATTTTAGTATTTAAAAATTTATGAATAAACACTCTAATTGCATGTCAACACCGTGGCACAATACTCTGATTGCATGTTAACTTGTGTACAATTACTGTCTTTCTTTCCTATTCTATAAAAACACAACACGATCCATCATTTTAGAGTGTCGTAAAGAGACATTATTTTGGCCTTTTACATTTTTTGTGCTATCTAGGGTCATTTTCTCATGAAATAACTGATATTGAGAAATCTTATATAAATTACAAAAAGAAAGGTTTTGGAAGTCTAGCTACTACAAGTTCTCATAATAATCACATCGTGAAATTTTGTAATGGATACCCACACACTACATTAACACAGCAACACCCGATGACATGTACACAATGAATTTGCTAAATACACGTCATCATAATGAATTTAACAACATTATACTGACATTTTAATACGAGAATGCCGGAGTTAGATCGATACATTGTTGATTTCATATACAACAAGGTTCAATGACCTTACAGCCATATATATTAGTTTTACATAAATTACAATGAACGTCGTATCTTTAACTCAAAGATCACGTACTACCAAAATATTATCAGTGACCTGAATCATCAAAGTCTGCAATTTTTTTTATAAATATGGCACGACATACCATCACTCAACAGTCTAAGCGATCGTTGAGTATTAACTGCTTCCCAGTGGTATTTTTCGTACACTTAACTAAATTATCAGGGGTCGTGCATTTTATTTCTAACAAAACATGTGCAAGCTGAAATTTCAAAATTTACATACAATATAGTTCGAAACATTACTAGAAAATGACCTGTGCCTCACACGTGGTATTATGCTAGTATAAATATAATATTCGAATTACTATAATTATTTATTTATATTTAAATAGGGCCTATTGTAAGTCATATGTCATAGCCTATTTGTATATTCGAGAATTCAACTCAACTCAAATAAGAATGTAATAAGTAAATAGTGGATCGACTGTCAGAGAGATCTCGCAAAGTAATATCTGTCAAAGGATTCAGAAACAAGGTTCATCTACAGACTTGAGGAATTAATTCACTGGAAGAAGTTCAAGAAATTGATCATGCCTCAGTGATATAAATCAAGAGTGTGGATTTAATCAAGTGACAGAGATCTCGTCAGAGTATCATTAATTACAAGGATTTAATCTGAAGAAAATCAAAGTATCAAAGTCATGACATGAAGAAACGTCACGGAAGTTAGTCACTCATGAACCAGACAGTACATCGAGTGTCAACATTGAAGTGGTGGAATTGATTCATAATTTTCAGTGATTTTCAGAAGATATTCAGAAGATTGGTTGCTGCTCAGGATTAGTATTAATTCTCTATTAATTAATTAAGTCATATAATTTAATTAAGAAAATAAATTATATCTGCAAAGATTAATTTATTCATTAATTGAATTAATTGATTAATTAATTTAGAATTAATATTAAGGATTTTTCAGAATTTAAATTGGATTAAAAACAGTCTTAAATCAGCAAGACAATTGAAAATGAACTAGCATGACAATCAGGATTGTCATACCGATTGTCATGCCAAGTCATTTCAATTGTCCTACCGAAAGTTCTACTGGGAAGGAGATAGTCTTGCTAGTTCAACTGATTGTCATACCGAAAGTCATTGTAGTTCAATTAGATTGTCTTGCTAGTTCAATCCATTGTCCTACCGAAAGTCTTGCCAGCTATAGGATTGTCATTCCAGTTCAATTCAATTCTGTTGAATGAATTAAAAAGACACAGAAGCAGCAGAAAGAAATAATCATCAAATATACAAGTCAACAAACAAGAACAGAGCAGCCGCGACAAATATTTTATTCTTCTCTGCAACTTCAAGATCAATTTCTAGTTTGTAATGTTAAATCCAATCAACTAGAAATCATTCTCTTGTTCTTGTGTAACAATCTAGCGGATCAAAATCCCTAGAACTTAATCTCAAATTGCGTTTAGCATTTGAATCTTTTTATTACAAAAATAGAAAAAGTTCATGTCGAATTTATTCTAGATTTGTGATAATTAATTTGAGATTAATTCCTTGTAATCGATACAGTTGTTGTAACACCTTTCAAGTTTAATAATATTTTTATTTAACTTGAATTTTGTTTCACATTTTTTATTCCGCATTTAATTCGATTATTCGGTACTGTTTGTATTCAACCCCCCTTCTACAAACACATTGGGACCTAACACCTATATAGACTAATTTTTTTTATTTATTAACGCATTTAGCGAGATTATTCATTAAGCCCATTAGCCCAAGTCAGGGACCGGAAATTTTACAATGAATTTGCTCATGCAATCTTGGAGGCATACTTTAATTTTACATTAGTTGTGCCTGCTACGACATTTTAAAAGGAGTACTAACATTCCCCTAATCGGATATCCCTCCCCTTCACGAGATGCCTTTTCATTAGGGGTGAGCAGAAAACCGCACAAACCGCAAAAACCGCCTGCACCGCACCAATCCGCACCGTAAAACGCGATTTTTTAATTTTCGTGGCGCGGTTTGAATTTTTAATAAACCGCGCGGTGCGGTGCGGTGCAGGTTGTGGTTTTAAAATACGGTTTAAACCGCACCGCACCGCAATATTTATTATGTTATAAATAGTGAACTCATTTAATAGATTTTAAAAGCTACGATAGACTTAATGTATTTTTCTCCCTTTGGTTACTTACTCTCGGGAGATCGCTGGCTTGGAAAAATGACTACTCTGCTGCATTAGCTACCAAAAATATAAAACGCAATTAACCACTGTTGTCCATTAGTTATTTTTAATGATAACTTAGATTTTTTATTAGAATAATTATAACTTATACTCCCTCAGTCCCTTCCAATTGTTTACATTTCTGAGGACGTGTCCGACACGCATTTTAAGATACATAAAAAGTATAGTTATGTAACTTATTTTTACAATTTTCTTTTTCTGAATAAAAGTTAGATATTTTAATTTTTATTCAGAAAAACAAAATTATAAAAAAAATTTACAGAATTATACGTAATATGCACCTTAAAATGCGTGTCGGACACTCTCTAAAAAATGTAAACAATTGAAAGGGACGGAGGGAGTAATTTATAAGTTATTTTTGTTTTGTAATTGAATTCCTAAAAAAGTTAAACTTTTCGGTGTGTAATTTCTAATTTGTATTATTGAAAAATATTGGCGACTTTGTGTTATATTAGTCAGAAATTTGATTAAATTTAAGTTTTTATATTTTATTTAAATTTAAGTTTTGTATTTTATTTAATTTATTTTATTTAATTTTTTCAAACTTGTAAAGTGTAAACCGCAGTGAACCGCACCACACCGCACTGTATTTTCGTGGTGTGGTTTATGCGGTTTTTGAGGGTACGCGGTGCGAGTGCAGTTTGAAAATTTGATCAAACCGCATGTGCGGTTTGGTTTGCGGTTCTAACTCCATGCTACTTTTTTTACTCTATTCCAGCGTCTTTGAAAATCTTCATGACTTGCATAGAAATGGTAATGCTTCTTTGTTCTCAATTTCCTGCTAAACATGCTGCCACATTCCTTTTGTAAACACCCAACGCATGTGACTGTGTTGTCACTGTCAACTAATATTTGAATTGATCATCCGTCGGGTACATTCTTGTTATCCATCGGGTAGCTTGTTGATCATCCGTCGGGTAGCTTTGTTGATCATCCGTCGGGTAGCTATTTGACACTTGACTCTATTTCACTTATGCAGAATTACAAGACATCTTATATATACAATTAATCAACCTATTCTGCATATCTATTAGTAGTCAACATGACTCATATGCTACTACAGAATCTACACAAAGTTATTTGCAGAAATGTGCTACAAAACTTATTATTACATAAGCTACTCACTCGATGGATGTCAAATCATCATCCGTCGGGACTATATTGAATCATCCGTCGGGACTATATTTGATCATCGTTCGAGTGCTACAAAATTCACTAAGTTAAATATACTAAGGTATTTTTTTAATTTATCATCAAGTTCGCAACATATTCCTAACATAGGGCCACTACAGAAAATACTTGTGTGAAAATTGTGGCTTCAGGCAAATTGCAGAGCCACTTATATATAACATCACATTGAAGACTATTATTGATGCACTTCCTCAAAAGGTATCTGAAAACAAATTAGGTATCCAAATTCATGAATTTAAGATTTCCTTCAAAATTTTCATGTTACATATTTTTTATGAGTTATATTTTCAATTATCTTGCAAATTTGTAGTTAGTTGCAAGGCTGGATGTTGAGTAATTAGTTCATCTAAAACCTTAAGGTTTTAGAGGAAGGCCCAATCAAATCTATATTCCAATATTCTCTCTCACTCGAGAGCCCATTTTTTGGTCGAAGAGTGGATCACGGGTGCCCATAGTGGATCACGGGTACCCATAGTTGTGGAATAAATTTGCCTTTCGTGTCCACAATAAATTGTGAGAAAATTGGGGTTGCAGGGAGTCGAACCTGAGTCCTCCTGCTGCCTGAGCTCTGATACCATGTTGAGTAACCAGCTCATCTAAAACCTTAAGGTTTTAGAGGAAGGCCCAATCAGATCTATATTCTAACATTGGACTTCTAAATTAACGTTCCTTGTTTGTTAAAACTCATTGCAAATGTCCAATAATTTTTGCTTTTTCCATGCATGTTTGTTTCAGCCTTTTGTACTTGTCTTGCTCTGCCTAGGGGTTAGTGTTTCCTCCTTTAAGCCCTAACATCACTATCTAATAATAGGATGGTATGATTTTTCTAACAATATAGGACTTCAAGCTATGAATTTAAACATGTGGTTTAGTGTTTGAAACATAGCCTAATGTTATTTTTTACATATCACATTTAGATCGAAAGAAGGACGTCAGTTACCTCATAAATCTACCAGGAGCATCCGAGAGGCTTCGAATATTTAATGCAGTTCTAGCAAACCATAAAGTTTTACTGAATCAATTTAAGGATGCGTTAGATGTTTCATGTCGCTCGTAATGTAGATTTTGAGGGAAAAGAAGATGAAGGAACAAACACGAAATGATCAATCAATGCAACAATAAACATTCTACAAGCCTCCGTTGATTCAAAAATAGTGAGAAGGGTTGTGTACACTAGAAGGTCAACCGCTATCATGTTTAGGGGAAAATATATAGATGTACTTGATGAGACAATTAGACTTATGTGAGTTTTTGTTAGATCTTCGAAGATATGATCCTTAAGTTACTCCTGGTTGTCTGGTCTCAAAGCGCGCTTCAATGTCAATTATATTTGATACGCATCTCGCTTTTACAATTACTCTCACTTGGAATATCTAAATTGATGAAATTTTAAGTCTACTTTGTAAAATGAAATGATACTAGCATCTCACATATAAAAAGGTAGAGACATAAAACGGGACTACTCTGAAGATTTTTGTGAAAAAGGAAAAGAATGTACAGTTCATTGTTTAAAAAGATGTAGTGTATGAATCATCTAGCACCCTTATAATTTTACAGTAAATTAACAACTAATCTTCAGTAAACTTGCATTAAACAAAAACATACTTCTCTACACACTAATAATTTTTTGTTGCGATCAAACCTCTCATCGCAATCAGTTTGACTACAATGCATGATCCAACAACTATTGAAGTTTATAAACAAGAGCAATACCGGGGGTGTCTCGCATCAACATTTCCACATTCAAAATGTACCAAACTTGGTTGGAAAATAATTTATAGTCTCTAGACAAACAAATACATGAACACTAAAATATGTACTTGTTTAACTACTAGTACCTCACAAAAATGCGCTTTATTTATTGACCAATATTTTACACTAAACAAAAAAAGAGCCAAGTGTTTTTTCAGTTCCCTTAACTTAAAAATCTTGGGGTGATTTATTTGTAAGAATATTTTATAATATTCTCAATATATGCCTTACAAATTAAAGATAATTATATTTAATGTTTATCTTATATTTGGACTAATTTAGTATGTTAGTAATATGTTGTAGTCGTGATGATAACTCACCAAAACACCTCAAGTAGAATTGTTAGTGTTATTTAGAATCCTTCAACGGATAACCACAATCTGTCTATCCGTTGAAAGAGTAGCTTATATTAATAAGTATGTAGCATATTCTGTACACTATAATAGCTGAGGATTTGGGAGTTTTAGTAATTTCTAAGTCATGTTGACTACTAGCAAGATATAAAAAATAGGTGGGCTAAGTGTAGATATAGAACACCTTGTAATTTTGTATAAGTGAAAGAATATCAACTGCTAAGGAAACATCTTCAACTGCTAAACTACAAGCTTCAACGGATGACTCAATATGCCTTCAATGGATAAGCTAGTCAAGGGGTCTTCAACTGATATTAGATAAAGCTATAATGGATGCTATCAAGAAAACGTCAACGAATGACACTAGTATAGTGTCAATGGATGACAACAATGAAACTTCAACGGATAACATAAATGAAGCTTCAACAGATGATCAACATGATAGCAGTTAATAGTGACTTGATAGAGTCACATGGGTTGATAGTGCACAAAAGGAATGTGGCTGTCTGCTTACAAGTTTTAGAAGAAACTGAAGCATTTCCATTTGCATACAAAATAAGGCCGTTCAAAGATGCTATATCTTTCTTGGATTGTATTGGATAGAGAGCTGAAGAAGCATGTGTTTGGACCTATCTGTTAGGACTTTAATTCTTGTTTATTGCACATGTAAACTTGGTTCAATATAAATCAAGTGTAGCAAGTATTTTAGAATAACAAGTAACAACTCAAGAGTTTAGAAAGATGTATCTTTGGAAAATACTCTCAAGTTCAAAGTTGTAAGAAAATACTTGTAAGCAGCTGTGTGCAATTTGCATCACAGAGATTTCTTCAAATATATCTTTCGGGTGGAAAGACAAATCCACCAGAAAGTTTTTAAACATTGTGTTTATTTACTTTGTGTGAGTAGAATACTTCAAAAACTTTATCAGTATTCTTGCTTATTCAAAAACACAGTTGTATATTTTATAAAGAGTTTCTCAGAAAAGAAAAAGAAACTAGAATTCCATTCAACCCCCTTCTGCAATTTTGTTGTTGTATTGTTGGGAAATAATAATTGGTATCTGAACAAGCTCTTAACATACAAAGAGTTTAAAGATAAAGCAATCAAACAACGCAAGAAGGATATTGGAGTGAAGATTCCAATTCTGGACAAAGACAACTATCATCACTGGAAAGTGACGATGCACCTTCATCTACTCTCTCAAGATGAAAGCTATGTCAACTGCATAGAAAATGGACCTCATATTCCTCTCAAGGTTGCAACAAATGTTGTTGATGCTACTGGAAATGAGCGAACCGTTCCAAAGCCTAAAGCAGAATGGACTCATGAAGATATTGAAGAAGTTCATAAAGACAAAAAGGCCATGAACATAATATTTAATGGTCTTAATCAAGATATGTTTGACAATGTCATAAATTGCAAGTCAGAGAAAACAAAATGCAATTTCTCATACAATAATATGAACACTTCCATTTTAAAGATGGCGAGTCCCTAAATGATACTTTCAGTAGATTTCAAAAGCTGTTGAATGGACTAAAGTTGTATGGAAGAGTCTACCAAATCAAGGATTCCAACCTAAAATTTCTAAGGTCTTTACCAAAGGAATGGAAGACAAAGATAGTCTATCTCGGAAATTCACAAGATTACAAGGATATTACTCTTAAGAGATTGTATGGAATTTTGAAGACCTATGAGCTTGAAATGGGACAAGATGAGCTAATAAAGAAAGGAAGGAAGAAAGGTGTGTCTGTGGAATTGGTAGCTGAGCATGAGATAATAGTGGAAATGAAGGTTGAAGCTATTAAAAATTCACAAAAAATTAATATTTGTGAAGGAAGGTCTGAGATAGGCAAGAGAAAAAGGTTGATGGCTGAAGATGAAGACTGTCCAAGTCAAGATGACGTGGATGAAGTTGATGAGGATCTAGCCATTTGGTCTAGAAGATTTGCAAATCTTAAATTCAAGAAAAATTCTGGAGCTGTGAATCCTAACAGAAACATGGTTGACAAAACCAAATTTAAATGTTTCAAGTGTGGGCTAAGTGGTCATTTTGCAAATGAGTGCAAAAAGCCAAATTTTGAAAAGAAAAGGTTCGAGCCTGTAGACTACACAAAGAAATATTTTGAGTTGCTCAAATAGAAAGAGAAAACATTCCTAACTCAGAAAAATGACTGGGCAACTAATGGAGATGATGCAGATGAAGACATGAACTATGTCGACCTTGCTCTTATGTCCAAGTCAGATGCAATAGAGGTTAGCTCATCTAACATCTTTAAAATGGAAGTGTTCAGATGGAAGTGTTAATTGTAAGTCTATTAAGAATGCACCCATATATACACCTCCTTTTTTTCCTAACATGCCTATGTCACCTATGCTTTCCATTTCTGTTATGCCTCCACAGAATTCACCTGCACATTTTGCTAATATCTCATTTACACATGATCCTTATTATGCTGCATTTAATATGCCACAAATACATGCCTTTCTGTAATAACATGTATTCACAACCTATGCCATACCATGTTAATCATAATGTGCTTAATGAATCTCAAATTAATCATGTGTTTCAAAGTTCTACTCTCAAGATAAAGGTTGATCTTCAATCACCTAAATCTAATGGTGGAAAGTCTAAGAAACTCAAGAAGAAAGCTAACAAGGCAGGACCCAAGGAAATTTGGGTACCAAAATCAACTTGATTTGGTTTTGATGTGTGAAAGGAAATATAAAGAATCTATGGTACTTGGACAATGGATGCTCAAGGCACATGACTAGAGATTCTACCCTGCTCACAGTGTTTAAGAAAAGAGCTGGCCCTAGCATTACTGTGGCGCCCTCCAAACCCGGGTCAGAAGTTTGGGGTTCATACACACACACCTTATTAATAACCTGCTTATTCCAATGATAAAAATAATAATAATATGCAGTGACCCTACTTACCAACTACCACGGACCGCAACAGGTTAAAGTATGCACACAAGCCAAACACACCTACTTATATTACAAACGTTCAAATCCCAACTATTCCAAACTCAGAACTGAGTATTAAACATTATTACAAACTTTTACAAACTTAAATTATTCCAAAAGAAGCCTACTAGCTTAGCTCGATTAACCTGAACCCCTAGCTCTCGCACTAGACTGGGGATCCTCGGTACCAACCGGTTCCTTTTTAACTGGAAAGAATATAAACAACATCGCACAAATGAGCTAACTAGCTCAGCAAGTCACAATGACAAAACTGAGAATAATGATTATCAGGTAAATATGGTTATGATATCAAGTGGACAATGGATTATGATTTAGAATTGGATATTATATTTTTATTTTAGAAACCAAGATTAGGCTGCTGATCAGTCACGCACTAACCTCGAGCAAAGCACACAACACTGCTCTAACAACTGGATCCAAGGCACACATTGGCCTAACTTGACCATTATATGGTCTGACCACGAATCTGGTCCACAATTTTATAAAAAAATAATCCAATTCTACCATAATAACGGAATAAGCAGTAATAAACCATGAACAGGATCATTAACAACAATGGACGTTCAATAATGAAAATGGTTCCAATATGTATAAGGATCAATATGGCATTTCCAAAGCTTGGCTGTTAGGTAGTAAAAGAATTGGATAACAAAGGAATCAACATTTCAGGGTTCCTAGGATTTAGTCTTTCAAAGCATAAGATACAATGGTTTGAATGTGTAAGCAATTTGGTTCAGTGTTTAATATTTAGTTTGTATGTATTTGTGGAGTAGTATCGTAAATTTGAGTTTCGTATTTGAGTATACAACAATCAATGGTCTAGAAAGAATCAGGTTTACGGCTCAAGATCAATAACTGGAATCAAGGTTTAGGGTTCAGTGCTTCAAAGCACTTGTAATGTAAAACCACAATATCAATCAATACAATATCTCGAGAAAGTTCAGAACACTTTCCTGGTACCAGCTTACTACACTGCACTCGCTTCCAATCACAACCATCTTATTCCTCAACTACCTGTTTCCCTTTCCTACGTCTTGCCTCTTCTGCTCACATATCATAAGCATCTATCAATATTTAACTCATACCATTCTATTCAACACATACTTCTATTTACCCTTCGTTTCACCCAAATCCGATTAATGGATTGAAAGTTACGTAATAAACAAGTAAATATCGAATATACAGACCGACAGTTAATCAACAAGTCATATATAACATATAGCGCGTCACATAATCAATAATATATCATTTATAAATAAGTCTCGGGTCATAAGCAAGCTTTTTGGTATTTAAAATGATTTTTAAAATATTTTTCGGAATTAAAAGGGGTCGTTGGATCAATTTCGGAATAATAAACAGGGTTCGGTTGGCCAATTCTGGCTTTGAAACAATTTTATAATAATTATCGAGCCTTGGAAACAATTTAAAATAATATTTTAAAGCTCGAAACTATTTTTCAGAATTTTTAAATAATTAAATCCAATTAAATAATTAATTAAAATCAATTAATAATTAATTAAATCAATTAATCAATTAATTTCCGAATTAATTGACCAATTAATCAATTAAAAATTAACTGAAATTAATTACCTAACTAATTCAGATTTATTTTTGAATTAAAAATAATTTTTAGAATTAAAATAATAATTTTTGGAATTTTCAGAAATCAAAATCGATTTTTTTATAATAAAAATAAGTAGGAAATATGATTTTTGAATAATTTTAAAACAGGAATCCTATTTTTGAAAACTCTGGAAAGTTCAGGGACTGAACTTCATCGTTTTCAAAAGATGAGGTACTAAACTGGAATTTTGACAGGGGTCGCCGGAAAAACTTCGGGGATGGCCGGAGAATGCGTTCCCGGCATCCTCACCCCACCACAAGCTCCAGATAACATCTACAGACAACCACGAATCGATTCATGCAATCAAAATATATCAATAACTCCAGACTTGGCCGAAAATTGGCCAAGAACATCGCCGGTTTCCGGCGAAACATCGAAAACTTAAAAAGACAACTCCCTACGATTCAAGCATCCTCTGTTAACAAGCTATATACCAATCGATTGTAAATTTCATAAGGAACATAATCCACTATAAATCAACAGCTAATAAACCCTAAATCAAAAAGCCCCAAATTTCAATTGAAAACCTAACCCTAATTTCAAAATTCGAAAATCAAACTCAATTTTGAACATGTTATTGAACTCCAAATTAGACGTATGACATATGAAAATCATCAGGAAAACAAGCTCTACAACATGCAAGCATCAAATCATACAAACAATCATCCGAACAAAAATTCATATTTTTAATAAAATTAATTCGAAAATAAATAATTTTTCAGAAAATAAACCTTGATTTCTGCTGTGATTTGGAACACAGAATCTAATAGAATACCTTTTGAGCTTTGGATTGAGTACTCGAGCTTTGAAAACAGAGATCAATAACACCTTCGTTTTGCTGTTTAATTCTTGGAAGATTATATGAGTATAGGGTTTTTCTCTGGAAAATTATATAATTAACTGTCTGCAAATGATTTTGATACGAAATAAAATACGGGGAAATACTATTTATAATTACGGAAAATTAGTATCCCGTTGGATCATTCCGGATATAAAACGGTACGTTTATTTGTAAAGACTGATCCAAACGGTATCGATTTTCGGGACAGTTATCCAGATCAGTACAATTTGTACCGCGGTCTTGGTCTCAGCACCTGGTTACACGTACTACGAGGTGATAATTGGGATAGTTTAATAAAAAGCTCCCATTTATCGAAAATATGTGTTTTATTGATTTATCGAAACGAATTTTGTATCGAAAATGTTACGCCGAGACCCGCGCAGGACAAACCGTACATCGGATCGAAAAAGTCGAAACATGGAATATGCTCGGAATATTACAATTAGGTTAGGAAAGAGTTCTCGGAAGAGTTTCGGGTTCCAAAAACGTAACAACGGATGACGTCGGTTGGTTCCCTTTTTATAAAATAGATTTTAAATACCCGGAAAAAGATTTTATAAATTTCATATGATCCTTATAAATCCATAAATCAACATAAAAATAATTAGGAAGATATGACAATTATCTATATTTTATTTTGGACATATAAAAATTAAAATACTCAATTAATAATATTTTTAAACATCCAAACGCATTTAACACTTAACAATTAGTTCACAGAATAGATACTGAACACATATATTAAGCAAAAATAATTACACGATATATCCCAGATATTACATCATTCCCCCCTTAAAAGGAATCTGTCCTCAGAATCTCTTAAGAAAACAAATGAGGGTACTTTTCTCTCATATCACTTTCTAACTCCCAGGTTGACTCTTCAACCTTTGGGTTTCTCCATAATACTCTTACTAGCTTTACCACTTTATTCCTCAATACTTTCTCTCTTTCCTCTAGAATCTCTATCGGACTCTCTACATATGACAAATCAGCCTGAAGCTCTATTGGCTCATATTCTATTACATGCCTGGAGTCTGTATTATACTTCTTAAGCATAGATACGTGAAAAACATTGTGAATGTGCTCCATGTGCGGAGGTAACACTAACTCATAAGATACTTTGCCAACGCGCTTTAGAATCTCAAAAGGTCCGACGTATCTTGGGCTCAGCTTCCCTTTCTTTCCAAACCTCGCTAGTCCTTTCCACGGTGATACTTTCAATAATACCAAGCTTCCTTCTTCAAATTCCATGTCTTTCCTTGACTGGTCTGCATATTTCCTTTGACGGTCTTGTGCTGCTGTCAATCTCTTCTGGATAATTTCAACAACTTCCTTTGTCTGCTGTACCAATTCAGGTCCAAGTATCTTACGTTCTCCTACTTCGTCCCAATACACTGGAGATCTACATTTACGTCCATAAAGGGCTTCATAGGGCGGCATCCCAATACTGGCATGATAACTGTTGTTATAAGCAAACTCTATGAGAGGTAAATGCTCGTCCCAACTTCCTTTGAAATCAATAGCACAAACACGTAACATATCCTCGATTGTTTAAATCGTTCTTTCACTTTGGTCGTCCGTCTGGGGGTGATAAGCCGTACTCATATTCAGTCTTGTTCCCAAACATTCTTGAAAACTTTTCCAAAATCTTGAATTAAATCTTGGATCTCGATCAGATACGATAGACACAGGAACTCCATAACGAACTACAATTTCCTTCAGCTATATATGGACCAACTTGTCGAGTGAAAATCTTTCATTTATAGGCAGAAAATGAGCTGACTTGGTAAGTCTATCCACTATAACCCAAATGGCATCATGATTAGCCCTTGTCCTTGGTAATCCAACTATGAAATCCATGGCAATATGTTCCCACTTCCATTCTGGAATTTCCAATGGTTGTAGCAATCCACTTGGTCTTTGATGTTCGGCTTTAACTCTCTGACATGTATAACATCTGCTAACCCATTCCACAATTTCCCTCTTCATATATGGCCACCAATAACTTTCCTTTAAATCTCTGTACATTTTGGTACTCCCTGGATGGATGGAATATCTTGAATTATGTGCTTCCTGTAAAATTTCATTCTTCAGCTCCGTCACCGGTGGAATCCAAATTCTTGAAGAAAACCTAAGAATACCTTGATCGTCCTTTTGCGTGCACAATTCTTCACCTACCAAACGATTTATATCTTGATCCATTACATTTTCTTGACACTTCTTTATTTTTTCTAACAACTCCGGCTGGAAAGTCATACTGTACATTTTTGCTTCATCAGGCTTGCAAACTTTAATCTCCAATTCCAATTTCTGAAATTCCTTATATATCTCTTCAGGTACTGATAACACATTTAACTTTTCCTTCCGACTTAAAGCGTCTGCTACCACGTTCGCTTTATCGGGATGATAATTAATCGAGCAGTCGTAATCCTTGATCAATTCTAACCATCTCCTTTGCCTCATATTAAGTTCCTTTTATGTGAATATATTTCAAACTTTTGTGATCTGTGTAAATCTCGCACTTTTCTCCATACAGATAATGTCTCCAAATTTTTAAAGAAAAAACTATGGCTGCTAGCTCCAAATCATGAGTAGGATATTTCTGTTCGTGTGGTTTCAATTGCCTTGACGCATACGCAATCACCTTATCGTGTTGCATTAGAACACATCCTAGTCCTTTCTGAGAAGCATCGCTATAAATTACAAAATTCCCTTGGATCTTCTGGAAGTGACAAAACGGGTGCGGTGATTAATCGTTGCTTTAGTTTCTGAAAACTTTCTTCGCACTTGTCATTCCATATAAACTTTTCACTCTTCCGTGTAAGCTTTGTCAATGGTGTTGCAATCCTTGAAAAATTTTGAACGAATCGACGATAATATCCGGCTAATCCCAAGAAACTTCTTACCTCAGTGGGTGTTCTCGGTCTTTCCCAATTTGTAATTGCCTCGATCTTTGCTGGGTCCACTTTGATCCTTTCGTTACTAACTATGTGTCCTAAGAACTGAACCTCCTGTAATCAAAACTCACACTTCGAGAATTTAGCATATAATTTCTTTTTCCTTAAAATCTCCAAAGCTGTTCTTAAATGTTCCGCTTGATCCTCTTCCGTTATCGAATAAATTAAAATATCGTCTATAAACACAATAACGAACTTGTCCAGATACTCCTTGAAAATTCTATTCATTAGGTCCATAAACGCTGCCGGGGCATTGGTCAATCCAAAAGACATCACTAAAAATTCGTAATGTCCACACCTTGTACTGAAAGCTGTCTTCGGTATATCTTCTGGCTTAATCTTCAGTTGATGATATCCCGATCTTAAATCAATCTTGGAGAAGTACCTGGCTCCCTTCAGTTGATCAAACAAATCATCAATTCTGGGTAACGGATACTTGTTCTTGATTGTAAGCTTGTTGAGTTCCCTATAGTCAATACACAGTCTCATGCTTCCATCTTTCTTCTTAACAAATAATACCGGTGCACCCCACGGGGACACACTGGGTCTGATTACTCCTTTCTCTAATAGCTCTTGCAATTGCTTCGCTAGCTCTTTCATCTCAACGGGTGCCATTCTATACGGAGCCTTGGATACCGGTTCCGTTCCAGGTGCTAAGTTGATTACAAACTCAATTTCTCTATCTGGAGGAAGTCCTGGTAACTCGCCGGGAAACACGTCTGGAAATTCATTCACTACTGGAATATCTTCAAGTTTTGCTGGCTCCTGACTCCTATCAATCACATATGCCACGAAATGCTCGCATCCTTGTCGTAATAACTTCTTAGCTTGAATCATCGTTAAGAACTTCTTTACTTGTTTCTGACCCTTGAACGTTACTATTCTTTCATCTGGCGTTTTCACCATTACCTTCTTATTTCGACAATCTATCTGGGCATCGTGCTTAGATAACCAATCCATTCCTAATATAACGTCAAATTCTCCTAACTTAAAATGTATCAAATCTACACAAAATTTACTACCAGAAATCTCAATCTCACAACTCCCATAAACTTGATTAACAGATACTCGTTCTTGATTTGCCAATTCCACAGTCATTATTTCATTTAAATATTCAACCGGGCAATTTAACTTACTAACAAAATCTTGTGAAACAAACGATCGAGTTGCTCCCGAATCTATTAACACTTTGGCATATAAAGAATTCACATTAAGCGTACCTGCCACGACATCCATATCCTGGATAGCATCCTTTACAGACATGTCAAAAACTCTAGCCCTTGGAGTCTCATTTACTGCTGGGGTAGATCCCATAATCCTCAATGCATTACTGACTGGGGCTGGGGTCTTGCAATCCCTGGCTATATGTCCGGGATTTCCACATTTAAAGCACGTAAATCCAATGGCTGGAACCTTCACTGCTGGATTCCGGATAGGCTGATCCTTACTTGCTGGTTCTCTTGCTGGCTGATTTTGGTACTCCCTCGAATAGTGCCCTTTCTGGTTACATTTGAAACATACCACATTCAACTTATTACAAACTCCTCCATGCTTCTTTCCACATACTTGACATTCTGGAAAAGTTAGTCTCAACTGATTCGGCTGATTTGCATTAACTAGACGGTTGCCCTGGCCTCCGTCGCCTGCATTCTGTCTCTTGAAATTAAAATTTCTTCCTGGCTGAAATTTGCCCTTCTTAAAATTTGGAAACTTCCCTGGTTGTGACTGACCCTCATTCCCTTCAAATCTCCTTTTCTTGCTTTCCTTCTCCTTATGTGACATCTCACTCTCTGTCTTTGCGATCATAGCCTTCTGTACAACTCCTGCGTAAGTATCTAATTCAAAAATGGCTACCTTCCCTCTGATCCATGGTTTCAAACCTTGCTGGAATCTCTTAGCCTTCTTCCTGTCAGTATCCACATACATCGGCACATACCTTGACAATTCCTCAAACTTACTCTCATAATCTGTCACCGACATGTTTCCTTGCTTTAGTTCTAAAAACTTCAACTCCATCTGATCCTGGACAAACTGAGGGAAATACTTTTCTAAAAACAATTCCTTAAATCTCTCCCAAGTAATAACATCTATAACTTCCAATATCTTCACCATCTCCCACCAATAGGTGGCCTCATTCTTCAAATAGTAACTTGCAAACTCAACCTTATGTTCTTCCTTTACTTTCACTAAGGCAAATGCCTTCTCTATCTCCTTTAACCAAACATTTGCTTCAATCGGCTCTAAGAAACCCTTGAATTCTGGTGGGTTTACTGCCTGAAAAGTTTTGAAAGTTACCTGGGGATTTGTCCGTCTTTGTTGTTGTTGTGCCAGATGAACTATTTGTTGGGCTAAGATTTGAAGAATCTGGGCTATTGCTGGGTCTATGGGTCCTGGATTTGCATTTTGGTTTGTATCATCTTGGTTGTTATTGTTGTTGTTGTTGTTGGTTTCTTCATTCTGGGTGTTGGTGCGGGTATTTCTTCTGGGAGGCATTTTCTGTAAAGAATCAAACAACTTATTTAGCTTTTAAATCAAATTCTTTGTAGAAAAGAAAAGTTTTGTAATACAGAAATATCTCCTTTTTAAAAACAGTTATAACTAAGTAAATTGCATGCTTCTTTACAGAATATAAACAGTTATGGAAAACAGGGTACATGGTATCAGAGGGGTATAACTGGTGCAATAAATAAGGTAAAGTAAAACAGGTGCAGTAAAAAGAATGACAATACTGGAAAGGAATGGTGCTGATATATATAGATCAAAAGTTTTGGGTAGTACAAGCGTAAAGATGCTTCGAAAGTAAAAGCAAAAAGGGTACAACAACCTACTCACTAGTTAGCATAGCTAGTCTATAAATACAACTCAAAAGTCTACTAATACATACTACACACTACTATACATACTACATAACCATCACAATACTGCTCAGCATTTCTGGATCTCTAACTCATGGCAAGTCTGGACCTCCAATCTCCTCAAGCTCCTCTAGAACCCACTTAGCCCACTCCACTAGGAAATCAGGGGTGATGTCCTCATGTGTAGCCTCAGCAATCCTTACTGCAGCTGCTCTACGAAACGCCTGGAGCCTCTCTCTGAGTCGCCTCTCACCACTCCCAACCTCTCTGGTACGCATAATATGTAGTAACTCCTAAATCTGACCCTGTAGGAATCGCTGATCCATAAGGCAAGCCTCAAACTGATGATATGGAACAGGATAGGAAGAGAACTGGAAAGGTACTCCTGTAACTGAGTGACTGGTAAAGCCTGAATCAGCAGGTGGGGGTCCTCTAATAGGTGGCCTCATGCCTGGGGGTGGAATAGCCTACAATGGTACGGGCTGCAACACAGGTGGAGGTAGTATAGCCAACACTGGTGGAACAACAGGACATGGATCCGAAGACGGTCCTCCAACTGAAGGCTCTCAGTGATCAGCGGATACGGTGATAAAAGAGTCGGCCATCACTGCTATCTGAAATCATATCGCAATATAAGAATCTCGAACTATGACGCTAATCATACTAATACCTGTTATACCGAAGTACTCAACCTCTCGACGTTCTATCTTTCTATTCCTTACTTCTAATCCTAACCTTCTACCCATTCCCGTCAACCTAGGCTTGTGTCAGTGACTTATAACCTGTAGCTCTGATACCAAACCTGTGGCGCCCTCCAAACCCGGGTCAGAAGTTTGGGGTCCACACACACACTTTATTAATAACCTGCTTATGCCAATGATAAAAATAATAATAATATGCAGTGACCCTACTTACCAACTACCACAGACCGCAACAGATTAAAGTATGCACACAAGCCAAACACACCTACTTATATTACAAACGTTCAAATCCCAACTATTCCAAACTCTGAACTGAGTATTAAACAATATTACAAACTTTTACAAACTTAAATTATTCCAAAATAAGCCTACTAGCTTAGCTCGATCAACCTGTACCCCTAGCTCTCACGCTGGACTGGGGATCCTCGGTACCAACCAGTTCCTTTTTAACTGGAAAGAACATAAACAACATCGCACAAATGAGCTAACTAGCTCAGCAAGTCACAATGACATCACAATGATAATCAGGTAAATATGGTTATGATATCAAGTGGACAATGGATTATGATTTAGAATTGGATATTATATTTTTATTTTAGAAACCGAGGTTAGGCTGCTGATCAGTCACACACTAACCTCGATCAAAGCACACAACACTTCTCTAACAACTGGATCCAAGGCACACATTGGCCTAACTTGACCATTATATGGTCTGACCACGAATCTGGTCCACAATTTTATAAAAAAACAATCCAATTCTACCATAATAACGGAATAAGTAGTAATAAACCATGAACAGGATCATTAACAACAGTGGACGTTCAATAATGAAAATGGTTCCAATCTGTATAAGGATCAATATGGCATTTCCAAAGCTTGGCTGTTAGGTAGTAAAAGAATTGGATAACAAAGGAATCAACATTTGAGGGTTCCAAGGATTTGGTCTTTCAAAGCATAAGATACAATGGTTTGAATGTGTAAGCAATTTGTTTCAGTGTTTAATATTTAGTTTGTATGTATTTGTGGAGTAGTATCGTAAATTTGAGGTTCGTATTTGAGTATACAACAATCAATGGTCTAGAAAGAATCAGGTTTACGGCTCAAGATCAATAACTGGAATCAAGGTTTAGGGTTCAGTACTTCAAAGCACTTGCAATGTAAAACCACAATATCAATCAATACAATATCTCGACAAAGTTCAGAACACTTGCCTGGTACTAGCTTACTACACTGCACTCGCTTCCAATCACAACCGTCTTATTCCTCAACTACATGTTTCCCTTTCCTACGTCTTGCCTCTTCTGCTCACATATCATAAGCATCTATCAATATTTAACTCATACGATTCTATTCAACACATACTTCTATTTACCCTTCGTTTCACCCAAATCTGATTAATGGATTGAAAGTTACGCAATAAACAAGTAAATATCGAATATACAGACCGATAGTCAATCAACAAGTCATATATAACATATAGCGCGTCACATAATCAATAACATATCATTTATAAATAAGTCTCGGGTAATAAGCAAGCTTTCTGGTATTTAAAATGATTTTTAAAATATTTTTCGTAACTAAAATGAGTCGTTGGATCAATTTCGGAATAATAAACAGGGTTCGGTTGGCCAATTCTAGCTTTGAAACAATTTTATAATAATTATTTTTAAAGCTCGAAACTATTTTTCGAAATTTTTAAATCATTTTTAAATAATTAAATCCAATTAAATAATTAATTAAAATCAATTAATAATTAATTAAATCAATTAATCAATTAATTTCCGAATTAATTGACCAATTAATCAATTAAAAATTAACTGAAATTAACTAACTAACTAATTCAGATTTATTTTTGAATTAAAAATAATTTTTAGAATTAAAATAATAATTTTTGGAATTTTCAGAAATTAAAATCAATTTTTTATAATAAAAATAAGTAGGAAATATGATTTTTGAATAATTTTAAAACAGGAATCCTATTTTTGAAAACTCTGGAAAGTCCAGGGACTGAACTTCATCGTTTTCAAAAGATGAGGTACTAAACTGCAATTTTGATAGGGGTCGCCGGAAAAACTTTGGGGATGGGCGGAGAATGCGTTCCCGACATCCTCACCCCACCACAAGCTCCAGATAACATCTACAGACAACCAGGAATCGATTCATGCAATCAAAACATATCAATAACCCCAGACTTGGCCGAAAATTGGCCAAGAACATCGCCGGTTTCTGACGAAACATCGAAAACTTAAAAAGACAACTCCCTACGATTCAAGCATCCTCTGTTAACGAGCTATATACCAATCGATTGCAAATTTCATAAGGAACATAATCCACTATAAATCAACAGCTAATAACCCCTAAATCAAAAAGCCCCAAATTTCAATTGAAAACATTCATACGGGTTATAAACTCTAATTTCAAAATTCGAAAATCAAACTCAATTTTGAACTCCAAATTAGACGTATGACATATGAAAATTATCAGGAAAACAAGCTCTACAACATGCAAGCATCAAATCATACAAATAATCATCCGAACAAAAATTCATATTTTTAATAAAATTAATTCGAAAATAAATAATTTTTCAGAAAATAAACCTTGATTTCTGGAGTGATTTGGAACACAGAATCTGATAGAACACCTTTTGAGCTTTGGATTGAGTACTCGAGCTTTGAAAACAGAGATCAATAACACCTTCGTTTTGCTGTTTAATTCTTGGAAGATTATATGAGTATAGGGTTTTTCTCTGGAAAATTATATAATTAACTGTCTGCAAATGATTTTGATACGAAATAAAATACGAGGAAAGGCTATTTATTATTACGGAAAATTAGTATCCCGTTGGATCATTCCGGATATAAAACGGTATATTTATTTGTAAAGACTGATCCAAACGGTATCGGTTTTCGGGACAGTTATCCAGATCAGTACAATTTGTACCGCGGTCTTGGTCTCAGCGCCTGGTTACACGTACTACGAGGTGATAACTGGGATAGTTTAATAAAAAGCTCCCGTTTATCGAAAATATGAGTTTTATTGATTTATCGTGTTAGATATATTTGATAATGTCATGGCTAATATGTTTTATGTTTAGCTTTCAGATCTTACTGAACAGGATAAATCAGTACTTAACTGTTGATCAGTACTTATACTGGAAGTCAGGACTTAAGGATATCAGTACGTATGTTATCAGGAGATAATCATCAGAAGATAGATATCAGAACTTAAGTGCTGAAGGATAATCAGATAAGGACAGTAGCTGATTAAAGTAAAGAAGATTGAGATAAACATAAGAAGAGATATGCATGAAGAAGGAATTCCGTGAAGAATGGAATACTTGGAAGAAAAGATATCTGATTGATATATTTTAGGAAGCAGAATTATATTCCATATCAATTAGCAATTATCTTGTAACTGTGTAGTATATAAACACAGACATAGGGTTTACACTATAAGTGTTATCATTATTAGAGAAGATTATTCATTGTAACCCTAACAGCTCTCGTGATATTTGTTCATCACTGAGAGGTAACAGTTCCATACTGTAACAGAGTTTATTGTTTCAATAAAGTTTGTTTTCTGTTACTTAAGTTCTTAAAGTTCGATTTGAGTGTACTATACACTGTATTCACCCCCTCTATAGTGTGTGTGTGACCTAATAATTGGTATCAGAGCTACTCTGTTAACACACATACAGTTAAAGATCCAAACACAATCATGTCGGACACAGAAACTCCAACTAAGCCTACCACAACTGAGGAACCACCAAAGACACAAATTCAGAGTCGGTATGAGACCATCAGAGTCCCCATACTGAGACCATCTGAATATCCCATATGGAAGGTAAGGATGACCATATTCCTGGAAGCAACAGATCCAGAATACCTTGATAGAATCAAGGAAGGCCCTCACAAACCAACCAAGCTCGCTGTTGCAGTTGCAGGTGAAGCAGCAAAGACCATACCAAAGGAGAAGAGTGATTATACTGCTGAAGACATAGCATCAATTGCTAAGGATGCTAAGGTACGACACTTACTGCATAGTGCCATTGATAATGTAATGTCAAACAGGGTAATCAACTGCAAGACTGCTAAGGAGATATGGGATGCTCTGAAAACAAGGTGTCAGGGAACTGACACAATTAAGAAGAACATGAAGACAATACTCACTCAAGAGTATGAACACTTTGACTCAAAGGCTAATGAGTCATTGAATAATTTATATGATAGATTTGTCAAACTTTTGAATGATTTGTCATTGGTTAATAAAGAGTATGATCTTGAAGATTCAAACCTTAAGTTCCTGTTAGCTCTTCCTGAATGCTGGGATTTGAAGGCAACGACAATAAGAGACAACTACAATCTTGATGAAACAACTCTTGACGAAATCTATGGAATGCTCAAGACTCATGAGCTGGAGATGGAACAAGAAAGCAAGAGGAAAGGAGGAAAGTCAAGGACAGTTGCTCTTAAGGCTGAAGAAGAATTCCCCAAAGCAGCTTCCTCAAAGAAAGACAAGGGTAAAGCTCTTTTCATAAAGTCTGATACTGAGTCATCAAGTTCTGAGAGTAATGATGACTCAGATTCTGAAAGCTTGCCTGAGACTGATGCTGATGAGGAGATGATGAAGCTGTGTGCTCTTATGGTGAAAGGAATCACAAAGATTGCATACAGGAAGTTCAGGAAGGGAAAGAAGTTTTCCAGGAAAGGCATAAGTTCTGATAAGAAGAATTTCAGAAGATCTGAAGGCAGAGGAGGAAAATCTGACAGAGGAGATTACACCAATGTTAAATGCTATAACTGTGGTGAGAAATGCCACATATCTCCTGACTGCAAGAAGGTAAAGGGTGACAAAGGCAAGGCTCTTGTCATAAAGAAGAAAAGCTGGACAGACACCTCAGACTCTGAAAGTGAGGAGAACTATGCATTGATGGCAAATGCTGATAAAGAAAGTGCTGAGAGCAGTTCTGAAGCTGCTGAAACAAAGGTACCTCAGACTACTTATGCTTTTCATACTGATGATATTAATGAGTTGAGAAGATATCTTAAAACCATGTTTGTTTGCTATAGAGATCAAACTTTAACATGTGAAAGATTAACTTCTGAAAATCTTGCATTTAAGAAAAGGAATGATTTCTTAGAAAAAGAGTTAGTCATGTTCCATCAAACTCAGAAGGATAGAGATGATGCTTTTTATGTTAGGAATGAAGTGCTAAAATTAAATGAATCTCTAAAAACTGAGTTAGAAAAGGAAAGAGAGATTATCAGGACTTGGACTAACTCTGGCAAAACAACTCAAAATTTGCTAAGTAGTGGAAACTGGAAAGAGGGCTTAGGTTATGGAGAAGATAAGAAAGATAAAGGAACTGAAGAAATTAAGTCTGTTGATAAGCAAAAGCCAAAGTTAAAACCTGTTAAGTTTGTAACTGTAAAGTCTGAAAATGAAAAATCAGAAGTTACAAAGGAATCAACTTCTGACAAACTAAAACAGGAAAAGATAGCTGAAGTGAACATAGGCTTAATGATGAAGAAGCAGCTTAAACATAAGCTGAAAGATGTCAAGAATGCAAACAAGGTAAAATCACCTAGGAAAAATAGGAATGGAAAGGAAGGTGTGAATAAAAGCAATGATTATAAACCTGTTCCTGATGCTCCTAGGAAAACATGTCATAACTGTGGAAGTTCTAACCATCTGGCTTCTTTTTGCAGGAAGAATAAGAATATTAACTCCTTACCTTCAAAATCAGGAGTTAAGAGTCAGTCTGTTAGATACAAACCACAAAATCCTTGTTTTTATTGTGGTAGTTTATGGCATTCCATTTATACTTGTAAGGAATATCATAGTTTGTACTATGATTATTATCAAATAAAACCTTCTTTGAAGAAAGTTTCTATTGTTCCTTCTAGTGTAAATTCTGATTCAAAGTCTGATAGTGTAAGTTCTGATAAGAAAAATGTTAACATAAACTCTGATGCTAAATCCGCTGCAAATGTTAACAAACTTAATAAGGCCAAAGGATCCAAGCAAGTCTGGGTCCTTAAAACTAATAATTAGTGGTCTTTGTGATTGCAGGGCAACAGGAAAAATATTCTAGTTCTGGACAGTGGATGTTCAGGACATATGACTGGAAATAAGGCCCTGCTATCAGACTTTGTGGAGAAAGCTGGCCCAAGTGTTTCTTATGGAGATGGCAACATTGGAAAACATTGGGATATGGCAATATCAATCTTGGAAATGTCATAATTAAACAAGTAGCTACTGTGACAGAGGTTATCATGTTGATTTCTTTGAAGAACACTGTGAAATTGTGAGTAAATCTAAAGGCAAAGTTGTTCTGAAAGGATACAGGCGTGGTAACATTTATGAAGCTAAGCTTTCAACAAGTACTGATGGTTCTGCAATCTGTCTAATGAGTAGAGCATCAATTGAAGAAAGCTGGAATTGGCATAAGAAACTCTCTCATTTAAATTTCAACAATATAAATGAACTGGTCAAGAAAGATCTTGTGAGAGGATTGCCAAACACAGTATTTGCTCCTGATGGTCTTTGTGATTCATGTCAGAAAGCCAAACAAAGAAAATCTTCATTCAAGAGCAAGACTGAATCATCAATTCTTGAGCCTTATCATCTAATACATGTTGATCTATTTGGTCCAGTAAATGTCATGTCTATTGCAAAGAAGAAGTATGCGTTGGTCATAGTGGATGAGTTCACCAGATACACATGGGTGTGTTTCTTGCACACAAAAAGTGAAACTGCATCTATCTTGATTGATCATGTCAAACAGCTGGATAAAATGGTCAAAGAGTCTGTGAAAATTTTAAGGAGTGATAATGGCACTGAGTTCAAGAATTTGATAATGGAAGAGTTCTGCAAAAGCCATGGAATAAAGCAGGAATTTTCTACTCCTGGAACTCCATAGCAAAATGGAGTTGTTGAAAGGAAGAATAGAACTCTCATTGAAGCTGCACGTACAATGCTTGAAGAAGCAAAGCTTCCAACCTATTTCTGGGCTGAAGCTGTGCAGACTGCTTGTTTTACTCAAAATGCAACACTCATTAACAAGCATGGAAAAACACCATATGAGATGGTGAAGAAAAAGAAGCCAAATCTGAAATATTTTCATGTATTTGGATGCAAGTGTTTTGTTCTCAAGACTCATCCTGAACAGCTATCAAAGTTTGATCTAAAAGCTGATGAAGGAATCTTTGTTGGATATCCACTTTCCACAAAAGCCTTCAGAGTCTATAATTTGAGAACAAAAGTGGTCATAGAATCTATCAATGTCTCTTTTGATGATAAGAAGATTACTGGTCTTGAAGATTTCATTGACCATGATCAGCTGAGATTTGAAAATGAAGACTCAAATTCTGATACTGAAAATCCTGACAGTCTAAGTCCTGATACTGTAAACTCTGATGGATTAAACTCTGATGTTATTGAAACTGTGGTGACTACGTCAAAGGAAGATGCACCTATGCAGGGGGAGCATACTCAAGATCCTACCACATCTCAAGAAACATCAGAACATGCATCTGGCTCTTCAAGTTCTGATTCGTCAAGTTCTGATAAGCCAAGTTCTGATAGTGCTGAAAATCTAAATACTGAAGAATCCAACTCAGAGAGCATAGTTTCAGGGGGAGCATCAGAAAATGAAAATGAAGATAACATGGATCATGGGGGAGCATCCAGTTCTAGAGAAAACCTTCCATCTGCAAGGAAGTGGACAAAATCACATACACCTGATTTGATAATTGGAAATCCTGATGCAGGTGTCAGAACTAGAACAGGAAAAGCACAAGTGGAAGCTGCCAATTTCTTGGAGGCAGATTGGTTTCTTGGTACAGCAAGAAACAAAAGTCAATTTCCACATCAACTGCAGAAGCAGAGTATATTGCTGCAGGAAGCTGTTGTGCACAGATTCTTTGGATGAAGAATCAGTTACTGGATTATGGGTTAACATATTTCAAAATACCTATTTACTGTGATAATCAAAGTGCTATTGCTATGACAGGTAATCCAGTTCAACACTCTATGACAAAGCACATCAGCATCAGGTACCACTTCATCAGGGAACATGTGGATGAAGGTACAGTGGAATTGCATTTTGTTCCCACAGATCAACAACTGGCAGATATCTTCACAAAACCACTATGTGAAGCTACTTTTACAAGATTGGTAAATGAACTTGGAATGGTTCAGGTTCTTTCTCTAAATCTGCTTAGACTTGTTCTGTGTTATCAGACTTTATGCTCAGTATTTACAGAATTAATCTCATTGTGTATTCTGTGCTTAATTGATAAATGTCTTTAAGTACTGACTGTTGTCTGATATATGTTTCTAAACTCTGATAAGTGATATGTCTGTTCAAGTACCTATTCAATCCTATGAGGATAACTGTGCTAGATACTGACCTAGTAGTCTTCAATAAACAAATGATTCCATGTAAGAAGTAATTATTTCAGTGGAAATCTTATGACACTAGCAAAATTCTGATAATTGAGCTTAGTTAAGTTTACTTTGTATATCTTATTACTAAGTCACAAATTAGAATAATGCTACTCATCTGTTAAGTTCTGATACTAGTAAAACTGCTGATTGTACTAAGTGTTGATAAACCTCACTTATCAAAAGAAAAAGCAAAAAGATCAAAGAATAAAATCAGGTACTCCTTTGAGATCTAGAGTAAAAATGTGGAAGGGACGACCCAAGTGCATTGCTGGTATTAAGTAAATATGCATTAGAAAAGCAAAATATTTTCTTGGTGACTTTTCACACTCTATGATTACTGGAGAAATACTCTGATAATAGCATAAATTCTGATAAACAGTCGTGACTCACTTACACTGAGAAGCCACTGTAAAATAGAATTTCAAAAGATGCATAAAATTAGCACAAAACAGTTGAGGTGGACTCAAGCATAAACTCATTCATCAGTAGGTTTCAGGACAATGACAGCTCCTTAGCAAAATTTTAGTTATGCCTTATTTCTAAGATGTACTGAAGTGAATCAGACTTTACTCTTTGTCCGTTATTTAGCTTAATGCACACACTAATCACTCCATCTGAATGATGAAAATTTCTGTGGTGGTCTATGTTATTTTAGATAAACAGTCATTGTGTCACTTTGCACTAATTATGAGGACAAGTTCTAGTTACATGCTCTAATGATTAAGTTCTGAAGTCTATAACTCAGAACTTGTATGAGTATTTACTAAGATGGGCATTCCTTTTTCGAGTTAAGAAATTATGTTCTGATGACTGTTAAGTTCTGGTATAGGTCTAAGTTCTGATTTCTCAGTCTAATCCTTTACTTGGCTTATCTGTGAATAAAATTTGATAACAGTCTCAGTTCGAACTAGAATATGTTGAAGTGGAAGATTAATAGTCACTATGATTAGGATTAATGGTATTCGTCCTTGAACAGTCCACTGTTTCTTGTTTCTTGTGTGTTTTAAAACATGATTCCTCTTTCCAATGACTGTTATTCTTTTTCAAAGTCTAGGGAGACGAGGTAGAATTAATTCTACCTGTCAGCATTAAATTTCTTTGCGTCTCCTGGCATTCTCTTGTCTATATAAGCAACCACTTCACATCATTCTTTCCATCACATTCTTCTCACACACTTATCCTCCTTTTTCTTTCAAAAACACAATGGTCAGATACAACATGTTTTTGAACTACCAAACCTTCAATATGGAGCTAAGTTGTGCCGAGTGGCAGCAGGAATGGCATGTCACAGCCATTCCTGAGGAGATATGGGACTCTGTCCCACAGGAGGTACTGACACACCTCCTGTTCTTCTATATGGACTACCATCGCCATCTGGAGCGATTGGAGGAGGAAAGGCTGGAAGCTCTCCGCCAACAAGAGCGAATCATCAGACTCGCCATTCTGTTTGTCGAGAGTAGGAAGAAGAAGAAATGATTTAATCTTGTCTTCTTCCTGTTTTTCTTCATCATCAGCTTTGTCAGGCTTCTTAGCTAGGACTAAAGCTGTTGATGTTAGGTTTAGAAGCTTAGGGAAAATCTTGTATAAGTATTGATGTAATTTCCATTTCATAAATATATTGTCTTGATATATTAATGAAAATTGTTTTTACTTCAAGATTTTGTCTCTGAGTTATTTTATCTTGTGTTGATAAATCCTGATTGATATTTCTGATGACCATATAAATTTGTTTTATATTAAGTTCTGATTCATTTTCAGCACTTAC